>NC_136625.1:37175114-37579261 GCF_933228915.1 Telmatherina bonti
TACTAACAGTACTACAGTAGTACTACTAACATCCATGTACTACAGTAGTACTACTAACAGTACTACAGTAGTACTACTAACAGTAATTTACTACAGTAGTACTACTAACAGTCATGTACTACAGTAGTACTACTAACAGACATGTACTGCAGTAGTACTACTAACAGACATGTACTGCAGTAGTACTACTAACAGACATGTACTGCAGTAGTACTACTAACAGACATGTACTGCAGTAGTACTACTAACAGACATGTACTACAGTAGTACTACTAATAGACATGTACTACAGTAGTACTACTAACATCCATGTACTGCAGTAGTACTACTAACAGTACTACAGTAGTACTACTAACAGACATGTACTGCAGTAGTACTACTAACAGACATGTACTGCAGTAGTACTACTAACAGACATGTAATACAGTAGTACTACTAACAGACATGCACTTCAGTAGTACTACTAACAGACTTGTACTACAGTAGTACTACTAAAAGACATGCACTTCAGTAGTACTACTAACATCCATGTACTGCAGTAGTACTACTAACAGTACTACAGTAGTACTACTAACATCCATGTACTGCAGTAGTACTACTAACAGTACTACAGTAGTACTACTAACAGTAATTTACGACAGTAGTACTACTAACAGACATGTACTGCAGTAGTACTACTAACAGACATGTACTGCAGTAGTACTACTAACAGACATGTACTGCAGTAGTACTACTAAAAGACATGCACTTCAGTAGTACTACTAACATCCATGTACTGCAGTAGTACTACTAACAGACATGTACTGCAGTAGTACTACTAACAGACATGTACTGCAGTAGTACTACTAAAAGACATGCACTTCAGTAGTACTACTAACATCCATGTACTGCAGTAGTACTACTAACAGACATGTACTGCAGTAGTACTACTAACAGACATGTACTACAGTAGTACTACTAACAGACATGTACTACAGTAGTACTACTAACAGACATGCACTTCAGTAGTACTACTAACAAACATGTACTACAGTAGTACTACTAAAAGACATTCACTTCAGTAGTACTACTAACATCCATGTACTGCAGTAGTACTACTAACAGTACTACAGTAGTACTACTAACAGTAATTTACTACAGTAGTACTACTAACAGTACTACAGTAGTACTACTAACAGACATGTACTGCAGTAGTACTACTAACAGTACTACAGTAGTACTACTAACAGTAATTTACTACAGTAGTACTACTAACAGTCATGTACTACAGTAGTACTACTAACAGACATGTACTGCAGTAGTACTACTAACAGACATGTACTGCAGTAGTACTAACAGACATGTACTGCAGTAGTACTACTAAAAGACATGCACTTCAGTAGTACTACTAACATCCATGTACTGCAGTAGTACTACTAACAGTACTACAGTAGTACTACTAACATCCATGTACTACAGTAGTACTACTAACAGACATGCACTTCAGTAGTACTACTAACAGACTTGTACTACAGTAGTACTACTAAAAGACATGCACTTCAGTAGTACTACTAACATCCATGTACTGCAGTAGTACTACTAACAGTACTACAGTAGTACTACTAACATCCATGTACTGCAGTAGTACTACTAACAGTACTACAGTAGTACTACTAACAGTAATTTACGACAGTAGTACTACTAACAGACATGTACTGCAGTAGTACTACTAACAGACATGTACTGCAGTAGTACTACTAACAGACATGTACTGCAGTAGTACTACTAAAAGACATGCACTTCAGTAGTACTACTAACATCCATGTACTGCAGTAGTACTACTAACAGACATGTACTGCAGTAGTACTACTAACAGACATGTACTGCAGTAGTACTACTAAAAGACATGCACTTCAGTAGTACTACTAACATCCACGTACTGCAGTAGTACTACTAACAGACATGTACTGCAGTAGTACTACTAACAGACATGTACTACAGTAGTACTACTAACAGACATGTACTACAGTAGTACTACTAACAGACATGCACTTCAGTAGTACTACTAACAGACATGTACTACAGTAGTACTACTAAAAGACATTCACTTCAGTAGTACTACTAACATCCATGTACTGCAGTAGTACTACTAACAGTACTACAGTAGTACTACTAACAGTAATTTACTACAGTAGTACTACTAACAGTACTACAGTAGTACTACTAACAGACATGTACTGCAGTAGTACTACTAACAGTACTACAGTAGTACTACTAACAGTAATTTACTACAGTAGTACTACTAACAGTCATGTACTACAGTAGTACTACTAACAGACATGTACTGCAGTAGTACTACTAACAGACATGTACTGCAGTAGTACTAACAGACATGTACTGCAGTAGTACTACTAACAGACATGTACTGCAGTAGTACTACTAACAGACATGTACTACAGTAGTACTACTAACAGACATGTACTACAGTAGTACTACTAACATCCATGTACTGCAGTAGTACTACTAACAGTACTACAGTAGTACTACTAACATCCATGTACTGCAGTAGTACTACTAACAGTACTACAGTAGTACTACTAACAGACATGTACTGCAGTAGTATTACTAACAGTACTACAGTAGTACTACTAACAGTAATTTACGACAGTAGTACTACTAACAGACATGTACTGCAGTAGTACTACTAACAGACATGCACTTCAGTAGTACTACTAACAGACATGTACTACAGTAGTACTACTAAAAGACATGCACTTCAGTAGTACTACTAACATCCATGTACTGCAGTAGTACTACTAACAGTACTACAGTAGTACTACTAACATCCATGTACTGCAGTAGTACTACTAACAGTACTACAGTAGTACTACTAACAGACATGTACTGCAGTAGTACTACTAACAGACATGTACTGCAGTAGTACTACTAACAGACATGCACTTCAGTAGTACTACTAACAGACATGTACTACAGTAGTACTACTAAAAGACATGCACTTCAGTAGTACTACTAACATCCATGTACTGCAGTAGTACTACTAACAGTACTACAGTAGTACTACTAACATCCATGTACTGCAGTAGTACTACTAACAGTACTACAGTAGTACTGCTAACAGTAATTTACTACAGTAGTACTACTAACAGACATGTACTGCAGTAGTACTACTAGCAGACATGTACTGCAGTAGTACTACTAACAGACATGTACTACAGTAGTACTACTAACAGACATGCACTTCAGTAGTACTACTAACAGACTTGTACTACAGTAGTACTACTAAAAGACATGCACTTCAGTAGTACTACTAACATCCATGTACTGCAGTAGTACTACTAACAGTACTACAGTAGTACTACTAACATCCATGTACTGCAGTAGTACTACTAACAGTACTACAGTAGTACTACTAACAGTAATTTACTACAGTAGTACTACTAACAGACATGTACTGCAGTAGTACTACTGACATGTACTGCAGTAGTACTACTAACAGTACTACAGTAGTACTACTAACAGTAATTTACTACAGTAGTACTACCAACAGTACTACAGTAGTACTACTAACATCCATGTACTGCAGTAGTACTACTAACAGTACTACAGTAGTACTACTAACAGTAATTTACTACAGTAGTACTACTAACAGTCATGTACTACAGTAGTACTACTAACAGACATGTACTGCAGTAGTACTACTAACAGACATGTACTACAGTAGTACTACTAACAGACATTTACTGCAGTAGTACTACTAACAGACATGTACTGCAGTAGTACTACTAACAGACATGTACTGCAGTAGTACTACTAACAGACATGCACTTCAGTAGTACTACTAACAGACATGTACTACAGTAGTACTACTAAAAGACATGCACTTCAGTAGTACTACTAACATCCATGTACTGCAGTAGTACTACTAACAGTACTACAGTAGTACTACTAACATCCATGTACTGCAGTAGTACTACTAACAGTACTACAGTAGTACTGCTAACAGTAATTTACTACAGTAGTACTACTAACAGACATGTACTGCAGTAGTACTACTAGCAGACATGTACTGCAGTAGTACTACTAACAGACATGTACTACAGTAGTACTACTAACAGACATGCACTTCAGTAGTACTACTAACAGACTTGTACTACAGTAGTACTACTAAAAGACATGCACTTCAGTAGTACTACTAACATCCATGTACTGCAGTAGTACTACTAACAGTACTACAGTAGTACTACTAACATCCAAATACTGCAGTAGTACTACTAACAGTACTACAGTAGTACTACTAACAGTAATTTACTACAGTAGTACTACTAACAGACATGTACTGCAGTAGTACTACTAACAAACATGTACTACAGTAGTACTACTAACAGTCATGTACCGCAGTAGTACTACTAACAGACATGTACTGCAGTAGTACTACTAACAGACATGTACTGCAGTAGTACTACTAACAGACATGTACTGCAGTAGTACTACTAACAGACATGTACTACAGTAGTACTACTAATAGACATGTACTACAGTAGTACTACTAACATCCATGTACTGCAGTAGTACTACTAACAGTACTACAGTAGTACTACTAACAGACATGTACTGCAGTAGTACTACTAACAGACATGTACTGCAGTAGTACTACTAACAGACATGTAATACAGTAGTACTACTAACAGACATGCACTTCAGTAGTACTACTAACAGACTTGTACTACAGTAGTACTACTAAAAGACATGCACTTCAGTAGTACTACTAACATCCATGTACTGCAGTAGTACTACTAACAGTACTACAGTAGTACTACTAACATCCATGTACTGCAGTAGTACTACTAACAGTACTACAGTAGTACTACTAACAGTAATTTACGACAGTAGTACTACTAACAGACATGTACTGCAGTAGTACTACTAACAGACATGTACTGCAGTAGTACTACTAACAGACATGTACTGCAGTAGTACTACTAAAAGACATGCACTTCAGTAGTACTACTAACATCCATGTACTGCAGTAGTACTACTAACAGACATGTACTGCAGTAGTACTACTAACAGACATGTACTGCAGTAGTACTACTAAAAGACATGCACTTCCGTAGTACTACTAACATCCATGTACTGCAGTAGTACTACTAACAGACATGTACTGCAGTAGTACTACTAACAGACATGTACTACAGTAGTACTACTAACAGACATGTACTACAGTAGTACTACTAACAGACATGCACTTCAGTAGTACTACTAACAAACATGTACTACAGTAGTACTACTAAAAGACATTCACTTCAGTAGTACTACTAACATCCATGTACTGCAGTAGTACTACTAACAGTACTACAGTAGTACTACTAACAGTAATTTACTACAGTAGTACTACTAACAGTACTACAGTAGTACTACTAACAGACATGTACTGCAGTAGTACTACTAACAGTACTACAGTAGTACTACTAACAGTAATTTACTACAGTAGTACTACTAACAGTCATGTACTACAGTAGTACTACTAACAGACATGTACTGCAGTAGTACTACTAACAGACATGTACTGCAGTAGTACTAACAGACATGTACTGCAGTAGTACTACTAAAAGACATGCACTTCAGTAGTACTACTAACATCCATGTACTGCAGTAGTACTACTAACAGTACTACAGTAGTACTACTAACATCTATGTACTACAGTAGTACTACTAACAGACATGCACTTCAGTAGTACTACTAACAGACTTGTACTACAGTAGTACTACTAAAAGACATGCACTTCAGTAGTACTACTAACATCCATGTACTGCAGTAGTACTACTAACAGTACTACAGTAGTACTACTAACATCCATGTACTGCAGTAGTACTACTAACAGTACTACAGTAGTACTACTAACAGTAATTTACGACAGTAGTACTACTAACAGACATGTACTGCAGTAGTACTACTAACAGACATGTACTGCAGTAGTACTACTAACAGACATGTACTGCAGTAGTACTACTAAAAGACATGCACTTCAGTAGTACTACTAACATCCATGTACTGCAGTAGTACTACTAACAGACATGTACTGCAGTAGTACTACTAACAGACATGTACTGCAGTAGTACTACTAAAAGACATGCACTTCAGTAGTACTATTAACATCCACGTACTGCAGTAGTACTACTAACAGACATGTACTGCAGTAGTACTACTAACAGACATGTACTACAGTAGTACTACTAACAGACATGTACTACAGTAGTACTACTAACAGACATGCACTTCAGTAGTACTACTAACAGACATGTACTACAGTAGTACTACTAAAAGACATTCACTTCAGTAGTACTACTAACATCCATGTACTGCAGTAGTACTACTAACAGTACTACAGTAGTACTACTAACAGTAATTTACTACAGTAGTACTACTAACAGTACTACAGTAGTACTACTAACAGACATGTACTGCAGTAGTACTACTAACAGTACTACAGTAGTACTACTAACAGTAATTTACTACAGTAGTACTACTAACAGTCATGTACTACAGTAGTACTACTAACAGACATGTACTGCAGTAGTACTACTAACAGACATGTACTGCAGTAGTACTAACAGACATGTACTGCAGTAGTACTACTAACAGACATGTACTGCAGTAGTACTACTAACAGACATGTACTACAGTAGTACTACTAACAGACATGTACTACAGTAGTACTACTAACATCCATGTACTGCAGTAGTACTACTAACAGTACTACAGTAGTACTACTAACATCCATGTACTGCAGTAGTACTACTAACAGTACTACAGTAGTACTACTAACAGACATGTACTGCAGTAGTACTACTAACAGTACTACAGTAGTACTACTAACAGTAATTTACGACAGTAGTACTACTAACAGACATGTACTGCAGTAGTACTACTAACAGACATGCACTTCAGTAGTACTACTAACAGACATGTACTACAGTAGTACTACTAAAAGACATGCACTTCAGTAGTACTACTAACATCCATGTACTGCAGTAGTACTACTAACAGTACTACAGTAGTACTACTAACATCCATGTACTGCAGTAGTACTACTAACAGTACTACAGTAGTACTACTAACAGACATGTACTGCAGTAGTACTACTAACAGACATGTACTACAGTAGTACTACTAACAGACATGCACTTCAGTAGTACTACTAACATCCATGTACTGCAGTAGTACTACTAACAGTACTACAGTAGTACTACTAACATCCATGTACTGCAGTAGTACTACTAACAGTACTACAGTAGTACTACTAACAGTAATTTACTACAGTAGTACTACTAACAGACATGTACTGCAGTAGTACTACTGACATGTACTGCAGTAGTACTACTAACAGTACTACAGTAGTACTACCAACAGTAATTTACTACAGTAGTACTACCAACAGTACTACAGTAGTACTACTAACATCCATGTACTGCAGTAGTACTACTAACAGTACTACAGTAGTACTACTAACAGTAATTTACTACAGTAGTACTACTAACAGTCATGTACTACAGTAGTACTACTAACAGACATGTACTGCAGTAGTACTACTAACAGACATGTACTACAGTAGTACTACTAACAGACATGTACTGCAGTAGTACTACTAACAGACATGTACTGCAGTAGTACTACTAACAGACATGTACTGCAGTAGTACTACTAACAGACATGCACTTCAGTAGTACTACTAACAGACATGTACTACAGTAGTACTACTAAAAGACATGCACTTCAGTAGTACTACTAACATCCATGTACTGCAGTAGTACTACTAACAGTACTACAGTAGTACTACTAACATCCATGTACTGCAGTAGTACTACTAACAGTACTACAGTAGTACTGCTAACAGTAATTTACTACAGTAGTACTACTAACAGACATGTACTGCAGTAGTACTACTAGCAGACATGTACTGCAGTAGTACTACTAACAGACATGTACTACAGTAGTACTACTAACAGACATGCACTTCAGTAGTACTACTAACAGACTTGTACTACAGTAGTACTACTAAAAGACATGCACTTCAGTAGTACTACTAACATCCATGTACTGCAGTAGTACTACTAACAGTACTACAGTAGTACTACTAACATCCAAATACTGCAGTAGTACTACTAACAGTACTACAGTAGTACTACTAACAGTAATTTACTACAGTAGTACTACTAACAGACATGTACTGCAGTAGTACTACTAACAAACATGTACTACAGTAGTACTACTAACAGTCATGTACCGCAGTAGTACTACTAACAGACATGCACTTCAGTAGTACTACTAACATCCATGTACTGCAGTAGTACTACTAACAGTACTACAGTAGTACTACTAACATCCATGTACTGCAGTAGTACTACTAACAGTACTACAGTAGTACTACTAACAGTAATTTACTACAGTAGTACTACTAACAGACATGTACTGCAGTAGTACTACTAACAGACATGCACTACAGTAGTACTACTAACAGACATGTACTACAGTAGTACTACTAACAGACATGCACTTCAGTAGTACTACTAACAGACATGTACTGCAGTAGTACTACTAAAAGACATGTACTGCAGTAGTACTACTAACAGACATGTACTGCAGTAGTACTACTAACAGACATGTACTACAGTAGTACTACTAACATCCATGTACTGCAGTAGTACTACTAACAGTACTACAGTAGTACTACTAACAGACATGTACTGCAGTAGTACTACTAACAGTACTACAGTAGTACTACTAACAGTAATTTACGACAGTAGTACTACTAACAGACATGTACTGCAGTAGTACTACTAACAGACATGCACTTCAGTAGTACTACTAACAGACATGTACTACAGTAGTACTACTAAAAGACATGCACTTCAGTAGTACTACTAACATCCATGTACTGCAGTAGTACTACTAACAGTACTACAGTAGTACTACTAACATCCATGTACTGCAGTAGTACTACTAACAGTACTACAGTAGTACTACTAACAGACATGTACTGCAGTAGTACTACTAACAGACATGTACTACAGTAGTACTACTAACAGACATGCACTTCAGTAGTACTACTAACATCCATGTACTGCAGTAGTACTACTAACAGTACTACAGTAGTACTACTAACATCCATGTACTGCAGTAGTACTACTAACAGTACTACAGTAGTACTACTAACAGTAATTTACTACAGTAGTACTACTAACAGACATGTACTGCAGTAGTACTACTGACATGTACTGCAGTAGTACTACTAACAGTACTACAGTAGTACTACTAACAGTAATTTACTACAGTAGTACTACCAACAGTACTACAGTAGTACTACTAACATCCATGTACTGCAGTAGTACTACTAACAGTACTACAGTAGTACTACTAACAGTAATTTACTACAGTAGTACTACTAACAGTCATGTACTACAGTAGTACTACTAACAGACATGTACTGCAGTAGTACTACTAACAGACATGTACTACAGTAGTACTACTAACAGACATGTACTGCAGTAGTACTACTAACAGACATGTACTGCAGTAGTACTACTAACAGACATGTACTGCAGTAGTACTACTAACAGACATGCACTTCAGTAGTACTACTAACAGACATGTACTACAGTAGTACTACTAAAAGACATGCACTTCAGTAGTACTACTAACATCCATGTACTGCAGTAGTACTACTAACAGTACTACAGTAGTACTACTAACATCCATGTACTGCAGTAGTACTACTAACAGTACTACAGTAGTACTGCTAACAGTAATTTACTACAGTAGTACTACTAACAGACATGTACTGCAGTAGTACTACTAGCAGACATGTACTGCAGTAGTACTACTAACAGACATGTGCTACAGTAGTACTACTAACAGACATGCACTTCAGTAGTACTACTAACAGACTTGTACTACAGTAGTACTACTAAAAGACATGCACTTCAGTAGTACTACTAACATCCATGTACTGCAGTAGTACTACTAACAGTACTACAGTAGTACTACTAACATCCAAATACTGCAGTAGTACTACTAACAGTACTACAGTAGTACTACTAACAGTAATTTACTACAGTAGTACTACTAACAGACATGTACTGCAGTAGTACTACTAACAAACATGTACTACAGTAGTACTACTAACAGTCATGTACCGCAGTAGTACTACTAACAGACATGCACTTCAGTAGTACTACTAACATCCATGTACTGCAGTAGTACTACTAACAGTACTACAGTAGTACTACTAACATCCATGTACTGCAGTAGTACTACTAACAGTACTACAGTAGTACTACTAACAGTAATTTACTACAGTAGTACTACTAACAGACATGTACTGCAGTAGTACTACTAACAGACATGCACTACAGTAGTACTACTAACAGACATGTACTACAGTAGTACTACTAACAGACATGCACTTCAGTAGTACTACTAACAGACATGTACTGCAGTAGTACTACTAACAGTACTACAGTAGTACTACTAACAGTAATTTACTACAGTAGTACTACTAACAGTCATGTACTACAGTAGTACTACTAACAGACATGTACTGCAGTAGTACTACTAACAGACATGTACTGCAGTAGTACTAACAGACATGTACTGCAGTAGTACTACTAAAAGACATGCACTTCAGTAGTACTACTAACATCCATGTACTGCAGTAGTACTACTAACAGTACTACAGTAGTACTACTAACATCCATGTACTACAGTAGTACTACTAACAGACATGCACTTCAGTAGTACTACTAACAGACTTGTACTACAGTAGTACTACTAAAAGACATGCACTTCAGTAGTACTACTAACATCCATGTACTGCAGTAGTACTACTAACAGTACTACAGTAGTACTACTAACATCCATGTACTGCAGTAGTACTACTAACAGTACTACAGTAGTACTACTAACAGTAATTTACGACAGTAGTACTACTAACAGACATGTACTGCAGTAGTACTACTAACAGACATGTACTGCAGTAGTACTACTAACAGACATGTACTGCAGTAGTACTACTAAAAGACATGCACTTCAGTAGTACTACTAACATCCATGTACTGCAGTAGTACTACTAACAGACATGTACTGCAGTAGTACTACTAACAGACATGTACTGCAGTAGTACTACTAAAAGACATGCACTTCAGTAGTACTATTAACATCCACGTACTGCAGTAGTACTACTAACAGACATGTACTGCAGTAGTACTACTAACAGACATGTACTACAGTAGTACTACTAACAGACATGTACTACAGTAGTACTACTAACAGACATGCACTTCAGTAGTACTACTAACAGACATGTACTACAGTAGTACTACTAAAAGACATTCACTTCAGTAGTACTACTAACATCCATGTACTGCAGTAGTACTACTAACAGTACTACAGTAGTACTACTAACAGTAATTTACTACAGTAGTACTACTAACAGTACTACAGTAGTACTACTAACAGACATGTACTGCAGTAGTACTACTAACAGTACTACAGTAGTACTACTAACAGTAATTTACTACAGTAGTACTACTAACAGTCATGTACTACAGTAGTACTACTAACAGACATGTACTGCAGTAGTACTACTAACAGACATGTACTGCAGTAGTACTAACAGACATGTACTGCAGTAGTACTACTAACAGACATGTACTGCAGTAGTACTACTAACAGACATGTACTACAGTAGTACTACTAACAGACATGTACTACAGTAGTACTACTAACATCCATGTACTGCAGTAGTACTACTAACAGTACTACAGTAGTACTACTAACATCCATGTACTGCAGTAGTACTACTAACAGTACTACAGTAGTACTACTAACAGACATGTACTGCAGTAGTACTACTAACAGTACTACAGTAGTACTACTAACAGTAATTTACGACAGTAGTACTACTAACAGACATGTACTGCAGTAGTACTACTAACAGACATGCACTTCAGTAGTACTACTAACAGACATGTACTACAGTAGTACTACTAAAAGACATGCACTTCAGTAGTACTACTAACATCCATGTACTGCAGTAGTACTACTAACAGTACTACAGTAGTACTACTAACATCCATGTACTGCAGTAGTACTACTAACAGTACTACAGTAGTACTACTAACAGACATGTACTGCAGTAGTACTACTAACAGACATGTACTACAGTAGTACTACTAACAGACATGCACTTCAGTAGTACTACTAACATCCATGTACTGCAGTAGTACTACTAACAGTACTACAGTAGTACTACTAACATCCATGTACTGCAGTAGTACTACTAACAGTACTACAGTAGTACTACTAACAGTAATTTACTACAGTAGTACTACTAACAGACATGTACTGCAGTAGTACTACTGACATGTACTGCAGTAGTACTACTAACAGTACTACAGTAGTACTACCAACAGTAATTTACTACAGTAGTACTACCAACAGTACTACAGTAGTACTACTAACATCCATGTACTGCAGTAGTACTACTAACAGTACTACAGTAGTACTACTAACAGTAATTTACTACAGTAGTACTACTAACAGTCATGTACTACAGTAGTACTACTAACAGACATGTACTGCAGTAGTACTACTAACAGACATGTACTACAGTAGTACTACTAACAGACATGTACTGCAGTAGTACTACTAACAGACATGTACTGCAGTAGTACTACTAACAGACATGTACTGCAGTAGTACTACTAACAGACATGCACTTCAGTAGTACTACTAACAGACATGTACTACAGTAGTACTACTAAAAGACATGCACTTCAGTAGTACTACTAACATCCATGTACTGCAGTAGTACTACTAACAGTACTACAGTAGTACTACTAACATCCATGTACTGCAGTAGTACTACTAACAGTACTACAGTAGTACTGCTAACAGTAATTTACTACAGTAGTACTACTAACAGACATGTACTGCAGTAGTACTACTAGCAGACATGTACTGCAGTAGTACTACTAACAGACATGTACTACAGTAGTACTACTAACAGACATGCACTTCAGTAGTACTACTAACAGACTTGTACTACAGTAGTACTACTAAAAGACATGCACTTCAGTAGTACTACTAACATCCATGTACTGCAGTAGTACTACTAACAGTACTACAGTAGTACTACTAACATCCAAATACTGCAGTAGTACTACTAACAGTACTACAGTAGTACTACTAACAGTAATTTACTACAGTAGTACTACTAACAGACATGTACTGCAGTAGTACTACTAACAAACATGTACTACAGTAGTACTACTAACAGTCATGTACCGCAGTAGTACTACTAACAGACATGCACTTCAGTAGTACTACTAACATCCATGTACTGCAGTAGTACTACTAACAGTACTACAGTAGTACTACTAACATCCATGTACTGCAGTAGTACTACTAACAGTACTACAGTAGTACTACTAACAGTAATTTACTACAGTAGTACTACTAACAGACATGTACTGCAGTAGTACTACTAACAGACATGCACTACAGTAGTACTACTAACAGACATGTACTACAGTAGTACTACTAACAGACATGCACTTCAGTAGTACTACTAACAGACATGTACTGCAGTAGTACTACTAAAAGACATGTACTGCAGTAGTACTACTAACAGACATGTACTGCAGTAGTACTACTAACAGACATGTACTACAGTAGTACTACTAACATCCATGTACTGCAGTAGTACTACTAACAGTACTACAGTAGTACTACTAACAGACATGTACTGCAGTAGTACTACTAACAGTACTACAGTAGTACTACTAACAGTAATTTACGACAGTAGTACTACTAACAGACATGTACTGCAGTAGTACTACTAACAGACATGCACTTCAGTAGTACTACTAACAGACATGTACTACAGTAGTACTACTAAAAGACATGCACTTCAGTAGTACTACTAACATCCATGTACTGCAGTAGTACTACTAACAGTACTACAGTAGTACTACTAACATCCATGTACTGCAGTAGTACTACTAACAGTACTACAGTAGTACTACTAACAGACATGTACTGCAGTAGTACTACTAACAGACATGTACTACAGTAGTACTACTAACAGACATGCACTTCAGTAGTACTACTAACATCCATGTACTGCAGTAGTACTACTAACAGTACTACAGTAGTACTACTAACATCCATGTACTGCAGTAGTACTACTAACAGTACTACAGTAGTACTACTAACAGTAATTTACTACAGTAGTACTACTAACAGACATGTACTGCAGTAGTACTACTGACATGTACTGCAGTAGTACTACTAACAGTACTACAGTAGTACTACTAACAGTAATTTACTACAGTAGTACTACCAACAGTACTACAGTAGTACTACTAACATCCATGTACTGCAGTAGTACTACTAACAGTACTACAGTAGTACTACTAACAGTAATTTACTACAGTAGTACTACTAACAGTCATGTACTACAGTAGTACTACTAACAGACATGTACTGCAGTAGTACTACTAACAGACATGTACTACAGTAGTACTACTAACAGACATGTACTGCAGTAGTACTACTAACAGACATGTACTGCAGTAGTACTACTAACAGACATGTACTGCAGTAGTACTACTAACAGACATGCACTTCAGTAGTACTACTAACAGACATGTACTACAGTAGTACTACTAAAAGACATGCACTTCAGTAGTACTACTAACATCCATGTACTGCAGTAGTACTACTAACAGTACTACAGTAGTACTACTAACATCCATGTACTGCAGTAGTACTACTAACAGTACTACAGTAGTACTGCTAACAGTAATTTACTACAGTAGTACTACTAACAGACATGTACTGCAGTAGTACTACTAGCAGACATGTACTGCAGTAGTACTACTAACAGACATGTGCTACAGTAGTACTACTAACAGACATGCACTTCAGTAGTACTACTAACAGACTTGTACTACAGTAGTACTACTAAAAGACATGCACTTCAGTAGTACTACTAACATCCATGTACTGCAGTAGTACTACTAACAGTACTACAGTAGTACTACTAACATCCAAATACTGCAGTAGTACTACTAACAGTACTACAGTAGTACTACTAACAGTAATTTACTACAGTAGTACTACTAACAGACATGTACTGCAGTAGTACTACTAACAAACATGTACTACAGTAGTACTACTAACAGTCATGTACCGCAGTAGTACTACTAACAGACATGCACTTCAGTAGTACTACTAACATCCATGTACTGCAGTAGTACTACTAACAGTACTACAGTAGTACTACTAACATCCATGTACTGCAGTAGTACTACTAACAGTACTACAGTAGTACTACTAACAGTAATTTACTACAGTAGTACTACTAACAGACATGTACTGCAGTAGTACTACTAACAGACATGCACTACAGTAGTACTACTAACAGACATGTACTACAGTAGTACTACTAACAGACATGCACTTCAGTAGTACTACTAACAGACATGTACTGCAGTAGTACTACTAAAAGACATGTACTGCAGTAGTACTACTAACAGACATGTACTGCAGTAGTACTACTAACAGACATGTACTACAGTAGTACTACTAACAGACATGTACTGCAGTAGTACTACTAACAGACATGTACTACAGTAGTACTACTAACAGACATGTACTACAGTAGTACTACTAACAGTCATGCACTTCAGTAGTACTACTAACATCCATGTACTGCAGTAGTACTACTAACAGTACTACAGTAGTACTACTAACAGTAATTTACTACAGTAGTACTACTAACAGTACTACAGTAGTACTACTAACATCCATGTACTGCAGTAGTACTACTAACAGTACTACAGTAGTACTACTAACAGACATGTACTGCAGTAGTACTACTAACAGACATGTACTACAGTAGTACTACTAACAGTAATTTACTACAGTAGTACTACTAACAGACATGTACTGCAGTAGTACTACTAACAGACATGCACTACAGTAGTACTACTAACAGACATGTACTACAGTAGTACTACTAACAGACATGCACTTCAGTAGTACTACTAACAGACATGTACTGCAGTAGTACTACTAAAAGACATGTACTGCAGTAGTACTACTAACAGACATGTACTGCAGTAGTACTACTAACAGACATGTACTACAGTAGTACTACTAACATCCATGTACTGCAGTAGTACTACTAACAGTACTACAGTAGTACTACTAACAGACATGTACTGCAGTAGTACTACTAACAGTACTACAGTAGTACTACTAACAGTAATTTACGACAGTAGTACTACTAACAGACATGTACTGCAGTAGTACTACTAACAGACATGCACTTCAGTAGTACTACTAACAGACATGTACTACAGTAGTACTACTAAAAGACATGCACTTCAGTAGTACTACTAACATCCATGTACTGCAGTAGTACTACTAACAGTACTACAGTAGTACTACTAACATCCATGTACTGCAGTAGTACTACTAACAGTACTACAGTAGTACTACTAACAGACATGTACTGCAGTAGTACTACTAACAGACATGTACTACAGTAGTACTACTAACAGACATGCACTTCAGTAGTACTACTAACATCCATGTACTGCAGTAGTACTACTAACAGTACTACAGTAGTACTACTAACATCCATGTACTGCAGTAGTACTACTAACAGTACTACAGTAGTACTACTAACAGTAATTTACTACAGTAGTACTACTAACAGACATGTACTGCAGTAGTACTACTGACATGTACTGCAGTAGTACTACTAACAGTACTACAGTAGTACTACTAACAGTAAGTTACTACAGTAGTACTACCAACAGTACTACAGTAGTACTACTAACATCCATGTACTGCAGTAGTACTACTAACAGTACTACAGTAGTACTACTAACAGTAATTTACTACAGTAGTACTACTAACAGTCATGTACTACAGTAGTACTACTAACAGACATGTACTGCAGTAGTACTACTAACAGACATGTACTACAGTAGTACTACTAACAGACATGTACTGCAGTAGTACTACTAACAGACATGTACTGCAGTAGTACTACTAACAGACATGTACTGCAGTAGTACTACTAACAGACATGCACTTCAGTAGTACTACTAACAGACATGTACTACAGTAGTACTACTAAAAGACATGCACTTCAGTAGTACTACTAACATCCATGTACTGCAGTAGTACTACTAACAGTACTACAGTAGTACTACTAACATCCATGTACTGCAGTAGTACTACTAACAGTACTACAGTAGTACTGCTAACAGTAATTTACTACAGTAGTACTACTAACAGACATGTACTGCAGTAGTACTACTAGCAGACATGTACTGCAGTAGTACTACTAACAGACATGTGCTACAGTAGTACTACTAACAGACATGCACTTCAGTAGTACTACTAACAGACTTGTACTACAGTAGTACTACTAAAAGACATGCACTTCAGTAGTACTACTAACATCCATGTACTGCAGTAGTACTACTAACAGTACTACAGTAGTACTACTAACATCCAAATACTGCAGTAGTACTACTAACAGTACTACAGTAGTACTACTAACAGTAATTTACTACAGTAGTACTACTAACAGACATGTACTGCAGTAGTACTACTAACAAACATGTACTACAGTAGTACTACTAACAGTCATGTACCGCAGTAGTACTACTAACAGACATGCACTTCAGTAGTACTACTAACATCCATGTACTGCAGTAGTACTACTAACAGTACTACAGTAGTACTACTAACATCCATGTACTGCAGTAGTACTACTAACAGTACTACAGTAGTACTACTAACAGTAATTTACTACAGTAGTACTACTAACAGACATGTACTGCAGTAGTACTACTAACAGACATGCACTACAGTAGTACTACTAACAGACATGTACTACAGTAGTACTACTAACAGACATGCACTTCAGTAGTACTACTAACAGACATGTACTGCAGTAGTACTACTAAAAGACATGTACTGCAGTAGTACTACTAACAGTACTACTAACAGACTAGGAGAGAGGCGCAGCCCGTGAGAGGAGGCGCAGGTAAGTGAGAGAGGCGCAGGTAAGTGATGTGGCAGTGACGTAAATTTTGCGAGACGGCAGATTTAGTCAAGGCGCGTGAAAACAAATATTCATTCTACATCATATTCTTGCCAATATAATCTTAAAACTGTTTCTGGAAGCAAATAATTAAAAAGTCTTATTCAAGGTAAACTCTGGAGCAAAGCGAGGAGGATCTCACCAGCTTGTCGGAGTTTATTGACGAGTGTTTCCACCGCATCGTCATGGGCAAGCCAAGCCAAACACCGACTCCGTCTGCGCCCAGATCCGCTTCAACCTCCAAGAGAAGCCGGAAAGAAGACTCACCCGGAGCGACGTCCTCTAACGGGGACGACACCTCGGACATCCTGATGTCCATTGACAAAAATCTCGCCAGCTTCGACGCTCGTCTGGGCCTGTTGGAAGTTCTCCACCGGGAGTTTCAGTCGCTGCGGGAGTCGCTGGAATTCAGCCAGAAGCAGGTGGAGTCTCTGGCCGCAGAGAACGCCAGCCTCAGGGAGACGGTGACTTCTCTCAACGAGGGAATGACTCGACTCACAGAGGAAAATAAAAAAATAAAGGAAACTGTGATCGATCTCCAGGCGCGCAGCATGAGGGACAACCTGGTCTTTGCAGGAATCCCGGAGCAACAAGAAGAGGATCCAGAGCAAACAATCAGATCCTTTATCCAAACCAAGCTGAAGCTACCCGAAGACGCGGTGAGGAACATCTCATTTCACCGAGTTCATCGCTTAGGTGGGAAAAGACCGGACAGCCGCAGACCCAGACCGATTGTAGCCAAGTTCGTGAGCTACAAGCAGAAAGAGCAGGTGAGGGATCGAGGTCCGGAACTCCGCGGGACCGATTTTAGTGTAAATAATCAGTTTCCCAAAGAGATTCTGGAGAGACGCAGGGTCCTGTTTCCCATCCGGAAGAAGCTCAGAGACGAAGGATCCCGTGCAGTCATCGCGGTGGACAAATTGTTCGTCAATGGACAGCTTTACCGTGACAAAAATACCACCCCCTGGCTCTACTAACCTCAGGTAATATCTATCACTCATACAGCTAATTATTGTTCAATTTACATGTTAATCTGCTATAAGCACATTAATTATGGTAATTCAGAACTGTACATTTACTGCCAGTCTTTGTAAATTTGCTGTTGTTGTTGCTTTCGTTTTGTTCTGTTTTTGTTTTTTGCCCCCCCCCCCCTTTAGGGCTTTTGTTTTTGCTCTTTTGTTTGTGCTATTTCTTTTTATGTGTAGTTGTAGTTGTTTGCTTTTCTCACTCCTTTCCTTTCTAGCTGCTCTTTCATTCTATTATGCCATAACAACAATAATAGGTAGGGTACGCACGTACATCCACATGACACAGACACTAAATGTCATGCACATAACACACCTACAACACAGAGCACGTTTAATCACATCAACACTCACCCCCAACTCTCACACACACTCTAAGCATGTGGACAGACATATAGGAACATTGTACACACAGATGAATTTATATACGCACACAATCTACACACAGCATGCATGCATTAATGTGGGCTTGCACACACACAAACACACACATACTTTTATAGAAACACTTCAGTAGCTTGAGCATGACCACCCTGAGGTTTGTTACGTGGAATATACGAGGAGCTGGTTCCAGGGAGAAGAGGTTGAAGGTGTTTAGCAGATTGAATGATCTACAGGCAGACATTGTCCTGCTACAGGAGACTCATTTATTAAAAACAACAGCTAACGTACTCTCTACAGTACAGTTCCCTCACGTGTACTCGGCCTGCTTCAACTCAAGACAAAGAGGAGTAGCCATTCTGATAAACAGGAAAATTCATTTTACTGCTAATAATATAATTTTAGACCCAGGTGGAAGATTCATAATAATGACATTATCTATCCTAAACATGAAGTTATGCATTGCAAATATTTATGGCCCAAACACTGATGACCCCTCCTTTTTTCATTCCTTCTTCTCCTTACTATATGATCACCTTGATAATACACTTATCATTGGGGGCGACCTCAACATGACCTTAAACTCTGGGATGGACAAGGGGGGCGGAGCAGGGAAACATAGGGTCTGGCAGTCAGCAAGAGTTGTTAAACAATATATGGAGGATTTTGGTCTTTGTGATGTCTGGCGCTCACAACACCTCACTGCTAGAGAGTACACTTACTTTTCATCTGTCCACCACTCATACTCCAGAATAGACTACTTCCTCACTAACAGCTCTATGATGAACAATATCTCAGAAACTAAAATCCATTCAATCACTATCAGTGATCACGCACCAGTATCATTTACCCTAATGAATAAGAAAACTAAACCATCTTATAGCAAATGGAGACTTAATACATCATTACTTAAAGATCCTGATTTTATCAGTTACTTCAAACGGGAGTGGTCTTTGTATATAGAAAACAATGACATACCAGGAACATCAGCATGTGTTCTTTGGGAGGCAGGAAAAGCAGTAATGAGAGGGAAAATAATTTCATTTTCATCACATGAGAAAAAGAAGGAGCGTTCAAAAATATCTGAACTAGAGCTTAAAATAAAATCACTAGAAGATGCCTACAAGGCTTCTCCAGAAGAGCAAGTGCTGAATCACATAAGAAAGGCTAAACTAGAGCTGAATGAAATAATTAACCAAAAAACCCAGTTTTTGCTACAAAGACTTCGCTTAGAGAATTTTGAACATAGCAACAAATCTGGAAGATTTCTCGCAAATCAATTAAAAGCAAACAAGGAGAAAACAACCATCTCCTCTGTTAAAGATTCAATAGGAAATATCCTCCATGACCTTGATGGAATAAATGACACGTTTAGGGATTTCTATAAAACATTATATTCCTCAGAAACAGATCCATCAGACAACAACATTGAGGAATTTCTCAGCTACCTCAATCTTCCAAAGTTACAACAGGATCAGGAAATGGTTTTGGACGCACCCATTTCAGTAGGGGAACTACATGAAGCTTTAAAACACATGCCCAGCAATAAAGCTCCAGGACCAGACGGTTTTCCAGTTGAATATTATAAAGAATTTTGGTCTATACTAGCACCCACTTTTTATAAAATGGTTTTAGAAATTAAGGAAAAAGGCCAAATATCTCAAAACATGAATTTGGCTAGTATTACAGTAATACTAAAACCAGGAAAAGACCCCAAACTCCCATCTAGTTATCGTCCAATATCACTAATGAACGTAGATCTTAAAATAATCAGTAAAGTGCTTGCTACAAGACTAGAAAAAATAACTCCACTTATCATACATCCTGATCAAACAGGATTTATCAAGGGACGACATTCCACCACTAATACGCGCAGACTAATAAATCTAATTGATTATGCCACCATACATAACCTGGAAACTACAATAATCTCTCTAGATGCTGAAAAAGCATTTGACAGGGTGAACTGGAAATTCTTATTTGCAACATTAAGAAAATTCGGGTTTGGCTCATCGTTTATCGACTGGATAAAGATACTGTATAGCAATCCAAATGCATGCGTCAGGACAAATGATCAAACTTCTCACAGCTTCAGATTGCAGAGAGGCACCAGACAAGGCTGTCCACTCTCCCCCTCACTTTTTGCAATCTTTATTGAACCCTTAGCAGCTAGCATTAGACAAAACAAAGACATTAAAGGCATTAACTGTAGAAATATGGAGCATAAGACCAGTCTTTATGCTGATGATGTATTACTTTTCCTTCAAAATTCACAATCATCCATCTGTCAGACAATCGCACTCATCAATAAATTCTCATCAATTTCTGAATATTCCATTAATTGGTCTAAAACCACCGTTCTACCCATCAACTGTTCCTTCCATAATACTCCTGACACTGCTTTACAGTCAGGAGATATTAGATACTTGGGAATAAACATCTCACCCAGACTGTCAGACCTTATAAAGCTAAATTATGTCCCTCTACTAAAAACAATTGAGGACGATCTCACACGGTGGAAATCTTTACCCATATCACTAATGGGAAGAGTTGCAACTATAAAAATGATGATTCTACCTAAAATCAATTATCTGTTTTCAATGATCCCCATTAAACCTCCCTCCACCTGGTTTAAATCACTGGACTCTAATGTTACTAGATTTCTCTGGAAAGACAAACCACCACGGATTAGTCTAAAAACACTCCAGAAGACTAAAGATAGCGGTGGCTTAGACTTGCCTAATTTCCAAAATTACTTTATAAGCAATAGACTACAATACATCTCTAAATGGCTTAAACCTAGCTATCTAGATGAACCATGGCTTAATATAGAAGAAGCTATGTGTGAGGATATGGCAATTTCAGACCTGCCATTTATCAGCACAGCTGTCAAACGCCAAAAATGCTTTAAAAGCATTAATATCAGCTCCTCACTAATGGCCTGGTGGGAATTTCTTAAACTAACCAAATCCTTGCTTATTCCATGCAAACTTACACCTATTTGGAACAATCCCGACATCCAGCAAAACCGGAAAATGATAAACTTCCCTCAGTGGAAGAATAAAGGAATAAAACAGTTAGAACATTTAATAGAAAATGGGAACTTTCTCCCTTTTGATACAATTACTTCACGATATGAAATCAGCAGCACAAAATTCTTAGAATACCACCAACTTAAATCTATTATAGGTAAGAAATACACCCCTGATCAATTAAACTTGCAGCTACCTATCAGGGCTGCAGAATTCTTAAATCTCAATGCCCCGAAACTGTTATCCAAAATATATAGATTACTATCAAAGCTAGACGATTCCATATGTCTCCCAACTTCTAAATGGGAAGCAGACTTATCCAGTAACTTTGACCAAAATGAATGGTCACAAATCTGTTCAAATACATTTACAATGACTAAGAATTCAAACATGCAACTAATACAATTTAAAATTCTGCATAGAACTCATTATACAGGACACAGGATGTTCAGGATGGGTCTGTCACAATCAAACATCTGTCCACACTGCACTGGCAACACAATTGACAGCTACTACCATGCTTTGTGGTCTTGCCCACCTGTCCAGGAATTCTGGTTTCAGGTATGTAAAGATCTGTCAAATTGCTTCAAATGTAACATCCCTACAAACCCCAAACTGGGCCTACTGGGTTACTTGGGTGAAATTAACATAGAATTTAATTCTGCAAACTTAATCCTCACCAGTTTATGTATCGCAAAGAAAACTATCCTTCTAAACTGGAAAAGCAAACAAAGTCTGTGTATCCAGCAGTTCAGAAATCTCTTATTAGATCACATCAGTGTCGAGATGATGTCTGCCTCCTCAAGAGATCAGTCGGCTGAACTTTATTCCCTCTGGTCCCCTGTGATCAGCTCCATCACTTAGTATGGGGGGAGAATGTGACCTTATTGCGCTCGGGGTTGGTGGCCGGTTGGGGTTCTCTGGGGGCTGTGGGTCTGTGGTGGGCTCCTGGGGGGGGGATTTTGACTGCTCCATTGCTGGAGTGGCTAGGTTTCTAGCCCTACTGTGGACCTGGATGGGCCAGCGGCTGGAGTTGCCGCGCAGCGGCGGGGCGAGGTCGCTGGCGGGGGATGGGTTGGCGGGCGTGACTCCGTAACGGGCGCCTGTGCCGCCGTGGGGTGGGCTGGGCGGGGTCCCGGGCTCCGGTGCCCGGGGTTGTCCCCTGTCTCTTGGGGGTGGGGGGTCGGCTTGTGCCGGGGGGGGGCTGGGCTGACCTGGACCTGCCGCTGCGGCGGCGGGCAGGTACATGCTCTGGTGCCTGGTTGCGACCCTGGGACTTGTTGAGTGGGGGGTGTTTGATAGTGTGGATGGGATGTGAGTGTGTATGGAGGGATGTGTGTAGGGGGTGTGCGTTGAGGACTGGTGGCGGTACATAGGTATGTGGATGTGTGTGGGTGGGGAAGTGTGATGATGCGTGTGTGGGGGGGGTGTCGTGGTGTCTGTGGGGGGGGTAGTGCCGTGTGTGTAGGGGAGTGGGGTGATGCGTGTATGTGGGGAGTGGCGGTGGTGCATGTATACGGGTGTGTGTATGGGGGGGGAGGAGGGGGGAGGGGGGGCGTGCTGTCTGTGTGTGTGTGGGGGGGGCAGGGGTGTATGTATGGGGGAGTGGGTGGTGCATGTGTGTGGTAGGTTGGTGGATAAGTGTAGATATGATGGATGGGAGTGGGGGAGATTTGGATGTGACGTGGGGGTCAGGAGGATGGTTTTAAGGGTGGGCTGAACGGGTGGCTGGGTGGACCTGAATGTGTCCGGAAGTGTGTGTGTGTGTGTGTGGCTGTAGGTTTGTGCTGAGACAGTGTGAGGTGCCGATGTGTGGACAAGGTGGGGACTTCATGTCCCCAGGTGGGGGTGTCCTCTGTGAGTGAGGGGGCGGTGGACAATCGGTCTGGGATTCCCCTTCTGCCGCCCCGCCTCCTCTTTGTCCTCGTGCCCCCCTTCTGCATGTGGTGAGTTGGTCCCCTCTTGGGTCGGTGATGACTCTCTGGTTAGAGTCGCCGAAGGCTCTGGTTACGGGGATGGCTGTCCCCGGCTTGTCCTGGTCCTTGGGGGGCCCTGGGAGTAGGGGGCATGCCCAGTGCCGCTGGCGGCTCACCTTCTGGAGGAAAGCTCACTTTCCTCCAGACTTAAATCCCTCAACCCCTCTTCCTCCCCGCTCCCCATCACACACAGGCAGGGTATTGGGAGGTGTGCACGTGGCGCTGGGTGGTGAGAAAGGCCATCAAGGTGGTCTTGATCGCTGCACCCAGCCTCGGCTCACCTCCCAGTTTTAATTACACTTAGACACCAAACACCAAAACACTGACGACTCACATGATTAGGGGGAAGAGCATGCGGTGTATGGTGGGCGGGGCTGCTTAGGTGGTCCCTCTCCCAACACCGCGTGGCAATTCCCTCAGTTTTAATTGCAACTAATACATACTTCACAATCAGTCATAAGCGGGGGGGAGGCAGGGACGATAGGGTCTTCTCATGCCCCTGCTCTCGGGGCTTTACTGGGGGGGGGGTACGGGTGGGGGAAGAGTGCCGTCCATTAGGCCTAAGTCTGGGCTGGCCTGGCTGTAGGAGGGTTGTCGCCGGCCCTGGGGGGGTGCTGGGTCGGCTGCATCTGTGGGGTGGTGGGGGGGACGCTGGGAGTGGTGGGCGGTAATTATGGGGGCCCTGATCGGGGCCATCCTGTCCTCTGCCCCCTCTGAGGTATCTCACATGGGACATGATGGAGGGGTGAGGTGAGGATGTGTGGGAGTGGGTGTATGGGGTTACAGATGGATGGTGGGATGGCTGGGGGGGGGATTAGGGTTAGGGATATAGGTGGGTAGGGGATAGGGATGTGTGAGGATGAGTAGATGTGTGTGTGGAGGGGTATGTTGGCGCGTGGGTTGTATTGGGGTGTGCCTGTGTTGGAGGAGTGAGGGTATGTGTGTGTGTGTGTGTGTGTGTGTAGGGGGGGGTGTATATGCGGAATGGGATGTGTGAGTGAGGGTGAAGTTTGGAGGGGGGCTATGGGTGGTGGAGGGGTGTTTGGTGGGGCATGTGTGGTTGGGTAGAAGTAGAGGGATGGGGTGGCGGGGTGTGAGCGTGTGTGTGTGGGGGGGGGGGTGAGCGTGTGTGGGGGCGGGGGCGATTGGGGTTCGTGTGACTTGGTATGGGTGAGTGAGTAGAGGTGGGGTGGGGTTGTATATGTTATGGATGATGTGCATGGATTGCAGAGGGTTGTGTGGATGGGGGTTGAGAGGGGAGTGCGTGTTTGGGGGGGGGGGGGGGGGTATGCATGTATATGTGTGAGGGGAGTGCGTGTTGGGGGGGGGGGGCGGGGTATGCATGTATATGTGTGTGTGGTTTGGTGGTTGGGGGGTGGTGTCCTGTACCCGGGGGCGCAGCTGGTGCGCTGGGGTGCGACCTGGCTGCCGCTGGGTGGCGGTCTGGGGATCCTGGTCCTCCGTCGGTGTGGGCTGTGCCCTCTGCCTGCGGGGGCGGGGGGCTGCTCACGGGCTCTTGGGGCCCTGGGGCCTGCGCTCTGTCTGCCCTAGGTGGCCGGTGCCCGGCGGGATCGGCCCTTGCCGGCCTGGGCCTGCTGGGGCCTGTTCCCCCTGACTGCGGGGGACTCTGGTTGGGCACCTCCTTCGCCACCTCCTGGGCAGATGCATGGCTGGCTCTGGAGTGGGGGGGTTGGGATCTGTACCTGGGGGTGACTGTCGGTTACCCGGGTCTCTGGGTTCTCCTGGCCTTCCTCTAGCTGTAGGCGGGCGGGGTCACATTGGCATGATCACTCTTCTCTAAACACGTTCCACTCTGAATGTTCTGCATGAATGTTCTGCATGTGTCACAGTCACTGAGTCATCCAGCAAGTTTATTCACTAACAGCAGGTACCTCTCTTTCTGTCTTTTTGACTTAACTTGCTAGTTTCTGGTCTTCATGATTGTCAACGGTTTTGTTCTCCACGAATCTAGAGTTGGCTTGTGTGGGTGTATATATTTATGTGTGTGGGTGGGTATGTGTGTGTACTTATGTGTATGTGTATGTGTATGTATGTATGTGTATGGATATGTATATATGTATGCATATGTGTGAGTGTATGTGTATGTGTGTGTATGTGTATGTGTATATGTATGTGTATGTATGTGAGTATGTATATGTGTATATATGTATATATATATATATATATATGTGTGTGTATGTATGTGTATATGTATGTATGTATATCTATCTTTATGTATGCATGTATGTGTACATGTGTGTGTATGCATGTGTATGTATGTGTATATGTGTGTATGTATGTGTATATGTATGTATGTATGTATATATGTATATATATAATGTATGTGCGAGTGTATATACACATATATGTAGGTGGGTATGTATGTGCATATACATGTATGCATTGATCTCTTTCTTTTGTTTTTTGTTTTTTTGTTTTTTTTTCTGTTCTCTTTCTGCCCCTTTCCTGTCCTTTCCGGTCGGGTCCAGTAGCATAAACTCTGTAATACAAGCTATTATCCAAAACAAATTGAAAAATAAAATAAGAATCAAGAAATACAAGGGGATCATTACATCTACAAAAGTTCCCCTTGGCAAAATAAATTTGCTCAGCAGAACACAGCATCCAGAACATCAGTCTGCTTGCTTAAATGCTGGACAAGACAAAAAAAAAAAAAAAAAAAAAAAAAAAAAAAAAAAAAAAAAAAAAAAAAAAAAAAAAAAAAAAAAAAAAAAAAAAAAATAAATCAGTCAGTTCTGAGGTTGACTAATTTGCTCATTACCTTCAGGATGATTCGGTTTATAAGGAAATCCAGGCTGCTGCTCTTTGATTTGGAAATTATCTGTGAAAATAAATAAATTAGTGAATGTAATTACACAACATGTAATAAATTACCTGTCACAAATTTGAAAAAGTTAGGGTTTTTAAAAGTGCTAGTTAGTACTTTAACAACTTCTGCATCATGTATTTTATTTACATAAAATTATAATAAATATCTACTTACGTTGGAAGACGACAGAGGAAAACCCAGGGTGTCGACAGTATATCTGGGTGAACGGTATTGTTTTTAGAAAAAAAATCTCGACATTCAAAGAAAGTGCAAATTAATTCATACATCTAAAAATTATTAAATTATTAATTAAAATTTACTGCTTGTGGGCAGTTCTAAATATTTCCACTGAAAATAAAGGAAGTGTGATGTACATCCACATCCACAACTCATCAGAATGGCTGTAGTTCAATGCTTGAAACCAAACTGTGATATTATTTTGGATCTGCTAATTTTGCCCAAGTAAAAGAAAAATATTTATGCTTTCAGCTTGGATTCAGGTTCTGAATTCCAATATTGATCATATACTATATGGATAATGTCACTCAATACAGACGGCATCCATTTATTTTTAAAGACAAATATTCATGTATCATTATCCCATACAACGGATTAATTGTAATTAAGATAAAGAGAGAGAAAAAGGTCTGATTTTCTCCCAGATTTGGAAAACTGGCCCCATAAGACAGCCGTGATTGGACTGCAGTGGTCATGTGGTGCGGACAGCAGTGTACTTTATACGTTCATATCAAGTTGTGCTGCTAAACAATTATTTACAGTTTGTTTTATTTTAAACATCTAGCAATGCAGCTGATACCGATAAACTCAAGAGCTTTACAGTCATAATCAGCGAGACACGATGCATTTTACTCAGACTTCAACGTGTTTAATGCTCCTTGTGGGGTTTTTTTTTTCTTATTTTCTCCCCTTCCTATTGGCTGCACTGGGTGTCAATCATTTACTTCCCGCTAAAGCTGTATTTTTATGGATGGTTGGGCTACAGTATCTTCATTTCAGGCACATATTTTCTGTTTCACATCACAGATCATTTCGTTACTTAATAAATACTAGCCTGGCTGTCACTTATATTTGAAATATGAAGAAAAAGCGTCATAATACGAACCTATTTCCAATGAAATTGTGGAAGATTGACCAGGCCACATCCACTTGATGTTATAATTGTTTATATATCTCAGATAAGCCATCATATTTGCCTTTATCAACACATATCATTTATACGTTGGATACCCACTAGTTAAAGCATATACGTGTTTTCCAAACCCTAGTTTCAGAGTGGGTGTAAAAACTAGTCATGGCGTTTATTTGCTGTGCGCAGGCGCACTGGTTGCTCTGCTTGCACAGGCGCACTGGTAGCTAGAAATACGTAGCAAATCCTACGTAACTTGGAGCATAGTTTTTCGTAGATATTATACGAAGCAGTAATGAGAATACGTTGGGTTTTATCTTGAAGAAGTAGAGTACCAGATACAGTAAACATTTTGCACTCTCTTCTAAAGGTCAACTGTTCCAGGTACTCTACTTCATCAAGATAAAAACCGTATGAAAAACAGAGGTGACGAGGCTGCAGTATCAGTGGAGATGTTTACAAGTCAAATTGTACAACAGTCACGCACAGTATACTGTCCGACATCTAATAGCATCAGGAAAGTAAATGAATACACACAAATAAATATATATATATAAGGACGGGCCATCTGCTGCAGATGCGCACCATCTTCCCTCCTCCTGTAAAACAAGCCGTTTCTGCAGTGGGGGAGATACTTCATCCAGCTTCTGCTGCACACTGATGTTTCGCTTCCATGCAAAGACTCCAGAAGACTGACGGAGCAGTAAAAGTGAGACATGAAAATGGCTGGACAACATTCAGAGGACATGAAACCCAGCAGCCATCATGAAGGCATGAGAGGGCGTGAGAGTGGAGTAGGAACAGAAGGTCTGCACGCGCCTCAGGATCAACCTGGAATCAGATTCTTCGTCATCACTTTGACGTGTGAAAGCGTCTCTATGGGACGTTTCAGATGAAGATTGATGGAGACACGTTCAAACGTCCTGATTTTCTATTAATGTTGGAGAAAAGCTTGAACTGTTGACGTTTATCAAATCAAAATGTATTTGTAGAGCACCTTTCATACATGAAGCAACGCAAAGTACTTTACATGTACGAAAACAACAAGGAAAATAAACACATAATTCACACACACATGCTGAACACATCCCCCAATCCCATGATGCATGGCAAAACTCTGAAATGATCTTCTGTCTCTTTAACCCAAAAAGAAAAAAGATGAAACATCTGGCTCGGCAAACTGCGAGGAAACATCGTGGCAATCGTTTCGCACCAGGGGCCAGTTCACCCGTAACCATGGAGCACGTCACCACTGGATCAGCCACAGCTCAGGTAGGCCCAGATCTGCACCACAGCCAAATGGCTACAATACACCTGTTAAAGGCCATCGCCATAGCAACGACCTGGCAAGCTGAGCAGGTACAGCGCCCAGCGTGGAGGATCCACATGAGGAGAACACTGGAATGACAAAGCTTAAAGAGACCAGCAAAGAATAAACAAGTAAAAAAAAGGTACAAATAAACAAGTAAATAGAAATAAACCAAGAAAAAAAAAAACAATATATAGATAATCCTTGCATGGTTTAAAAACCGGAGAAGATCATCTAAGAGCTCAAATAAAAAGCCCTTGAGCCTCTTTTAAAAACATCAACAGTCTCTGCAGCCCTGAGGACCTCCGGCAGGCTGCTCCACAGACGGGGACCACAGCAATGGAAAGAGGCCTCACCGCAAAGGGCCAGAACCAGAGGACCTCAGGGTCCGCCAGGGCCACAACCTCAGGGCCCGGCTGCAGGTCCAGATAAATAAGAAAGCCCAAGATCATTAAGACATTTATAAAAGACTAAAAGAATCTTAAAATCAACCCTGAAACGCACAGGAAGCCAATGCAGCCATTTAATGTCTGTTGTGGTGTGTTCCCGCCCTCCGGTCCTCGTCAGAACGCACGCCGCTGAGTTCTGGAGTCGTAAGCTTGAAATGGACTTTTTAGGAAGACCAGAGAGCAGCGAGTTACAATAATCTAATCTAGTAGATATAAAATCACCTCTGTGATGGCAGGAGAGAGAAATGGTCGACTCTGGCGATGTTTTCTAGATGATAAAATCCTCTTTGTGATGTTTCTGATGCGTGGAATAAAATTCAGCTCAGAGTCAAATAAAACACCCAGATTTCTCACACAGGTTTAAAGTTTAAAGTGAAATGATCTCTCTCGTCTTCAGATCAGATATTTAAAAGCTCAGCTCAGTCCTGGTTGTAAGAAAGTCTCTGCCATCCGTGACTTCATGTCTAAAACTCAGTTTAAAAGGGTTTTAATGGGTTCATCAGAGACACAGCGATGTAAAGCTGTGTATCGTCAGCATAGCGGTGAAAAGCAGCGCCGTGTCTCCTGATGACATCCCCAAGACGCAGCATGTACAAATGAAGAAGTATTGGACCTAAAGCTGATCCTTGGGGAACCCCACATTTATTCCACGGTTCCTTAAGGAGCATGTATCCATACTTACTAAAACCTGTGGGCCTGTGGGACAGGAAGACAGAACCTGAGAGACCCACCAGACCTTCCAGTCTGATAAAATCTGATGGTCTACTGAATGAAAGGCGGCACAAAGATCCAGAAGAACCACGATGGAAAGATTCTGAGTCTAAATGACATCATTGCAATAAGAAAACGTTTCTTTCTCGTGCTTCGTGTTGGCATCTCTGGAGGAATAAAACAATGGAGGTCGTCAACTTTCTGTCTTCCTGCAGCTTGTTCAGCCTCCCCGATCGGTCACCAGGCCAGTTCGGCCCCACCAAGCCTTCATATATGTACCCCAGTCCACAGACCTGTCGTCACCATGTGGAGTTTCTTCACCAGCGAGGACACCAACACACACTGAACATGCTGCGGATCCCACAGAAAATCCCCAAAACCTCAATCTGGTTCAAGCAAGGCAGAGAAAAAACGGGTCCTGCAGGCTGGTCCGGTGCAGGTCCAGACTACACCCAGATTCTGGTCTGCAGGTCCAGACTAAAACCAGATTCTGGTCTGCAGGTCCAGACTAAAACCAGATTCTGGTCTGCAGGTCCAGACTACACCCAGATTCTGGTCTGCAGGTCCAGACTACACCCAGATTCTGGTCTGCAGGTCCAGATTCTGGTCTGCAGGTCCAGACTAAACCCAGATTCTGGTCTGCAGGTCCAGACTACACCCAGATTCTGGTCTGCAGGTGCAGACTACACCCAGATTCTGGTCTGCAGGTGCAGACTACACCCAGATTCTGGTCTGCAGGTGCAGACTACACCCAGATTCTGGTCTGCAGGTGCAGACTACACCCAGATTCTGGTCTGCAGGTCCAGACTACACCCAGATTCTGGTCTGCAGGTCCAGACTAAAACCAGATTCTGGTCTGCAGGTCCAGATTCTGGTCTGCAGGTGCAGACTACACCCAGATTCTGGTCTGCAGGTCCAGACTAAACCCAGATTCTGGTCTGCAGGTCCAGATTCTGGTCTGCAGGTCCAGATTCTGGTCTGCAGGTGCAGACTACACCCAGATTCTGGTCTGCAGGTCCAGACTACACCCAGATTCTGGTCTGCAGGTCCAGACTAAACCCAGATTCTGGTCTGCAGGTCCAGACTACACCCAGATTCTGGTCTGCAGGTCCAGACTAAACCCAGATTCTGGTCTGCAGGTGCAGACTACACCCAGATTCTGGTCTGCAGGTGCAGACTACACCCAGATTCTGGTCTGCAGGTCCAGACTAAACCCAGATTCTGGTCTGCAGGTCCAGATTCTGGTCTGCAGGTCCAGATTCTGGTCTGCAGGTGCAGACTACACCCAGATTCTGGTCTGCAGGTCCAGACTACACCCAGATTCTGGTCTGCAGGTCCAGACTAAAACCAGATTCTGGTCTGCAGGTCCAGATTCTGGTCTGCAGGTGCAGACTACACCCAGATTCTGGTCTGCAGGTCCAGACTAAAACCAGATTCTGGTCTGCAGGTCCAGACTAAAACCAGATTCTGGTCTGCAGGTCCAGACTACACCCAGATTCTGGTCTGCAGGTCCAGACTACACCCAGATTCTGGTCTGCAGGTCCAGATTCTGGTCTGCAGGTCCAGACTAAAACCAGATTCTGGTCTGCAGGTCCAGACTACACCCAGATTCTGGTCTGCAGGTCCAGACTACACCCAGATTCTGGTCTGCAGGTCCAGACTACACCCAGATTCTGGTCTGCAGGTCCAGACTACACCCAGATTCTGGTCTGCAGGTCCAGACTAAAACCAGATTCTGGTCTGCAGGTCCAGACTAAAACCAGATTCTGGTCTGCAGGTCCAGACTACACCCAGATTCTGGTCTGCAGGTCCAGACTACACCCAGATTCTGGTCTGCAGGTCCAGACTACACCCAGATTCTGGTCTGCAGGTCCAGATTCTGGTCTGCAGGTCCAGACTACACCCAGATTCTGGTCTGCAGGTCCAGATTCTGGTCTGCAGGTCCAGACTACACCCAGATTCTGGTCTGCAGGTCCAGACTACACCCAGATTCTGGTCTGCAGGTCCAGACTACACCCAGATTCTGGTCTGCAGGTCCAGATTCTGGTCTGCAGGTCCAGACTAAAACCAGATTCTGGTCTGCAGGTGCAGACTACACCCAGATTCTGGTCTGCAGGTGCAGACTACACCCAGATTCTGGTCTGCAGGTGCAGACTACACCCAGATTCTGGTCTGCAGGTCCAGACTAAAACCAGATTCTGGTCTGACGAGGTCCAATTAGAGAAAACAAACAAAAAAAAGAAAAAATGCAGGGAGACTCTTTTTCTTAAACCAAACTTTACTCAAAGAGTTGATGTTTACAAATAGTGCATGGATTTACTGTTGCCATGGAGACCAAGATAAATCCAGAAGCATAAAAAGAAAAAGCGAAAGCGGAGACTGGATCTATGAAGAGACCGGGGTCATGAACACAAGACTGTTTTAAAACACAGCGAGACTAAAGGAGGAGACACTGACCTGAAACCATCTTTTCTAGATCTTTCCTTCACTGGAAACACAAAGCATCTCGCGTGGAGGAACCAGTAAGTGCTTTTCTGGAGTTTGATCGTCTCACATTCCCAGCAAAGGAAAACAGCCTACCCTGATAATAAATATAAATACATCTGAGCTTCTCTACAGGTCGGGGAAACTCCGTCCGCTTGCATAAATTAACTGTTTTATTTACAATAGTTGGAGTGAAGCAGGAGAGAGGAAGTCTGTGCGGCCCTGTGAATGGTGCGGCTCAGACCTGGAAAACGTCTCGAATCCAGCGAAAACCATCCTGTTTGCTCAGAAAGATGTGGATTCTTTGGGGTTCAGATGGACCAGACAGACCATGACGCTGGTTTAAGTCTATGATGACTTCGTCCTGAGTAAAGGGAAGCAGGAGAAGATTTAACGCACTCAAGTCCCAGCCGTAGTTTAAAAACATGGAGCCTGAAAAGCTTCGGAAGAACAGGGAGGAGGTGGGAGGGGCTTCCTGCCAGCCAGAGTCTCCGCGGTAACGCCGTCACTCCATGATGGTCCTGTAGATGACGGGCTCGATGAAGTCCTCTCTGTAGCGCGAGTTGATTACCCGCTGACGCTTGGAGTTCTGCTTGACGTCGTTCTGCGTGAAGAGCTCAAAGCGCATGTCCGACGCCACAGACTGCAAACACAACACGCCATGTTTTCACTCCTTCACATTCATGTGATCATAAACACCTGCTCAGAGCATCCTACCGCTGGCTGGCATACCCTAATTCCTACGTATTAGGGCTGCACGATTATGGCCAAAATAATAATCACGATTATTTAGAGCAATATTGTAAACACGATTAATCATGATGATTCATTGTGTCTGGAAAAACATGCATTCTTTATATACCACTTGTAAACAACCTACCTGGCAACTCTACATTATTAATAAATGTATTATTTATTTATATATATATATATATATATATATATATATATATATATATACATATATATATATATATATACATATATATATATATACACACACACACACACACACATATATATATACATATACATACATACACAACTGTATTTTCCATTCTCGACATGACCTGCTCTCATCAGTCTAAAAGCTCGTCTGAAGCCGGGGGGGGGGGGAATCAATGTGGGCCTCGATGTCTGCTTTTTGTTCAATGAAGCTGCTTATTTCATATTTAATGAGCAACTTTGTCCGCGGCAGGGCGGGTCGTGCACGCGGCGGGGTTTGTGTATTTTAATTTTACACATTGAAAAATGTTTATATTTTTACCACCTCGATCAGCTGTTTAATCAAAACAATCTGTTTTACGTGCAACAGGAAAAATGCGGACCTCAACTGTCCAACCCATCACACGATACTTAACTGGCTGCTGGTAAAAGGTGTGCGCGCTTGGTATTTAGGCAGCTTAATGAAGCCTTTACCACGCGTGCGCCCCCTGGGGGTCGGCAGACTACTGGTAGATAACCTGAGTGATCAGAGAGAGATGCGTTTTGAATTTAAATGTCGTAGACGATCAGGTTTATTTAATTGTGGCCACCAAAATCTTGATCACGATCAAAATCTGATTAATTGTGCAGCCCTACTACGTATCCCTGGTAAACCCTGACTCTAGAGGAAATGCTAACATGACAGGTTCCTGTGTTTAGAGCTACATCAACGTCTTCCATCTTGTACATTAATGAGCCTCGACTGTGTAAACAAATGACATCATCACGTCAGTAAAGTCCAAATGATTTCTCGCAGCTTTTAAGGTGGACTTTGAGGCAAGCATTGCTTTAACGTAGGGCGTCTGTGTGAGGGTGGAAGTCGGGCTTACCAAACGGGACTTGACTCGTTTGGGTAAATCCTCGTCGAGACTGTAGATGTCTTCTCTCTTCACGGAGATCTGGGATCCATCTTCAAACTCCACCTGAATCCAGACACAAACACAGCGGTGAGGCCGGGACCTGGTTCGGTTTGACGGCGAGGTCAGAGGAAGGGAGCCGAGGTTTACCAGGTACATGGGGATGGAGTGTGATGTGATAAACTTGGCTCCGTATATCAACCCATCCGTCCATCTGACCTGAACGGCTTCGCCTTCGGAAGGTGGGCCAAGGCGGACGCAGTCCCGATTCTGCAGATACGTCAAAGGAAAAGTCAGACTCAGGTAAGAAAGGAAACTTGCAGCATGCTCAGAAAGGGAAACAGCTGTTTTCCAGACATCAATTTACCAACCTCAATGTCCTCTGGGAAGAGATTGTCACTGTACGAGCCGTCGTCAAACACCACTTCGTAAAAGGTGGCTGTGGTCAGCTCCACCACCTCACTGTGGTAGTAACGGCCATTTTTGTATTTGCAGATGACCTTCTGACCCACCGACAGCTCCCGCATGGAGGCCTTGTTACGCTGCAGAGAACAGAGGGAACGTTACCAACCAACTCTCCTCCTGCTGCCAGAAAACACACCGTTTACATCAACTGAACTCTGCGACCAAAACTGACAGTTTTCCAGAGAAGCAACACAAATCAGAGGATTAATATGCTCAGACTTGTAGTTGCATGACTCAAATGCCACAACAAAGCAGAGTTCAGGACGAGATCGCTGAGGACAGCTCTTTACGACAACATGTTCAGAACCATCAAAGAAAAACAGCGTCCGAAATGAACTTTTTGGCTTCCCGGCCCGGTTGGCCGGGAGATGAAAATATTCACCGGCCAATGGTATTTTTTACTGGCCTAAATATTCCTTCTTACAGAATCGCTGTTTTTGTCCCCTTTGTTTGTCTCGGGTAGAAACTCGCCGGTTTCCGTTGCGAGACTGAATATCCAGTGCCTTTTTGTTGCAGTAGTTTTTGACTATGCATCGCTTTTCTGTATTCGCAGTTTGTTTCTTTGTCCGCAGCGCATTTTTCTTCTTTTGCGTTACGTTTTTGCGTGATTTTTTAGTTGTAACATTGCTGACTGAAGAATTCAGAGATCTTGGAGTCCTCTTGGACTCTAGGATCCATTTTAACATCCATCTTCTGATCCTGATTTCCACCACAGGTAAATAAGATGTTCCCCGTGTGAACACTGACAGTGGTGGTAATGATGATGTAGGTGATGATGAAGAATTCTTTCTCATTTTTCTCATTCTTTCTCATTCTTTTTTCATTTTTAACCCACTTTGGTTTTTGTGTTTCTCCACTTTAAGGTGTTATGTTTTCATTTCATCTCAGTCAGACCAGTGTGTATAGTTGTTGTTCTGGAAGTGATGTCATCATCTGAATGATGCAACGTTACCTCTGGTATGACAGGTGCTCTATGTCTGTGACAGGTGATGAAGACTATGAAGGGCCAGTCGTCCGGGTGCATGAGGATACCGGCGGCCTGAGCACAGGTGGGGTGGAAAGCTGTGGAGCAGCGGCCGTGGGAACATTGCACACAGCAGCCCTTCACTTCCCTCTTCATCCGTTTCCTGCAGTAGGCGCATTTCTGCCAAAAAGACAAAGGACATTAGAGAACAAGAAGCAGGAAGGAAATGAGTGAAGATGAAACATGATGAAGTTAGAAGTGTGAGAAATGGTGTAACAGGAAATGACTCAAACAAACTAAGACTTTCTGATTTTTTTTTTTTTTATTTTACCCACAAGCTGTCCTTCTAATGACCTACTTAGACCTGGTAGGTCTAAAAAACTCATGGAACTCATGGCCCGTTCCACCTCACCACCAGATGAGATAGGAGATTCTCATGCTGATGAGGTGGAACGGGAGATTCTCATGGTGATGTGGTGGAACGGGAGATTCTCATGATGTGGTGGAACAGGAGATTCTCATGATGTGGTGGAACGGGAGATTCTCATGGTGATGTGGTGGAACGGGAGATTCTCATGATGTGGTGGAACGGGAGATTCTCATGATGTGGTGGAACGGGAGATTCTCATGATGTGGTGGAACGGGAGATTCTCATGATGTGGTGGAACGGGAGATTCTCATGATGTGGTGGAACGGGAGATTCTCATGATGTGGTGGAACGGGAGATTCTCCTGATGTGGTGGAACGGGAGATTCTCCTGATGTGGTGGAACGGGAGATTCTCGTGATGTGGTGGAACGGGAGATTCTCGTGATGTGGTGGAACGGGAGATTCTCATGGTGAAACGGGAGATTCTCATGGTGATGTGGTGGAACGGGAGATTCTCATGGTGATGTGGTGGAACGGGAGATTCTCATGGTGATGTGGTGGAACGGGAGATTCTCATGGTGATGAGGTGGAACGGGAGATTCTCATGGTGATGTGGTGGAACGGGAGATTCTCATGGTGATGAGGTGGAACGGGAGATTCTCATGGTGATGAGGTGGAACGGGAGATTCTCATGGTGATGAGGTGGAACGGGAGATTCTCATGGTGATGTGGTGGAACGGGAGATTCTCATCACGATGTGGTGGAACGGGAGATTCTCATGGTGATGTGGTGGAACGGGAGATTCTCATGGTGATGTGGTGGAACGGGAGATTCTCATCACGATGTGGTGGAACGGGAGATTCTCATGGTGATGAGGTGGAACGGGAGATTCTCATGGTGATGTGGTGGAACGGGAGATTCTCATGATGTGGTGGAACGGGAGATTCTCATGATGAGGTGGAACGGGAGATTCTCATGCTGATGAGGTGGAACGGGAGATTCTCATGCTGATGAGGTGGAACGGGAGATTCTCATGGTGATGAGGTGGAACGGGAGATTCTCATGGTGATGAGGTGGAACGGGAGATTCTCATCACGATGTGGTGGAACGGGAGATTCTCATGATGAGGTGGAACGGGAGATTCTCATCACGATGTGGTGGAACGGGAGATTCTCATGATGTGGTGGAACGGGAGATTCTCATGGTGATGTGGTGGAACGGGAGATTCTCATCACGATGTGGTGGAACGGGAGATTCTCATCACGATGTGGTGGAACGGGAGATTCTCATGATGTGGTGGAACGGGAGATTCTCATGATGAGGTGGAACGGGAGATTCTCATGGTGATGAGGTGGAACGGGAGATTCTCATGGTGATGTGGTGGAACGGGAGATTCTCATGATGTGGTGGAACGGGAGATTCTCATGCTGATGAGGTGGAACGGGAGATTCTCATGGTGATGAGGTGGAACGGGAGATTCTCATCACGATGTGGTGGAACGGGAGATTCTCATCACGATGTGGTGGAACGGGAGATTCTCATGATGTGGTGGAACGGGAGATTCTCATGATGAGGTGGAACGGGAGATTCTCATGGTGATGAGGTGGAACGGGAGATTCTCATGGTGATGTGGTGGACCGGGAGATTCTCATGATGTGGTGGAACGGGAGATTCTCATGATGAGGTGGAACGGGAGATTCTCATGCTGATGAGGTGGAACGGGAGATTCTCATGGTGATGAGGTGGAACGGGAGATTCTCATGGTGATGAGGTGGAACGGGAGATTCTCATGGTGATGAGGTGGAACGGGAGATTCTCATGGTGATGAGGTGGAACGGGAGATTCTCATGGTGATGAGGTGGAACGGGAGATTCTCATGGTGATGAGGTGGAACGGGAGATTCTCATGATGTGGTGGAACGGGAGATTCTCATGATGTGGTGGAACGGGAGATTCTCATGATGTGGTGGAACGGGAGATTCTCCTGATGTGGTGGAACGGGAGATTCTCATGGTGATGTGGTGGAACGGGAGATTCTCATCACGATGTGGTGGAACGGGAGATTCTCATGGTGATGTGGTGGAACGGGAGATTCTCATGGTGATGAGGTGGAACGGGAGATTCTCATGGTGATGTGGTGGAACGGGAGATTCTCATGGTGATGAGGTGGAACGGGAGATTCTCATGGTGATGTGGTGGAACGGGAGATTCTCATGGTGATGAGGTGGAACGGGAGATTCTCATGGTGATGTGGTGGAACGGGAGATTCTCATGGTGATGAGGTGGAACGGGAGATTCTCATGGTGATGTGGTGGAACGGGAGATTCTCATCATGATGAGGTGGAACGGGAGATTCTCATGATGTGGTGGAACGGGAGATTCTCATGGTGGTGTGGTGGAACGGGAGATTCTCATGGTGGTGTGGTGGAACGGGAGATTCTCATCACGATGTGGTGGAACGGGAGATTCTCATCACGATGTGGTGGAACGGGAGATTCTCATCATGATGTGGTGGAACGGGAGATTCTCATCATGATGTGGTGGAACGGGAGATTCTCATCATGATGAGGTGGAACGGGAGATTCTCATCACGATGTGGTGGAACGGGAGATTCTCATCACGATGTGGTGGAACGGGAGATTCTCATCATGATGAGGTGGAACGGGAGATTCTCATGGTGATGAGGTGGAACGGGAGATTCTCATGGTGATGAGGTGGAACGGGAGATTCTCATGGTGATGTGGTGGAACGGGAGATTCTCATGATGAGGTGGAACGGGAGATTCTCATGCTGATGAGGTGGAACGGGAGATTCTCATGCTGATGAGGTGGAACGGGAGATTCTCATGGTGATGAGGTGGAACGGGAGATTCTCATGGTGATGAGGTGGAACGGGAGATTCTCATGGTGATGAGGTGGAACGGGAGATTCTCATGGTGATGAGGTGGAACGGGAGATTCTCATGGTGATGAGGTGGAACGGGAGATTCTCATGGTGATGAGGTGGAACGGGAGATTCTCCTGATGTGGTGGAACGGGAGATTCTCCTGATGTGGTGGAACGGGAGATTCTCCTGATGTGGTGGAACGGGAGATTCTCATGATGTGGTGGAACGGGAGATTCTCATGATGTGGTGGAACGGGAGATTCTCATGATGTGGTGGAACGGGAGATTCTCCTGATGTGGTGGAACGGGAGATTCTCATGGTGATGAGGTGGAACGGGAGATTCTCATGGTGATGTGGTGGAACGGGAGATTCTCATGGTGATGTGGTGGAACGGGAGATTCTCATGGTGATGTGGTGGAACGGGAGATTCTCATGGTGATGTGGTGGAACGGGAGATTCTCATGGTGATGTGGTGGAACGGGAGATTCTCATGGTGATGTGGTGGAACGGGAGATTCTCATGGTGATGAGGTGGAACGGGAGATTCTCATGATGTGGTGGAACGGGAGATTCTCATGATGAGGTGGAACGGGAGATTCTCATGGTGATGAGGTGGAACGGGAGATTCTCATGGTGATGTGGTGGAACGGGAGATTCTCATGATGAGGTGGAACGGGAGATTCTCATGCTGATGAGGTGGAACGGGAGATTCTCATGGTGATGAGGTGGAACGGGAGATTCTCATCACGATGTGGTGGAACGGGAGATTCTCATCACGATGTGGTGGAACGGGAGATTCTCATGATGTGGTGGAACGGGAGATTCTCATGATGAGGTGGAACGGGAGATTCTCATGGTGATGAGGTGGAACGGGAGATTCTCATGGTGATGTGGTGGAACGGGAGATTCTCATGATGTGGTGGAACGGGAGATTCTCATGATGAGGTGGAACGGGAGATTCTCATGCTGATGAGGTGGAACGGGAGATTCTCATGCTGATGAGGTGGAACGGGAGATTCTCATGGTGATGAGGTGGAACGGGAGATTCTCATGGTGATGATGTGGAACGGGAGATTCTCATGGTGATGAGGTGGAACGGGAGATTCTCATGGTGATGAGGTGGAACGGGAGATTCTCATGGTGATGAGGTGGAACGGGAGATTCTCATGATGTGGTGGAACGGGAGATTCTCATGATGTGGTGGAACGGGAGATTCTCATGATGTGGTGGAACGGGAGATTCTCATGATGTGGTGGAACGGGAGATTCTCCTGATGTGGTGGAACGGGAGATTCTCCTGATGTGGTGGAACGGGAGATTCTCATGATGTGGTGGAACGGGAGATTCTCATGATGTGGTGGAACGGGAGATTCTCATGATGTGGTGGAACGGGAGATTCTCATGATGTGGTGGAACGGGAGATTCTCCTGATGTGGTGGAACGGGAGATTCTCATGGTGATGAGGTGGAACGGGAGATTCTCATGGTGATGTGGTGGAACGGGAGATTCTCATGGTGATGTGGTGGAACGGGAGATTCTCATGGTGATGTGGTGGAACGGGAGATTCTCATGGTGATGTGGTGGAACGGGAGATTCTCATGGTGATGTGGTGGAACGGGAGATTCTCATGGTGATGAGGTGGAACGGGAGATTCTCATGGTGATGTGGTGGAACGGGAGATTCTCATGGTGATGTGGTGGAACGGGAGATTCTCATGGTGATGTGGTGGAACGGGAGATTCTCATGGTGATGAGGTGGAACGGGAGATTCTCATGATGTGGTGGAACGGGAGATTCTCATGATGAGGTGGAACGGGAGATTCTCATGGTGATGAGGTGGAACGGGAGATTCTCATGGTGATGTGGTGGAACGGGAGATTCTCATGATGAGGTGGAACGGGAGATTCTCATGCTGATGAGGTGGAACGGGAGATTCTCATGGTGATGAGGTGGAACGGGAGATTCTCATCACGATGTGGTGGAACGGGAGATTCTCATCACGATGTGGTGGAACGGGAGATTCTCATGATGTGGTGGAACGGGAGATTCTCATGATGAGGTGGAACGGGAGATTCTCATGGTGATGAGGTGGAACGGGAGATTCTCATGGTGATGTGGTGGAACGGGAGATTCTCATGATGTGGTGGAACGGGAGATTCTCATGATGAGGTGGAACGGGAGATTCTCATGCTGATGAGGTGGAACGGGAGATTCTCATGCTGATGAGGTGGAACGGGAGATTCTCATGGTGATGAGGTGGAACGGGAGATTCTCATGGTGATGATGTGGAACGGGAGATTCTCATGGTGATGAGGTGGAACGGGAGATTCTCATGGTGATGAGGTGGAACGGGAGATTCTCATGGTGATGAGGTGGAACGGGAGATTCTCATGATGTGGTGGAACGGGAGATTCTCATGATGTGGTGGAACGGGAGATTCTCATGATGTGGTGGAACGGGAGATTCTCCTGATGTGGTGGAACGGGAGATTCTCCTGATGTGGTGGAACGGGAGATTCTCATGATGTGGTGGAACGGGAGATTCTCATGATGTGGTGGAACGGGAGATTCTCATGATGTGGTGGAACGGGAGATTCTCATGATGTGGTGGAACGGGAGATTCTCCTGATGTGGTGGAACGGGAGATTCTCATGGTGATGAGGTGGAACGGGAGATTCTCATGGTGATGTGGTGGAACGGGAGATTCTCATGGTGATGTGGTGGAACGGGAGATTCTCATGGTGATGTGGTGGAACGGGAGATTCTCATGGTGATGTGGTGGAACGGGAGATTCTCATGGTGATGTGGTGGAACGGGAGATTCTCATGGTGATGAGGTGGAACGGGAGATTCTCATGGTGATGAGGTGGAACGGGAGATTCTCATGGTGATGAGGTGGAACGGGAGATTCTCATGGTGATGTGGTGGAACGGGAGATTCTCATCACGATGTGGTGGAACGGGAGATTCTCATGGTGATGTGGTGGAACGGGAGATTCTCATGGTGATGTGGTGGAACGGGAGATTCTCATGGTGATGAGGTGGAACGGGAGATTCTCATCACGATGTGGTGGAACGGGAGATTCTCATCACGATGTGGTGGAACGGGAGATTCTCATCACGATGTGGTGGACCGGGAGATTCTCATGGTGATGTGGTGGACCGGGAGATTCTCATGGTGATGTGGTGGACCGGGAGATTCTCATGGTGATGTGGTGGAACGGGAGATTCTCATGGTGATGAGGTGGAACGGGAGATTCTCATGGTGATGTGGTGGAACGGGAGATTCTCATGGTGATGAGGTGGAACGGGAGATTCTCCTGGTGATGAGGTGGAACGGGAGATTCTCATGGTGATGTGGTGGAACGGGAGATTCTCATCACGATGTGGTGGAACGGGAGATTCTCATGGTGATGTGGTGGAACGGGAGATTCTCATGGTGATGAGGTGGAACGGGAGATTCTCATCACGATGTGGTGGAACGGGAGATTCTCATCACGATGTGGTGAAACGGGAGATTCTCATGGTGATGTGGTGGAACGGGAGATTCTCATGGTGATGTGGTGGAACGGGAGATTCTCATGGTGATGTGGTGGAACGGGAGATTCTCATGGTGATGTGGTGGAACGGGAGATTCTCATGGTGATGTGGTGGAACGGGAGATTCTCATGGTGATGTGGTGGCACGGGAGATTCTCATGGTGATGAGGTGGAACGGGAGATTCTCATGGTGATGAGGTGGAACGGGAGATTCTCATGGTGATGTGGTGGAACGGGAGATTCTCATGGTGATGAGGTGGAACGGGAGATTCTCATGGTGATGTGGTGGAACGGGAGATTCTCATGGTGATGTGGTGGAACGGGAGATTCTCATGGTGATGAGGTGGAACGGGAGATTCTCATGGTGATGTGGTGGAACGGGAGATTCTCATGGTGATGAGGTGGAACGGGAGATTCTCATGGTGATGAGGTGGAACGGGAGATTCTCATGGTGATGTGGTGGAACGGGAGATTCTCATCACGATGTGGTGGAACGGGAGATTCTCATGGTGATGTGGTGGAACGGGAGATTCTCATGGTGATGAGGTGGAACGGGAGATTCTCATGGTGATGTGGTGGAACGGGAGATTCTCATGGTGATGAGGTGGAACGGGAGATTCTCATGGTGATGTGGTGGAACGGGAGATTCTCATGGTGATGAGGTGGAACGGGAGATTCTCATGGTGATGTGGTGGAACGGGAGATTCTCATGGTGATGAGGTGGAACGGGAGATTCTCATGGTGATGTGGTGGAACGGGAGATTCTCATCATGATGAGGTGGAACGGGAGATTCTCATGATGTGGTGGAACGGGAGATTCTCATGGTGGTGTGGTGGAACGGGAGATTCTCATGGTGATGTGGTGGAACGGGAGATTCTCATCACGATGTGGTGGAACGGGAGATTCTCATCATGATGTGGTGGAACGGGAGATTCTCATCATGATGAGGTGGAACGGGAGATTCTCATCACGATGTGGTGGAACGGGAGATTCTCATCACGATGTGGTGGAACGGGAGATTCTCATGGTGATGAGGTGGAACGGGAGATTCTCATGGTGATGAGGTGGAACGGGAGATTCTCATGGTGATGTGGTGGAACGGGAGATTCTCATGATGAGGTGGAACGGGAGATTCTCATGCTGATGAGGTGGAACGGGAGATTCTCATGGTGATGAGGTGGAACGGGAGATTCTCATGGTGATGAGGTGGAACGGGAGACTCTCATGGTGATGAGGTGGAACGGGAGATTCTCATGGTGATGAGGTGGAACGGGAGATTCTCATGGTGATGAGGTGGAACGGGAGATTCTCATGGTGATGAGGTGGAACGGGAGATTCTCCTGATGTGGTGGAACGGGAGATTCTCCTGATGTGGTGGAACGGGAGATTCTCCTGATGTGGTGGAACGGGAGATTCTCATGATGTGGTGGAACGGGAGATTCTCATGATGTGGTGGAACGGGAGATTCTCATGATGTGGTGGAACGGGAGATTCTCCTGATGTGGTGGAACGGGAGATTCTCCTGATGTGGTGGAACGGGAGATTCTCATGGTGATGAGGTGGAACGGGAGATTCTCATGGTGATGTGGTGGAACGGGAGATTCTCATGGTGATGTGGTGGAACGGGAGATTCTCATGGTGATGTGGTGGAACGGGAGATTCTCATGGTGATGTGGTGGAACGGGAGATTCTCATGGTGATGTGGTGGAACGGGAGATTCTCATGGTGATGAGGTGGAACGGGAGATTCTCATGGTGATGAGGTGGAACGGGAGATTCTCATGGTGATGAGGTGGAACGGGAGATTCTCATGGTGATGTGGTGGAACGGGAGATTCTCATGGTGATGTGGTGGAACGGGAGATTCTCATGGTGATGTGGTGGCACGGGAGATTCTCATGGTGATGAGGTGGAACGGGAGATTCTCATGGTGATGAGGTGGAACGGGAGATTCTCATGGTGATGTGGTGGAACGGGAGATTCTCATGGTGATGAGGTGGAACGGGAGATTCTCATGGTGATGTGGTGGAACGGGAGATTCTCATGGTGATGTGGTGGAACGGGAGATTCTCATGGTGATGTGGTGGAACGGGAGATTCTCATGGTGATGAGGTGGAACGGGAGATTCTCATGGTGATGTGGTGGAACGGGAGATTCTCATGGTGATGAGGTGGAACGGGAGATTCTCATGGTGATGAGGTGGAACGGGAGATTCTCATGGTGATGAGGTGGAACGGGAGATTCTCATGGTGATGTGGTGGAACGGGAGATTCTCATCACGATGTGGTGGAACGGGAGATTCTCATCACGATGTGGTGGAACGGGAGATTCTCATCACGATGTGGTGGAACGGGAGATTCTCATCACGATGTGGTGGAACGGGAGATTCTCATGGTGATGTGGTGGAACGGGAGATTCTCATCATGATGTGGTGGAACGGGAGATTCTCATCATGATGAGGTGGAACGGGAGATTCTCATCACGATGTGGTGGAACGGGAGATTCTCATCATGATGTGGTGGAACGGGAGATTCTCATCATGATGAGGTGGAACGGGAGATTCTCATGATGTGGTGGAACGGGAGATTCTCATCATGATATGATATGAAATGAATCCAACACAAACATTTTTTAAAAGTTGTCATTAAATGTTTCTCTGGAATCTACAGGAAAAATGTGTTGGCAATAATTAGGAACAAACAACTCCTCTAACCTGGTCATGGACACGTTTGTAGTATTACGGTTAATTCTATGTACTTATGAACCGAGTCTCATCTGGTCCATAAAAACCAGATGGTTTCCAAACGCTAGCTTACAGACCTGATGAGTTAAGGGCTAGCTGCCAGCTTCCTGCTAACTCTGGTATTCACCCTTTTCTGACCAGAAATTTGGGGACTTATTGAGACCACAATCATCAATATATTATCACTATGGTAACACTGTACACTGACAATAAAGTGAAATGATTGATGATTAATTAATTGATCAACTCATGTTTTCATGGAGCTGGATCAGAACTATTACTGAACACTTCCACGTTCAACCACAAGATATTCCGCCCGTTCTATCATCCCACACATGTATGTTTTGGTTTTTTTTTTATATCCCTAATGCTTTGCACTGAACTCACAGTGATCTTTGTTTTGTCATCCACTTCCTGTATTTGGTCCAATTCTTTGATTCTAACCAGAATTAATTGACATGACCCCAAACAAAGCGACTTTCCCAGCAGCGGACCAGGATTCTGATAAAAATACTGGGATAAAGGCTCCCTGATATGCCCACAGTTGTCTAAATGGGAACAAACAAAGTCCACCAAACACTGACCTGACCCAACTTACCAGTCTGAACCGTGGCAGGGGAATGGCTGATAGGTCGATGGGGTTCCGCTCAGTGATGTTGACAAAGCGAGCTTCCAGCACAGTGATTGCACACAGGACATGGACCCATCTGTGGACAGGGTAAACATGAAGCGGATTGTGGACAGACTGAGGGCAGGGTGCAACATGTACTCATATAAACAAGTTGATTCGCAGAGGAATGGCAAGAAATAAGAATTACAACTGATGAGTGTTTAAGCACCCGTAACTGTTTAACATGTTAAACACAGGAACAGCTGAGACACATTTCCTTGAACTCCACGAACACACCAGTAGGACACCGCGCCAGTTTTTCAAGCTAGCGTCAGGAACCAGCAGGACACTGCGCTGATTCCTCAACCTAGTGTCAGGAACCAGTAGGACACGTGCCGGTTCCTCAACCTAGTGTCAGGAACCAGCAGAACACCGCGCCAGTTCCTCAACCTAGTGTCAGGAACCAGCAGGACACCGCACTGATTCCTCAACCTAGTGTCAGGAACCAGCAGGACACCGCAATGATTCCTCAGCCTAGTGTCAGGAACCAGCAGGACACCGCAGTGATTCCTCAACCTAGTGTCAGGAGCCAGAAGAACACTGCGCCAGTTCCTCAACCTAGTGTCAGGAACCAGCAGGACACTGCACTGATTCCTCAACCTGGTGTCAGGAACCAGCAGGACACTGCGCCAGTTCCTCAACCTAGTGTCAGGAACCAGCAGGACACCGCACTGATTCCTCAACCTAGTGTCAGGAACCAGCAGGACACCACACTGATTCCTCAACCTAGTGTCAGGAACCAGCAGGACACTGCGCTGATTTCTCAACCTAGTGTCAGGAACCAGCAGGACACCGCACTGATTCCTCAACCTGGTGTCAGGAACCATCAGGACACTGGGCCAGTTCCTCAGCCTAGTGTCAGGAACCAGCAGGACACCGCACTGATTCCTCAACGTAGTGTCAGGAACCAGCAGGACACTGCGCCAGTTCCTCAACCTAGTGTCAGGAACCAGCAGGACACCGCACTGATTCCTCAACGTAGTGTCAGGAACCAGCAGGACACCGCACTGATTCCTCAGCCTAGTGTCAGGAACCAGTAGGACACCGCAATGATTCCTCAGCCTAGTGTCAGGAACCAGCAGGACACCGCACTGATTCCTCAACCTAGTGTCAGGAGCCAGCAGAACACTGCGCCAGTTTTTCAAGCTAACGTCAGGAACCAGCAGGACACTGCGCTGAATCCTCAACGTAGTGTCAGGAACCAGTAAGACAGGTGCCGGTTCCTCAACCTAGTGTCAGGAACCAGCAGAACACCGCGCCAGTTCCTCAACCTAGTGTCAGGAACCAGCAGGACACCGCACTGATTCCTCAACCTGGTGTCAGGAACCAGCAGGACACTGCGCCAGTTCCTCAACCTAGTGTCAGGAACCAGAAATACACCGCAATGATTCCTCAGGTTAGTGTCAAGAACCAGCAGGACACCGCAGTGATTCCTCAACCTAGTGTCAGGAGCCAGAAGAACACTGCGCCAGTACCTCAGCCTAGTGTCAGGAACCAGCAGGACACCGCACTGATTCCTCAACCTAGTGTCAAGAACCAGCAGGACACCGCACTGATTCCTCAACCTAGTGTCATGAACCAGCAGGACACTGCGCTGATTCCTCAACCTTGTGGTCAGGAACCAGAAATACACCGCACTGATTCCTCAGCCTAGTGTCAGGAGCCAGCAGAACACTGCTCCAGTTCCTCAACCTAGTGTCAGGAACCAGCTAGGGCAGATTTTAATCTCAATCTTGGTTTTCAACAATCATGAAAATAAAAGTAGGGGCGTGACGATATGCTTTTGTCCCAATTCGATTATGATTTTTTTGGGTGTCAGTTCAATTTAAATTACGATTCTCACAACTCTCCGAGATTTGCAGATTTTTGTAGATTAAAACAAAAAAAAAAAAAAATCTATAAAACTTTTTTGCTCGTCATTTTTCTTCATTTCAATGAGGGGGAAAAAAAGCAGTCGCCAGACCATCATTCTGCTACTATAATGCCCAAGAAAACAAGTATAAAGATCAATTAAAAACAATAAAAATGACAAACATTTTATAGTGCATTCATTTTATTTGAAAAAAATCATTTTTTTTAACAAAAAGAAATCCATTTTAAAATTGTGAAGAAAAAAAATCCAGATTTCTCGATGCAATTTTCCCACCCTTAAATAAAAGGGTGTGATTATTTTTCTCTCTGCAGTTTCCTCTCCTGCTGTCTTCAGCTGCTAATCGAGCGTCTCTGGCATTGCAGCGCTGTGCTGTAAACTCCTCCCACAGCCACTTTGCTTTCATTCAGACACTGTTGCCAACTTGGCGACTTTCTCGCTAAATCTGGCAACTTTCCAAATCCCCTTGGTAACGTTTTTTTTTCAAAGCGACTAGCAACAAATCTAGCAACATTTACTGGAGTTATTGGAGACTTTTCTGGTGTTTTAGCGACTGACTACAGGGAACATATTGTTCTGCAGTTACATCCTCCACGAAAAGCAAGAACCAAGCTCTTGCTCTCGAGGCAGCAAGAAAAAAAATATTTTTCGTCAGGTCCATACATACTCCACAGGAGTATGAATGAGGATCTCTGATAAGAAGGCAGGTGTGTGAAGAAAACTAAAGATGTTCAGCTGCTTACTTGTCGTTGTTGGCTCTCTGCAGAGCTCCACCTCTCAGGGAACATAGACAGCAGTCCTGCAGGAGGAAAAACAGCAGATGACCCACCTCTCGACCCTCATACAATTCCAGCTTTTTAACACGTTAAAGAAATTAGCTTGTAAATAATGGGACAGGTGAAGGTGAAAAAAGGGCACATGAAAGCAGAGACATCCCAGTAGGAGGTTTTTAGTTGGGAGGAAATGACTTCCCAGGACAACATGCCTCTTCTGCAGCGCACAGGGAACATAAACCAACACGAACAGCGACATGGATGTGTTTGTTGCGTGTGGATGTTGCTGTGATGTGCTGCCATGACTCAGACATAGAGAGAGACAATGCTGAGCAATCTTTATAGGCAATTCATTTTGTGTTATATCTGCGGAAATTAAGTAATGGACACTTTCTCCACCGTGAGGTGCCAGCTGAAGAGCAGCCCGCAGCATGACGCTGCTGCCACCATGCTTCACAGTGAATGTGCTACTCTAGTGGTGATAGAAAGTTGCTGTCGAACATTTTCACACCTTTTAGAAAGATTGATGCATATTTTTGTTTAGACTGAAGATGTTTTTCTTTCTCGGAATGGTTTTCCATCTCCAACACCATAGTTACGAGGAGGGCATTGTGCACCACTGTTTCTTCCTCCTGCTCTAGGACATGGTAGATGTACCATCCTCCTGCTGCAGAACATGGTAGATGTACCATCCTCCTGCTGCAGAACATGGTAGATGTACCATCCTCCTGCTGCAGGACATGGTAGATGTACCATCCTCCTGCTGCAGGACATGGTAGATGTACCATCCTCCTGCTGCAGGACATGGTAGATGTACCATCCTCCTGCTGCAGGACATGGTAGATGTACCATCCTCTTGCAGCAGGACATGGTAGATGTACCATCCTCTTGCAGCAGGACATGGTAGATGTACCATCCTCTTGCAGCAGGACATGGTAGATGTACCATCCTCTTGCAGCAGGACATGGTAGATGTACCATCCTCCTGCTGCAGGACATGGTAGATGTACCATCCTCTTGCTGCAGGACATGGTAGATGTACCATCCTCCTGCTGCAGGACATGGTAGATGTACCATCCTCCTGCTGCAGGACATGGTAGATGTACCATCCTCCTGCAGTAGGACATGGTAGATGTACCATCCTCCTGCAGTAGGACATGGTAGATGTACCATCCTCCTGCAGTAGGACATGGTAGATGTACCATCCTCCTGCAGTAGGACATGGTAGATGTACCATCCTCCTGCAGTAGGACATGGTAGAGGTACCATCCTCCTGCAGTAGGACATGGTAGATGTACCATCCTCTTGCAGCAGGACATGGTAGATGTACCATCCTCTTGCAGCAGGACATGGTAGATGTACCATCCTCTTGCAGCAGGACATGGTAGATGTACCATCCTCTTGCTGCAGGACATGGTAGATGTACCATCCTCTTGCTGCAGGACATGGTAGATGTACCATCCTCCTGCTCTAGGACATGGTAGATGTACCATCCTCCTGCTCTAGGACATGGTAGATGTACCATCCTCCTGCTGCAGGACATGGTAGATGTACCATCCTCCTGCTGCAGGACATGGTAGATGTACCATCCTCCTGCTGCAGGACATGGTAGATGTACCATCCTCCTGCTGCAGGACATGGTAGATGTACCATCCTCCTGCAGTAGGACATGGTAGTTGTACCATCCTCCTGCAGTAGGACATGGTAGTTGTACCATCCTCTTGCTGCAGGACATGGTAGATGTACCATCCTCTTGCTGCAGGACATGGTAGATGTACCATCCTCTTGCTGCAGGACATGGTAGATGTACCATCCTCCTGCAGCAGGACATGGTAGATGTACCATCCTCTTGCAGCAGGACATGGTAGATGTACCATCCTCTTGCTGCAGGACATGGTAGATGTACCATCCTCTTGCTGCAGGACATGGTAGATGTACCATCCTCCTGCAGTAGGACATGGTAGATGTACCATCCTCCTGCAGTAGGACATGGTAGATGTACCATCCTCCTGCAGTAGGATATGGTAGAGGTACCATCCTCCTGCAGTAGGACATGGTAGATGTACCATCCTCTTGCAGCAGGACATGGTAGATGTACCATCCTCCTGCTGCAGGACATGGTAGATGTACCATCCTCTTGCTGCAGGACATGGTAGATGTACCATCCTCTTGCTGCAGGACATGGTAGATGTACCATCCTCTTGCTGCAGGACATGGTAGATGTACCATCCTCTTGCTGCAGGACATGGTAGATGTACCATCCTCTTGCAGCAGGACATGGTAGATGTACCATCCTCTTGCAGCAGGACATGGTAGATGTACCATCCTCTTGCAGCAGGACATGGTAGATGTACCATCCTCTGGCAGCAGGACATGGTAGATGTACCATCCTCCTGCAGTAGGACATGGTAGATGTACCATCCTCTTGCTGCAGGACATGGTAGATGTACCATCCTCTTGCTGCAGGACATGGTAGATGTACCATCCTCTTGCTGCAGGACATGGTAGATGTACCATCCTCCTGCAGTAGGACATGGTAGATGTACCATCCTCCTGCAGTAGGACATGGTAGATGTACCATCCTCCTGCAGTAGGATATGGTAGAGGTACCATCCTCCTGCAGTAGGACATGGTAGATGTACCATCCTCTTGCAGCAGGACATGGTAGATGTACCATCCTCCTGCTGCAGGACATGGTAGATGTACCATCCTCCTGCTGCAGGACATGGTAGATGTACCATCCTCCTGCTGCAGGACATGGTAGATGTACCATCCTCTTGCTGCAGGACATGGTAGATGTACCATCCTCTTGCTGCAGGACATGGTAGATGCACCATCCTCCTGCTCTAGGACATGGTAGATGTACCATCCTCCTGCTCTAGGACATGGTAGATGTACCATCCTCCTGCTCTAGGACATGGTAGATGTACTATCCTCCTGCTGCAGGACATGGTAGATGTACCATCCTCCTGCTGCAGGACATGGTAGATGTACTATCCTCCTGCTGCAGGACATGGTAGATGTACCATCCTCTTGCTGCAGGACATGGTAGATGTACTATCCTCCTGCTGCAGGACATGGTAGATGTACCATCCTCTTGCTGCAGGACATGGTAGATGTACCATCCTCTTGCTGCAGGACATGGTAGATGTACCATCCTCCTGCAGTAGGACATGGTAGATGTACCATCCTCTTGCAGCAGGACATGGTAGATGTACCATCCTCTTGCAGCAGGACATGGTAGATGTACCATCCTCCTGCTGCAGGACATGGTAGATGTACCATCCTCCTGCTGCAGGACATGGTAGATGTACCATCCTCCTGCTGCAGGACATGGTAGATGTACCATCCTCCTGCTGCAGGACATGGTAGATGTACCATCCTCCTGCTCTAGGACATGGTAGATGTACCATCCTCCTGCTGCAGGACATGGTAGATGTACCATCCTCTTGCTGCAGGACATGGTAGATGTACCATCCTCTTGCTGCAGGACATGGTAGATGTACCATCCTCTTGCAGCAGGACATGGTAGATGTACCATCCTCTTGCAGCAGGACATGGTAGATGTACCATCCTCTTGCAGCAGGACATGGTAGTTGTACCATCCTCCTGCAGTAGGACATGGTAGATGTACCATCCTCCTGCAGTAGGACATGGTAGATGTACCATCCTCCTGCAGTAGGACATGGTAGATGTACCATCCTCCTGCAGTAGGATATGGTAGATGTACCATCCTCCTGCAGTAGGACATGGTAGATGTACCATCCTCTTGCAGCAGGACATGGTAGATGTACCATCCTCCTGCTGCAGGACATGGTAGATGTACCATCCTCTTGCAGTAGGACATGGTAGATGTACCATCCTCCTGCTGCAGGACATGGTAGATGTACCATCCTCTTGCAGCAGGACATGGTAGATGTACTATCCTCCTGCTGCAGGACATGGTAGATGTACCATCCCCCTGCTCTAGGACATGGTAGATGTACCATCCTCCTGCTGCAGGACATGGTAGATGTACTATCCTCCTGCTGCAGGACATGGTAGATGTACCATCCCCCTGCTCTAGGACATGGTAGATGTACCATCCTCCTGCTGCAGGACATGGTAGTTGTACCATCCTCCTGCAGTAGGACATGGTAGATGTACCATCCTCTTGCAGCAGGACATGGTAGATGTACCATCCTCCTGCTGCAGGACATGGTAGATGTACCATCCTCCTGCTGCAGGACATGGTAGATGTACCATCCTCCTGCTGCAGGACATGGTAGATGTACCATCCTCTTGCAGCAGGACATGGTAGATGTACCATCCTCTTGCAGCAGGACATGGTAGATGTACCATCCTCCTGCTGCAGGACATGGTAGATGTACCATCCTCTTGCAGTAGGACATGGTAGATGTACCATCCTCCTGCAGCAGGACATGGTAGATGTACCATCCTCTTGCAGCAGGACATGGTAGATGTACCATCCTCTTGCAGCAGGACATGGTAGATGTACCATCCTCTTGCAGCAGGACATGGTAGATGTACCATCCTCTTGCAGCAGGACATGGTAGATGTACCATCCTCTTGCAGCAGGACATGGTAGATGTACCATCCTCTTGCAGCAGGACATGGTAGATGTACCATCCTCTTGCAGCAGGACATGGTAGATGTACCATCCTCTTGCAGCAGGACGTGGTAGATGTGCCATCCTCCTGCTACAGGTCATGCAAGTTTACCATCGTACTGCTGGGGATGCTCTCTGCAGCAGGACAATGCGGGACTTGTCCTACCAGGACAGCTGGACCTTTTTACGAGATGATCAAAGCCTCTCTAGCCGATGCTGGTGTGAAAGCAGTTTTAAGGACTTTTGCAACTATTTCAATGTGCATTTTTTAGAAGATTGCAGGAGATTTTCCTTCAAACAGATCAGTTTTACTTGAATCAATCAAGTTAAGCCGTCACATTAAGTGTAAGAAGTGTTTTATTGTTGAATAATAAAATAAGATGCAGCAAGTGAAGCCAGAACTCCCATCTGTCTCAGTGTCTCTGTATTCTCTGTATACTCTGTATTCAGGTGTGCCTCAGGGTTCAGCTACTTGGTGAAACCTCTGGGAAGGAAATGTTACAACTGTATCTGATAGAAAGGAAGCGGTGGAACGGATCCTGCAGGATCTGACGATAACTTTTCAGGTTGAACTGCAGCAGCATCTGTGTGAACATCTGTATGTTGGCGTCATGTGACCTGCTGATGCGGCGTAGCTGTCCAGTTCTGGCAGGCTTACCTCAGTGATAGCGCCAGCCTCACAGCGCGAACACAACCAGTCGTCCAGCTCCGCATCGTCTCTACACACGCCATAGCAACCTGGACAGAGACACAAAAACACAGGACTTTAATCTTATTTTATATCCAAACTCGGTTGTTTGTATTGTCAGTTCTCTGCAGTATTCTGTTAACCCTAAAAACTCCAGACATTTAGTTTGCTGCGCCTGCTGTTTCCACTGTAAACTGACTGAATCCTAATCCCAGTCTCCATGCAGGCGCGATGTCTCCATGCAGGCGCGATGTCTCCATGCAGGCGCGATGTCTCCATGGCTAACCTTATGTAAAACCACCAGTATACCCCAGGAATCTGTCCTGGAGGCTTTTTTTTAAAAATCTATTTTCATGACAGTATGGGAATATTTTTTGTAAATATAATGTACATTTTAATGCTAAAAATAACCAAGGCCTATCTTTCAGTGATTCCATCTTCCCCCTTTATCCACTGTGTCAGTAAGCTAAAATTCAGGTTCTACTAATATTTTCTTTATTTTACTCTAAGAAAATATTTCCATATTTACACTTTTTCCTCATTTCCACTTCTTCCTGCTACTATCTACCTGCTGTCCTCACTGCAGCACCTCCACCTCAGCTGCATCCCAAACGCCTTCCTGGCTTTATTCCAGCCATAGAGGATCATTATTTTCCTGCTTTTCTCATCACTTGTTGATCTTTGGCTGCTCCTGATTGGATGTTACCGTCAGTTTAAGCTCTCTGATTGGTGGAAAGTCTGACAGGAAGTGTCTTCATCATCATGTCCAGGTGAAAATAGAGGTCTCTTAGCAACATGGTAGTGATGGTGATGAAGATGTGATAAATAATGGTGGATTTACCATCTAGAGTCTCTGAATAAACACTACATGTTGTGTCTGGATTGTAAACCTCCTGGACGGATAGAAACGCTGGAAAACCTCCGTAGACCAGCTGGAGGGTCACATGACCATCACAGAGTTACACACAACCGTTCCTATAGGTAGACAAGTGGTACCTCGGGGGGTTTCAAGAATAAAATGTACTCCTAAAATTCCACTAAAGAGGTCCTTCGACCAGATGCAAGCTGCAGCGTGAAGGAAAAGCTTACTTGTGTGCACACGGACGCAGCACTGTGCACAGCTGACCAGACGACTCGTCCCGTCCTCCGAGATGTGGGGATTACACAGCTGGCCCTCCACGCTGTCACTGGTCTTACTGGACTGGGTGTTGAAACACATCTCAGGGATGAGAGGTCTGGACCACTGATGACCATCTGGACGGTTCACCAGGATCTCGTCATCGCTGCTGGACTCGGACTTTAGGTGGGAGGGAGGACAGATATTAGATAACTGGTTGAGAACTTGTTCAGACCTTCTAGTCCCACATCGACTCCTCAAACCATCAACAAAGAAACTTTTCATTTTCATTTTTAGTGTCCCAAACACTCTGATCCGGTCCGACCGAAAGGAGGTCCGACCCGGTACTAGAAGCTCCTGATGAAGAGCAGGGTGTGGTGATGAAGAGCAGGGTGTGGTGATGAAGAGCAGGGTGTGGTGATGAAGAGCAGGGTGTGGTGATGAAGAACAGGGTGTGGTGATGAAGAGCAGGGTGTGGTGATGAAGAGCAGGGTGTGGTGATAAAGAGCAGGGTGTGGTGATGAAGAGCAGGGTGTGGTGATGAAGAGCAGGGTGTGGTGATGAAGAGCAGGGTGTGGTGATGAAGAGCAGGGTGTGGTGATGAAGAGCAGGGTGTGGTGATGAAGAGCAGCGTTTTATGAAGGAGTGTTGGGGTGGACCTGGTACCTGCTGGTAGGTGTGGAACAGCAGGCAGATGCAGCAGTATGGGGCTCTCTGGCCCAGGCTTTTGTTGTAGTCCCACTCTGCCTGCGGGTTACATGGCCGACACTGCCACAGCTGGGTGAGAGACTTGGCCCACTCCTCCTTCTCCTCCTGCTCCACCTCCATGTCTACATAAATGTCTGAAAGCAGGATGAGAGAACAGACAGGGAGTAAAAACAGAGGTGAGATGAAATGCTGATGAACACAAGTAGAAAACAATAATAATAAATAAATCTTCACCATCATCACTGTGGACTTCTCTGAACAGAGGGTGGTGACGAGGCAGCCTGGCCAGACGAACTTCCTGCTCCGCTCTTTTGACCAGCGACGTGCAAAGCGACTGCTCTGCTGACACCTGCTGGAGGAAGAGGAAGGAGTAAAGCCACACCGTTCAGTCTGAACGAGACACACACAGGCCTCTGCAGACGCGACGCTGTACTCACATGATGATTCTCAGGATCATGACCGGTGCACTGCAGGACAGGACCGGTGCTCTGCAGGACAGGACCGGTGCTCTGCAGGACAGGACCGGTGCTCTGCAGGACAGGACCGGTGCTCTGCAGGACAGGACCGGTGCTCTGCAGGACAGGACCGGTGCTCTTCAGGACAGGACCGGTGCTCTGCAGGACAGGACCGGTGCTCTTCAGGACAGGACCGGTGCTCTTCAGGACAGGACCGGTGCTCTGCAGGACAGGACCGGTGCTCTGCAGGACAGGACCGGTGCTCTGCAGGACAGGACCGGTGCTCTTCAGGACAGGACCGGTGCTCTGCAGGACAGGACCGGTGCTCTTCAGGACAGGACCGGTGCTCTGCAGGACAGGACCGGTGCTCTTCAGGACAGGACCGGTGCTCTGCAGGACAGGACCGGTGCTCTGCAGGACAGGACCGGTGCTCTTCAGGACAGGACCGGTGCTCTTCAGGACAGGACCGGTGCTCTGCAGGACAGGACCGGTGCTCTGCAGGACAGGACCGGTGCTCTGCAGGACAGGACCGGTGCTCTGCAGGACAGGACCGGTGCTCTTCAGGACAGGACCGGTGCTCTTCAGGACAGGACCGGTGCTCTTCAGGACAGGACCGGTGCTCTTCAGGACAGGACCGGTGCTCTGCAGGACAGGACCGGTGCTCTGCAGGACAGGACCGGTGCTCTTCAGGACAGGACCGGTGCTCTTCAGGACAGGACCGGTGCTCTGCAGGACAGGACTGGTGTCCTTCAGGAGGACAATGTTGTTATCCTTCAGGGGACTTTGGGTCGTCTGGAGTTTAAAACAAGATGAACAAAAGATCGTAAGCAGATGGTTCCTCCAACAGAAAGTCACTAAGAAGGCAGAGCAGGATGCTGCGCGCAGAGTGCAGACACACCAGTCTGCAGACACACACACCAGTCTGCAGACACACACACACCAGTTGACTTTATTAAATCTGAGCTAAGACAAACTGCTGACCATTCAGAGTTTTGTTCTAAACCAGTCTGTAGACGCTTTTAACCCCAGTCAGCCTGCTCATCAAGGTTCCACAGATGAAGGCATCCACTGTTTTTAATGTTGTACAGTAGGGCTAGATCATTTAGAATAAAATTCATATAGATAATTTGATCATTATATTGATAATTCTAAAAACAAATATATTTTAAGTGCAGTCCTGGACTGCAGCCATGATCCTCCTGGCTGCAGCAGGAAGATCATGTTAGTATTAATGAATAGACTCCACTAGATTGTCTAAATTTCCATGTTCCTAGAACTACAGGCCGAAGAGGTAGTGTAGCAGCTATCTTTAAATCAGAGCTATTGATTAGTCCTAGACATAAAAAAGTAACTATACCTTTGATAACCTGACTCTATCCCACCCAAGATGGAAATCAGAGAAGCCACTTCTCCTAGTAGTAGTCTACCGTCCACCTGGATCTTCCTCACAGTTCCTAACTGACTTCTCAGACCTCTTATCAGACTTAGTGCTGAATACTGATAAAGTTATTGTTCTGGGGGATTTTAACATTCATCTTGATGATGAACATGACAGTTTAACCATTGCCTTTAACTCTATATTAAATTCAATTGGATTTTCCCAAAATGTCCACAGACCGACTCATTCTCATCGTCACACTCTGGATCTTGTTCTGACATGTGGCATCAAAAGTGATCAACTAACAGTTTTTCCTCATAACTCTGTTCTGTCTGATCATTTTTTAATAACTTTTGAGTTTACTTTACTTGACTACACAAGGGCTGAGAAGAAAATTTATTATAGTCGATGTTTGTCAGATAGTGTTAACAAATTTAAGAAGTCTATTTCAGCAGTATTTCCTCCAACACCATGTGTTAACCTGACAGGAAACACCCATCCGAGCTTTACTCCAACACAGGTCGATGAATGTGTTGCTAGAATGACAGCTTTAATGCGTACAACACTAGATAATGTTGCTCCTCTAAAGCTTTAAAACAGACAAGACGTTTGGAAAGAAAATGGCGTTCATCTGGCTTGAAGAGTGTCGCATAGTCTGGAAAGAAAGTTTAATAGTGTACAAAACAGCCTTGCGTGTGGCTAGAACAGTTTATTATTCATCATTGATAGAGGAGAAGAAGAACAACCCCAGGTTTCTCTTCAGCACTGTAACCAGACTGACGAAGAGCCATAGTGCTGTTGAGCCATCTATTCCTTTCAACCTCAGCTGTGATGACTTATTAGTTTCTTTGTAAACAAAATAGTTTCTATCAGGAAGGAAATCAGTAATAACCTTAACACTAATACTATTTCATCTGCAGCAGCCTTAGAGACGTCTTTAGAAGCTGATTATCATTTGGACCGTTTCTTGCCTGTACAGCTCTCCGAGTTAACCAACATAATAGCTTCATCTAAACCTTCAACCTGTGTTTTAGACCCCATCCCAACCAGATTATTCAAGGAAATGTGTTTCCTAATCAATACGTCTGTACTGGACCTGATCAATTCATTTCTATTAATAGGATATGTACCTCAATATTTTAAGACAGCTGTAAATAAACTAGCTTAAAAAACAACTCCAGGAGTTTTAGCTAATTATAGACCAATATCTAATCTCCCCTTCTGGTCTAAAATTCTTGAGAAAACAGTTTCAACACAACTATGTTCCTATCTGAGCAGAAACAATCTGAAGAATTTCAGTCAGGATTTAGAGCTCACCATAGCACAGAGACAGCACTGGTGAAAATCACTAATGATCTTCTCATGGCCTCAGATAAAGGACTTCTGTCTGGACTCGTTCTTTTAGATCTCAGTGCTGCATTTGACACTATTAAACACAATATTCTGCTACAGAGGCTGGAACATGTTATTGGGATTAAAGGCACCGCATTAGACTGGTTCCAGTCATATTTATCTGATAGACTTCAGTTTGTAAGTGTAAATGATGAGTCTTCCTCACACACCAGGGTAAGTCATGGAGTTCCTCAGGGTTCTGGGCTCGGACCAATACTTTTCACATTATACATCCTTCCCTTAGGAAATAATATCAGGCAGCATGGTATAAATTTTAATTGCTATGCAGATGATACTCAGATCTACCTCTCCATGAAGCCAGATGAAACCAATCAGTTTCTTAGATTACATAGATGTCTTACAGACATCAAGACCTGGATGACTCTGAATTTTCTCCTTTTAAACTCAGACAAGACAGAGATCGTTATCTTCGGGCCTTAAAAACAAAGGACAAAATCTGGACGGCATTAATCTGGCCTCCAGTACCACTGTGAGAAATCTTAGTCATTATTGACCAGGACTTGTCTTTTAGCTCACATTTAAAACAGGTTTCTAGAACCGCCTTCTTCCACCTGCGTAATATTGCAAAAAATTTGGGGTATCTTGTCTCAGAAAGATGCAGAAAAATTAGGCTGGATTACTGCAATTCCTTATTTATGGGTTGTCTCAAATATGCCCTGAAAAGTCTTCAGCTGATCCAAAATGCTGCAGCGAGGGTTCTGATGAGGACTAGCAGGAGAGATCATATTTGACAAGTTTTAGCCTCTATACACTGGCTCCCTGTCAAATTCAGGATAAAGTTTAAAATTCTTCTCCTCACATATAAAGCTCTCCATGACCAAGCTCCATTGTACATAAAAGATCTTATAGTTTCATATATTCCAAATAGAGCATTTCACTCTCAGACTACAAGTTTACTTGTGGTTCCCAGAGTCTGTCTGATGGACAGACTATGGGAGTACTAGGGGAGGAAGGGCCTTTAGCCATCAGGCTCCTCTCGCTCGATTTCTCTAATGTATAAATGTATAAATTTATGCCAATAATACCAACTCTAACTTATTTCTCCTTTTTTACGCTGGTGTTTCTGAATAAGTGCAGTTGTACATGTTGATCCGTCTTTCCTGTCGTCTCCACCCCAACCAGTCGAGGCAGATGGCTGCCCTCCCTGAGCCGCGTTCTGCCGGAGGTTTTCTTCCTGTTAAAAGATTGTTTTTTCCTTCCCACTGTCGCCTCGTGCAGCTCGGGATGGGGAATTAGATTGAAGTCATGACTCAATGCAATCAGTTGGTTTCTACTAAAGGCTACGTATGAATTGGCTTGAAATTTTATGTATGTTGATTTGTGTATGTAAAGTGCCCTATGAAAACATTGTTGTGAAGTCAAGCTCTCTACAAATAAAGCTGAATTGAATTTAATTCAGTTCAGCGAAGCATTATGATGTATCACTATGTGTGGCATGTTGTGTTGTTATTTTTGTCACTATAAATTGTTACTTTCTTCACTAGTGAACACAAGCAGTCAGATAATTATTAACTTCCTGTGTTGAGCTTACTGGCCTGATACTGACAAAGAAAATAAATATGTAAACAATTATCTGATTTTTAACTTCATCATATAAAATTTCTTGCTTTGAAGTAGTGTTTTGTCCCTTCAGACTTTCCGTAGTCAGTTTAGTCAGAATATAGAGAAAGTTCAGGCGTTTTTCATGTTATCTTTTATACCCAGAAAATTTTTTCCTCCAGGTATTCTAGTCAATTTGTAATTGAACACAGACTAGTTTTCAGGTTAACATTCGCTGATAGACAAAGTAGTTTAAATCCCTTTATATTTTTTGCACAAGCTAACCGCTTGCCTACCAATGATATTTTCCACTGTTGTTAGCTTTCAGCTAACGTCAATGGAAAATTCAAATCAAAATATTGCTTTTTAAACATTATGATGGGCAGCGTTACATGAGACAATACATGTATCCCAGTAAGATACTGGTGTATTTCATGTACAGCTGCCTAGTTTTACAGTTTTACAAAATAAAGATTTTATAACAGACTAGAAACAGCTATTATTGAAATAGGAGCAACTGTGAATGCCCATTTATTAACCAACATGAGTTCTCAATGTGTCGCACTGGGATTGAACCCATGCACTTCTGTATTGAAGCACTCTCACTTACTCATTATGCCACCATTGCGCTCGTTTGCACCTTGGCAAAAGCATAATAATTTTTTCCAATTGGGATGGGAATGCTTTTTTTCCTTCTTCCAGCAGTGTGCAATCAGCGGGATTGCAAAAACATGTACAAGGTTGAATTAAACTCCAGTGACGATCTGAAAGACTTTATTAATTGTAAAAAAAAAAATTAGTGTGTTCAAGTTTATTTGAAGTGTCAAAATGTTGCAAGGAGCATTGTAGAAACTAAATCTTAATATTGAACTGTGACATTTTCAAATAAATTCCTTTGCTCCTTGAAGTGCGCAGCTTTAACCACTCGTTCACATTGAGCAGCTTACAGAAGCAACAGCCACCAAACGACAATGCTGCATGTTAAATACATTTGAACTTGTGCCTTGTATACGTGTACCGGTGCAAAAAACATGAATCGTTGAGCTGACTTCCGTTTTGTCCAATCACAGGAAAGGATTTGCACATTTGACAAAAACCTAAATAACTTGAAAAGTTTAAATATTAGAAAGACCAAAAATCTTAGCACATATCTCCTGAATGGGCTGAAGAGTTTAATACTTGAATGGCTAAAGTGAGACAAAAGGTGTAGAAGGAGTAGAGTTCCAAACATTTTGCAGGAAAGACAATGGAGACTGGGAACTTGATGAACCGGACACTGCAAACCAGTGCAGATCTCCAAAACTCTGTCAAAGCAGTTCACAGCTCATTATGCAAAAACCGACCAATCGCAGAGCTGAATTTTTTCAACGTCCAATCTGAATTTGGTTTGAAGAACTTTAATCCAATCACAAGGCTGAATTTATTTTTACAAAATGCTAAATATCTCAAAAACTACAAAGATTTGAAATGACAAAAGTTGTAGCACACGTGTCCTGAAGGAGCTGCACAGTTTATGATCTGAATGATTGAAGTGACCTGAACGGCGCCCATGGTTCACGTTAATAAAGAGCTAAAAACTGCTTCATCTGTTGTACGGAAGTAAATATGTTCCACCAGATTTTGAATTTTATAAGTTTTTAAATTTCAAGCCCCAAAATCTTAAACAGCAAATTAACATATCTGAATTGTATTAATCTGAATTTAGATATCATTTTCTAATTGTTTACTTTTGCTTCTATGTTTTCAGAGTTTTAAACTTCATTCATTCATTCATTTTCTGAACCGCTTATTCCAATTCAGGGTCGCGGGGAAGCTGGAGCCTATCCCAGCTGGCTTTGGGCGACAGGCAGGGTACACCCTGGACAGCTTGCCAGTCCATCGCAGGGCCACACAGAGAGACAAACAACCACACTCACGCTCACACTCACTCCTAGGGGCAATTTAGAGTGACCAATTAACCTATCATGCATGTCTTTTGGATGGTGGGAGGAAGCCGGAGTACCCGGAGAGAACCCACGCATACACGGGGAGAACATGCAAACTCCACACAGAAAGGCCACCGACCAAACCAGCCAAGGATCGAACCAGCGACCTTCTTGCTGTGAGGCCACAGTGCTAACCACTGCGCCACCGTGCAGCCGAGTTTTAAACTTCAAGACTCAAAATTTAAAGATTGAAAAAGGAAATCAAAGGAAAAAATTCAGACAGTCAAATTTCAACAGGCAAAATCCAGGGCTTAAACTTCGCCGTCAGAAAACCAGTGGCTGCGTTGGCCAGAGACTGCGCTGCTTTACAAAATCAACACTTTACAACTTTTTCTGGAAAGCCAAGTGTGTACACATCATTATGTAAAATGAGGGAGACAAACCTGCGACGACATGCAGCACAATGTGCAGATCATGAAGGAGCAACTGCATAAAAACGTCTGAAACACGCCGGTGCTGTTAAAGCATACAGCCAGTTAAATGAAACATCTTCCAGTTCTGGATCTGCATCTTTAATATGGTAACAATGAGAACACTGACCTTCCGCTTGCTGCTTTTAGGAGAACTCATCTCCACCTTGTTGCCATCTGGAAGCTGGGTTTGAGTCTGGATGGGGGGAGCCACACCGATGGGGTTGACTGCAGCTGGAACCTGGACCGCCACTGGCATCTTAGGTTTTTGCTCTTCTTGGATGTGGAGCTCCTCTTCCTTTCGGTGATTAGGTGGAGGCTGGGTAAGGCGGACTTCGGGTCGTGGTTCTGGTTGGTTGCAGACCGGCGCCTGTGTGGCGGTGCAGGCTTTGTGCTGGGGATGGCGAGGCTGGTGCTCCCTGGCGTAGCTGTGCACCTGCAGCTGAGTGCGATGCTGCTGCTGCTTCTCCATAGTGTAGCTGTGCACCTGAAGGGCGTCTTTAGGGCTTAGAGTCCGGTGGAACAACAGGCTGGCCACTCCCATTTTACGGACAGGCAGGGCGCCGCTCTCTGTCCACGCTGGTGCCACCGACACCGGTAAATGGCCGTTTCTGGCATTCGACTGAGATGAGATGGCAGGTGCACGAGTCTTGGCGTAATGAGGAGGCCGACTGCCGTCGCCGCCACTCTGGCTTAAACTCCGGTGAAGTGGGTCCATTAAAGTCAGTTTGGTTGGCGTGACAACCAGCTTTGGTGGGCCTGCAAATCAAATCACAGGAAATAAAAACTGAATAAATTTCTAGCTTTTCACCTCAAAACCAGCTGGATGGTGGCGTTAAACGTTAAAAAACCAGCAGGAAGGGGGCGTTAACTGGTTAAAAACCAGCTGGATGGGGGTTAGTTGGCATTAACTGGTTAAAAACCAGCTGGATGAAGGCATTAACTGGTTAAAAACCAGCTGGATGAAGGCGTTAACTGGTTAAAAACCAGCTGGATGGGGGTTAGTTGGCATTAACTGGTTAAAAACCAGCTGGATGAAGGCATTAACTGGTTAAAAACCAGCTGGATGAAGGCGTTAACTGGTTAAAAACAAGCTGGATGAAGGCGTTAACTGGTTAAAAACAAGCTAGATGGGGTTAACTGGTGTTAACTGGTTAAAAACCAGCTGGATGAAGGCGTTAACTGGTTAAAAACAAGCTAGATGGGGTTAGCTGGTGTTAACTGGTTAAAAACAAGCTGGATGGGGTTAGTTGGTGTTAACTGGTTAAAAACAAGCTGGATGAAGGCGTTAACTGGTTAAAAACAAGCTAGATGGGGTTAGCTGGTGTTAACTGGTTAAAAACAAGCTGGATGAAGGCGTTAACTGGTTAAAAACAAGCTAGATGGGGTTAGCTGGTGTTAACTGGTTAAAAACAAGCTGGATGAAGGCGTTAACTGTTTAAAAACAAGCTAGATGGGGTTAGTTGGTGTTAACTGGTTAAAAACAAGCTGGATGAAGGCGTTAACTGGTTAAAAACAAGCTAGATGGGGTTAGCTGGTGTTAACTGGTTAAAAACAAGCTGGATGGGGTTAGTTGGTGTTAACTGGTTAAAAACAAGCTGGATGAAGGCGTTAACTGGTTAAAAACAAGCTAGATGGGGTTAGCTGGTGTTAACTGGTTAAAAACAAGCTGGATGAAGGCGTTAACTGGTTAAAAACAAGCTAGATGGGGTTAGCTGGTGTTAACTGGCTAAAAACAAGCTGGATGAAGGCGTTAACTGTTTAAAAACAAGCTAGATGGGGTTAGTTGGTGTTAACTGGTTAAAAACAAGCTGGATGAAGGCGTTAACTGGTTAAAAACAAGCTAGATGGGGTTAGTTGGTGTTAACTGGTTAAAAACAAGCTGGATGGGGTTAGTTGGTGTTAACTGGTTAAAAACAAGCTGGATGAAGGCGTTAACTGGTTAAAAACAAGCTAGATGGGGTTAGCTGGTGTTAACTGGTTAAAAACAAGCTGGATGAAGGCGTTAACTGGTTAAAAACAAGCTAGATGGGGTTAGCTGGTGTTAACTGGTTAAAAACCAGCTGGATGAAGGCGTTAACTGGTTAAAAACAAGCTAGATGGGGTTAGTTGGTGTTAACTGGCTAAAAACAAGCTGGATGAAGGCGTTAACTGGTTAAAAACAAGCTAGATGGGGTTAGTTGGCGTTAACTGGTTAAAAACAAGCTGGATGGGGTTAGTTGGCGTTAACTGGTTAAAAACAAGCTGGATGGGGTTAGTTGGTGTTAACTGGTTAAAAACAAGCTGGATGAAGGCGTTAACTGGTTAAAAACAAGCTAGATGGGGTTAGTTGGTGTTAACTGGTTAAAAACAAGCTGGATGGGGTTAGTTGGTGTTAACTGGTTAAAAACAAGCTGGATGAAGGCGTTAACTGGTTAAAAACAAGCTAGATGGGGTTAGCTGGTGTTAACTGGTTAAAAACAAGCTGGATGAAGGCGTTAACTGGTTAAAAACAAGCTAGATGGGGTTAGCTGGTGTTAACTGGTTAAAAACAAGCTGGATGAAGGCGTTAACTGGTTAAAAACAAGCTAGATGGGGTTAGTTGGTGTTAACTGGCTAAAAACAAGCTGGATGAAGGCGTTAACTGGTTAAAAACAAGCTAGATGGGGTTAGTTGGTGTTAACTGGCTAAAAACAAGCTGGATGAAGGCGTTAACTGGTTAAAAACAAGCTAGATGGGGTTAGTTGGTGTTAACTGGTTAAAAACAAGCTGGATGAAGGCGTTAACTGGTTAAAAACAAGCTAGATGGGGTTAGTTGGCGTTAACTGGTTAAAAACAAGCTGGATGGGGTTAGTTGGCGTTAACTGGTTAAAAACAAGCTGGATGAAGGCGTTAACTGGTTAAAAACAAGCTAGATGGGGTTAGTTGGCGTTAACTGGTTAAAAACAAGCTGGATGGGGTTAGTTGGCGTTAAATGGTTCAAAACAAGCTGGATGAAGGCGTTAACTGGTTAAAAACAAGCTAGATGGGGTTAGTTGGCGTTAACTGGTTAAAAACAAGCTGGATGGGGTTAGTTGGCGTTAAATGGTTAAAAACAAGCTGGATGAAGGCGTTAACTGGTTAAAAACAAGCTAGATGGGGTTAGTTGGAGTTAACTGGTGAGGGTAGTACCTTTACTCCTCTTGCCTTCTTGTGCGGCAGCGCGAGGAGGTATAAGACTAAGTCTGGGACGCTTCCCGTACTGCTCGTCATCATCTTCACACTTCGGAACCACCTCATCAGGAACCTCCAGACACACACGGTGTCGCTTCGTCTCTATTCTCTGTGTGCTGAGACAAGAGGAAGACGGGAGAGGTTATAAACCTTTTCTGTTCATGATTTTACAGCTGGAAACATCTTTTCCAACAGCAAAAATAAAACAACAATAATGTAAAATCAGCCTCTGAATCCTCTCTGAATCCTGCAGGTTTTCCATGTATCCCTGCTTCAACACACTTCATTCAAATGAATCAGTCCTTGTGCAGAACTTCATTGGCTGATGGATCCATTTAGTGTGAGCCAGGTGTGTTGGAGCAGGGATACATGGAAAACCTGCAGGACAGTGGCCCCTTTAGAACAGAGTTTAACCCCTCCCCCTTTTTGTTAGGAGGTAGAAGAGACGGATCGGATTAGGTTCAACACGGTTCTGAGCAAAGTTTCTACCATAACTGCACCTACACCTGCACATCCAGGTGTGGTAGAGAAATGGTTCCAAATAAAAATGAATGTGAATTATATCTAATTATTAGAGGTGGGAAATCGAATTTTAAAAAAAAAAAAAAAAAAAATCTTTTTTTTTTTTTTTGCTTCATAATTTTAAAGTTTTTTGTTACAAATTGATTTTTTTCCCCAAATAAATATTAAATAATCTATTTTTTTTTATTATCATTTTTATTGTTTTTATTGATCTTTTTACTTGTCTTCTTGAGCATTACAGCAGCAGAAAGAAGATCTAGCTGCAGTGTAATATTGAAGAATCACGAGAAACATAATTTCAGTCGAATCGGCACCCCCCCCAAAAAAAATAATTCGAAGTCGAATCGGGACAAAAGCATATCGTCACAGCCCTACTAATTACAGCAGTTTTAAAGGTGATGTTTTGAGCACTTTGTGTGGACTTTTGTTGTGCCAAAGGGTTTTATAAATAAAGTTGAACTGACAGTAAATCATTCATGAGTAAATATTTCATAACTAACTCAAAACGTGAACCTGACACACCTCTTCCTCTCACAGCTGTCCTCGCCGCAGCTTTCAGCGGCGCTGCAGGTGCTGCCGATGTCGTTAAACGACTCGCCCAAAAACTCCTTGGCCTCTGGGGTGGGACGCGAGTGGTCTATGGGTACGACGTCTCGCCCCGCTAGCCACTGCTGGTAGCGATCTGGCTGGAACTTCTTGACAAACACATCCATGGAAATCTTCACCATGTCTTTGCGACACGAGCACTGACCCAGCAGACGGACAGATGGAGGTTTACACGAGCAGAAAACAATAAAAACACTCGTCAACAACAGTTACTGCCGATCCTCACCAGAACTGCCTGCTTGCCGTACTCTATCCATCTCTCTGTGGCGAAGTTGGTGGACTCTGCGCAGTTGAAGCCGTGGTTGAACCCAGCATGATAGGCATACGGGAAGGTGATCATGAACTCACCCGCCTCCTGAGTTATCTGTGAAAGAGGTAGGTAGGCTGATCAGCTGATCGCAGCGACCGGTCGCGTAGACAAACTCTTCTTCTACCTTTTCAAATGGAATGCCGTATTTCTTTAGTATAGACGGAGAGATGAGAGTCATCTTGTGCCTCAGGAATGCCTCACAGTTCTGAGCACTCCCAGGAAAAAACCCTGAAACAGGAAGAAGACATGGAATCCAAACGTTCCCTAGCGGACTTTCCTGCTGTACGTATCCTACCTTTAGCCAGACGCTCCAGTCTCTTTCCGTGCTCTGGAGAAACACAATACCTGCAGACAATCAGGATGTTTATTATTGTTATTTACACGTAGACTCATTAAAACCACGCCAGCTTCATTTACGTGTGCGTACCATGACTTGGGCTCTCCAAAGTGTAAGTAATTGATGCTGTAGAGGTCCATGTCCTCCGTGTGCCACGCAAAGGTGGTCTTCCACATGCCAAAATACAAGTAGGGTGTATTTACACCCTCAATGGTGATACCACTGTCACTCTCCACTGTGTCCAGGATGGTGCCCAGATGGGAGATGTTCCACTCTCTGACATCCTGTTGGAGTTTAGCAGACAATACGGGATCAGTCTACAAACGCACGTCCATGACACGCTGCAGACACTGCTGCTCTGAAGTCTGACATCTGAATCAGTCACATGGTACTGATGGGACACAAAGCACCCACAACACCACACAAAAAGCACCAGTAGCCTGACAAGAGTCGTGTGGTTTCCCTAACTGGAACCCAGTCCTTACAGGTCTCCCTGAAGCCCAGACAGTCACAGTTAGTCCAGAACCCTGCTGCTCCAGTCCTCACTAAGACCCGGAACTTGGTCGGCTGTTTGATACAGTTAATCTGGAGCATTTATGTTGGAGGAGGTAAACATTGACAAACTGCAGGACTGCATCCCTTGCGGGAGTGAGTTTAAAAGTCCTGCTTCAGGACGAGCATCTATTCAGGATCTTCTGGTTTGTTATGAACCAGATTGTTAGGGTCGGGTCTACTTCCTGGTGCCAGATCCACATTGTTGAGTTTCTGGACCAAACTGCTGCTTTTAGTATTTACTGTTTTTATCAGAGCAGTCATTCATCTCGTCTGAACTTTGGTTTCGATCATTTTATTTTACAGACGTACTTCATGGGCTGCAGGGTGGCGTGGTGGTTGGCACTGTGGCCTTACAGTAAGACGGTCACTGGGGTGCTCAGGGGGCGACTCAGACGGTGGCCTTTCTGTGTGGAGTTTGCATGTTCTCCATGTGGATTCTCTCCAGATACTCCGGCTTCCTCCCACCGCCCAAAGACATGATGTTAGGTTAGTCGGTTACTCTAAATCAGGAGTAGGCAACTCCGGTCCTCCATTGCCACAGTCCTGCAAGTGTTAGGAATTTCTCTGCTGCAACACACCTGGCACACATCAGACCTAATTAGCAGACTTGTGCAGAGGTTTACATCAAACTCTGCACAAGTCTACTAATTAGCCATTGATTTGAATCAAGTGTGTTGCAGCAGAGAAACTCCTAACATTTGCAGGACTGTGGCACTCAAGGACCAGAGTTGCCTACTCCTGCTCCAACTTGTCTCTAGGTGTGAGTGGTTGTCTCTCTGTGTGGCCCTGTGATGGACTGGTGACCTGTCTGGGGTGTACCTGCCTGTCACCCAGCTGGGATAGATCCCAGCTTCTCTGTGACCCTTAATCAGACTGAGCAGTTCAGAAAATGGGAAAAAAAAACAAAAAAACAAAGATGCAGTTGCTTACACATAGAGAGTGTGTGCTGTGATTATGTCACGTTAAACCCTGTAAAAATCGCCCAACAGTCAGTAAATCAGAAGGTTGTTTTCTGCAGATTCAAAGCAGAAGTTGTCAGTCAGCGCGTCAGAAACCTCAAACACATCACCTTTCACCTCTATTTTAGCTTTTTCTGTGCATAAATCTAAAGCTTGTGAAGAAGTCCAGTTTACTGATTCCTGCTGCAGCTGTCATGTTTTACATCCGGCGCTGGGAAATGAAATATCCAAATTTAACTGGGCATGTCCAGAACTATGTCCAGTCATGATGAGCTGCCGTTCTGCACAAGCTTGTTAATGACCCACTGACCTTGATGGGGTGTGCTGCAAAAGGGAACAATCTAAAACCTGCAGGATCGCAGTCCCAGGAGGACCAACTGTGGACGCCATGTCTTAGGGCAATCAGTCACAATTAAACGCACTCATAGCGCTCAGAGTATAAATACGGCTTACTGTCTATTACGATGTAATGGAAAAATTCCTCATGTTCAGAAAACAAAAGCCAATGCTAACTACCAATCACCATAGCAACGGCAAGCAGGTAACATCCACTCACCACATCGTACAAGCTTCCATTCACATCTGCGCCGTATATGGGAGGGTTAAACGTTACGTTCTTCCAATATTTTCTTTCCAGCTCCTCAAAATCATCGTAATGTGGACTGCAGAACCTGTGAGAGGCAAACAGAGCGGTGACCGCCAGCTCTAACATTAGCACACATCACCATTCTGTCCATATTATGCAAGTCTCACTTGTCACTGTTGGCAATCTTGCGAAACTCTCGGACAGTCATGGGCCTCTTCTGTATGTTGTACTGGGTGAAAAGGCCCGACTGGCCTGTCACCACCTGCTGAATGGGTGCCGGTATCACCAAGTCATCTATATCGTCATAAGATCCACGAGGCTTCCACTCCTTCGGTGGCACAATCTGGAAGAAGTGAGCAGACGTCCAGTTCATTTGCTTTCTTCAGGACATTTTCCTTCAGGGCCAAACTCTACATCAGTACTTACTTTAGCCAAGCCTGCCCTGTGGGCTCCCTTGGACTCTATGTAGGCAATATAGCGGCTGAAATTCTTGAATTCCTCAACAGTGGGGTAAAAAGTCATGATCCCTCTGGAAGCATGATTTTGGGAAACCATGTCCAACGCCATCCTGGAGTTCAGAGATGGCTCCTGCATTCAGAGAAGAAATGGTTATGGGATAATGTGTCAAGATTGCGCAGTGCAACATAACATGTTCTATAACTTCATTTGGATCTTCACTGCCTGGGCTTCACAGCATGAGATACACGAAAACAGCAAAAAGCAACACTACTACTGCTTACAACACATAAAACAACATGCTGTGGTTAGTATTAGTATTCATATTCACACAGCAGGTGTCAAGAAGTAGTGTTTCAACAACGCACGTGGGAATATAATAAATCTAAAATGTTAATTTAAAAAAAAAAAAAAAAAAACGTGGCTACAACTCTGAAAACAGCAGTATCTAATGTAAGCATGGTGGATGACGTTACCTGTGAAAAGCTAAGGAGGGAGCTGCTGGATGAGCGCTAAGCTGAACCAGGGTCTCTTTAAACGTCTCTTTAATTTAGCTGTAGCCCAGCCAGCTGGCGCTAACTCATTGCTAAGTCTGCTGTAGAAACACGAGCTAATTCAGCGGGCGTCTTCGCTGCTCAGCACAGCGCTAGCGTCGGCTAACCTGCAAGCACGGTGCTCTTTTTTTATTATTACACAATTGAACAAAAATACAGAACATAAACTGATAAGTCATGGAGTCAAGAATTAAATGAAAATAGGTTAAAAGAATATGCTGGCCATGGACAATACATAAAAAATTTGAGCATCTTCACCTGTGTGTACGTCTATACTCATCATACAAAATAGTGACACTATATCAGTGAAATAAGAATTCGTCTAATATGCCCGTATTTTTAAGGATTTTCAAAATATTCAATTATGGTGCTGTATTAAAAAAAGTTCTTGTAAAAAGATTGCAAAGTTTGGCTTGCCGTCAGCCAATTTCTTTCACTGCTAGCACAGTGCTAGCGTCAGCTAACCTGCTAGCGCGGCGCTAGCGGCGGCTAACCCGCTAGCACAGCGCTAGTGTCGGCTAAACTGTTAGCACAGCAGTGACGTTCAGGTCACGTTTGATGCATTTCATGTTTTTGTTTATTCGCCCAAAATAACATGGAATTTATGTCTAGATTTTGCATATTGCCGATAATATCTAGAGAGATAAGATAGTTTGGCTTAACTTATCTTTTACTTCTCCTTGAACGCCTGGGATATGTCTATGCTCTGTGTTGCAGCTTCTACCATGGAGACATTGCAACCTAACCAGCTCATTCGTTCAGTGTACCCTTAGCAAGCCTGGATAGTTTGAATTTTACTCAACCTAAAACCACATTAAATAAATTTAGCGCTCCTACTGTACGTCTTTAAACATAGTTTGCTGTTCAGACGCCATGTCAACGATGTCAGGAAATAATCCACATCCAACAGTAACCGCTAGGTTAGCTCTTCCGGCTAGTTAGCTACCAGGCTAGCATCGTTAGCTCAGAAGTTCGCATTCTGCGACAGAGGTGTGTGGACGTGTATGCACTTACCACCTGCTCTTGGTTCGATGTCGAGTTGTTTTTATGTTTCAAATAATTCCCAGGTAATCCAAACGGCGTCTGGTAACATAACAGAGAAACGGCAGCTTGCTAACGAAGCCCCTTGTGGATAGAGCTCTCTACTCCATTACCTCCGATGCGCATGTGCAAGCGCCTCGTTACTTGTTTACCACACACGCATGGTGTACGCTCAGCCAATCAGAGAGTCTGAAAGTCTGACACCGGCGTGACGACAGACGTAAACAACTTTCTGTAAATATTTCATTAAAAGCATTTTAAATGGTTTTATTATCATAAAAAAATCGAATGGCTCTTGTTCAGATTAAAAATATTACTTTTCAGGATCTTATTGTTCTTTAGAGTCACAATGTGAAAACAACTTGTGTAAATATCAAAACAACAAGCTTTGAGACATTTTTTCTATTTCAAAACGGAACTGGAATAAAAAGAAGAACCCAGTCCTTTTTATTGATGAAAACAAAACCCAAATCAATGAAAAAATCATCACAACCACAATGAAGAGCACTTTTTTTTTTTTTTAGCAGAATTTTCTTTTAAATGTACCTGTTTATTTATTTATTTATTGAACACAGATTCAATTAATCATAATTAGAAAGACTTTTATTGCCATTGTCTTTGAACAATTCACAGACTAGGAACTTGTTTCGGTGATAAGGTGCTGAATAGTAAAAATGATAATAAAAGACTGAATAATAATATAAAAGCAGAAATATAGCTATTGAGATTTCTAGTTCCTAAAGTCACATATAATGATCTTTTTTTTCTTTCAGAATGGAAATTCTGTTATTTTCCTTGTAAATGGTGGCTTTGAGTCCAGAAACAACACACCCACTCATTTCTGTCAAAACCAGGTCCTGGACCTGAACCCTGTCCTCCTGGAGGACAACACTGGCCTCAGACGTTACCAGAGAGGAGACCAGAATGAGAGGACACATCCCCTGTTTGTGGAAAAGATGTTGGTGTGTTTCAGATGGGTCAGATCATTGACATCAAGCAGAAAAATATTGATGCAGAAACTACAAAAACTGGGTTCAGAAATGTCTGAAACATTATCAATAATTGGAAGGATGGTGGGGAACCATCATTTTCCAGGAAGAAAAGAAATGATGTTTAAACGTTTGCTGACTTCTGAAATCAAACATTTTCTGGTTTCAACCATATGGAAGAAAAACAGCAGTAGAACTTAGGACTATGTTTACTAGTGAAACTCAGAACATTTCCATATGAAAAATGTGAAAGAACTCAAGCGACTAAACAGCTGTGGAGCTAAAAGAAAACCACTAACAAACCTGTACCAGACTCCTCACGTGGTCTGATGAGTCTAGACTGACCCTGTACCAGAGTGATGGAACATCAGGGGAAGAAGAGAGACAGATAAAGTGATGTGAAAGAGTGGTTCAGAGAACAGGAGACATCACTTTCACCACAGAGTCCAGATGGAAACCTCATGGAGGATCTTTGGGATGGTCTGGGGAAGGCCCTGTGCAGTCATTGGACTCTCCATCATCAATCCAAGATGTTGGACAAACATTAAATCAACACCTGACGCAAATAAATCTGCTGACGTTGCAGAAGCTTCTGGAAATGATGAGACAGAGAATGATAGTGGAATCAAAAATAAAGGAGGAACAACCAGACGTCAAAGTGTGTGAACAAAACAGAGTGAACATGCCAAAGCTACACGTGACCAGAGACATCTACAGTTCTGTGTGTACCTACCTGCTGACACGTAACACAGAACCAAGCCTCATCTAACTGAACTGAAAATCTTGTCCATCTCCTTGTCTGGCTAAAGTTTGATGTTACCTCTGCTGGTAAAAATAAAACTAAATAAAGATTTCCAAAAGACAAAACAAGTGACAAAATAATGACTTTCATATGCACTAGATTGTAGCTAAATCTTTGTAGTGATGAGTGCTTCCGATCAGATCAATGATCTGATCAACAACCAGTAACTGGGCAGTCGACTCAGGTAAATGAGAAAATAATTTTTTACAGGTGGTGATTTCAGAGTTTAACATAGAAACTCTTTGGTGTCTGTTGTCCCAGATGCGAGTTACCGTTGGAAAGGCTAACAACTAGCTTTTGTTTTGCTGATAATTCACTAGATTAAAAACTCCCCCTGCTTTCCATCAGGCATTAGCAATTACTGTTAGCATTAAAGAGGCTAACAACTAGCTTTTGTTTTGCTGATAATTCACTAGATTAAAAACTCCCCCTGCTTTCCATCAGGCATTAGCAATTACTGTTAGCATTAAAGAGGCTAACAACTAGCTTTTGTTTTGCTGGTAACTCAATAGATCAAAAACTCCCCCTGCTTTCCATCAGGCGTTAACATTCAATAGTTACTGTTAGCATTAAAGAGGCTAACAACTAGCTTCTCTTTAGGACCCATTAAGGCTCTGTTTACAGGACATTTCCACACAAAACGTAAAACTTCTCCCTTTGGATATTTGATTTAAAAAAGCATTTTTGCAACACTGGAATGAAAAGTACAGGTAAGACTGGATGTGGTGTTTATGCCAGGCTGCTAATGGGCAGCGAAACTTTGCAACAACACACCCAAGTGTGCACCACAGACTCAGGAGCAGGAAGTACAGCAGCAGAGGCATTGCATGATAAATTCATCAGTAATAGCATTGTGTCCCACCAACGACATGTCCTGTCAGGTCTCACCCAGAGGCGTCTCCACCTGTACAGAGGTGTTCTGGGTACCTGCTGCATATGACCTCCACATCTCTGCTGATGGTATAAATGTTCCACTGGAAACAGGTTTTACTTTAACAGACCAGGTAAATGAAAAGATGCAGGAGGGCGAACATGGGACGGAGGTTGTTGTGTTTTTTGCAGGTTCAGCAGGGTCTGACCATGTGAAAGACGTCATGATAGGCAAAATATTCCACTTTACTTTGACAGGAGTCGCATGAAAATTTCTATCTGTTGTCAAATCTTTGCAGTTCCATCCACACAAAACTCTGTTACCATGGAAACAAGCGGCCAGACAGCAACTAAGCTCTAGCACGTTAGTGTCTCAGCATGGTGGTGGAAACGGTGCCTACATTACATTCTTCCTCTGCGGTCCGTTAGGCGTTAGCATTGGAAAGTTGCTGGCTTTAGTACTGTAGATGCTAACGGATATCATGCTTTCTGCAACAAGTGTGTAGCCACCGCTACAGAGCTGACTTTATTTTGACCCTTATCCTGTGCCGTAGCAGGGTGAAGGATAGTTTCAGCCAACTGACTCTGGCACAAGCAGATGCGGCAAAAAATGTATGAGTTGCTTGAATAAAAACACGGTTTCTATGTGAACATTTGCTTTATTTCATGCCAGGAAAGGCACATTCACACACTGAACCCAATAGGTTATAGAATATTATATGCATCTACATTCACGCAATGCATACACCATGATTCCCATTAATACATGTAACATTAACATGGACCACAAAGAGATTCAGCACATATGACAGTTTGTAAGTTTTAGCATAAGAGGAAGTGTGTGCACCCTGTAGTCCATACAGTTTACTCACCTTTTACACCAAAGGAAACATCAGCAGCACTTCTGGTTTGAGAAAGTCCACAGAGACCACGAGTTTCACAATGTTTACGTCCCTCTTTGTTTTTTTCCAGTTGCATAAAAGGAGCCATGTTGCATCCACATTCTGTCAGACTGCATATTCAACTGGCCGGCATGTTGCACGTCTTTCTCCTGTTCAGCCGGCTTCTCAACTATTTCCAGCTTCTGCTGCTGAGAAAAGCAGAGCCGCTGGTCATTGTACAAGAACTACAGGGAACATCAGGACACTGTGCTTTTATTCCCACCATACCGTCCCACTATGAGACAAAACTGCGTCAAAGAACAAATCTCCCTCACTGAGCCCGCTGCCTGTAACGCAGGACCTGGACAGACAGGATGGACTGAACGACGCCAGGATACATAACCGCTTTGTGTTTTATCAGCTCAGATATGCAGAAGCTTGAAGCGATCGATTCGGTAAAAGTTTCTCTTTTTGAGAATCACACATTAAAAGGAAAACGGTCTGGACCAAAGCTGAGTGGCGATGCCAGCAACAAGAGGAAAATAAGTAGCTTTGATTAAATAACGCAGGAAATCTTGTCCTCCTCGTCTGGCAGACATAAAGTCCCAATTATCATGCAGCTGATGCAACTGTGTTTGATGCTGGAACTTTTGGATTTCTGTGAACTGTAAATGTGGCTGGTGTGTGCCGTTCGAGGCGCAGCAGGGATGTCTGCAGGAATAATGTCATTACTGTTAGTACGTGATGCAGGTATTTGTTACAGTTTGCATATACATCAGTATATTATTATCATATTAATGATATAATTAATAATTTCCACTGATTTCTAACCATTTTACACTCAGTAATTGATAATAACTTATTTTTATTCTGAACTCCTGGTCGTGCAATCAGCTGTCCTTCATCTCTAGTCACTGGTGAGTAGGTCTTTAGTTTTGTCCCAGATTCAATGCAAAGGACCCCATTTGAAGGTGAAGGAACATCTTTGGAAGGATTTTTTACATCTTGTTGAGTCTGTTTGCATCATTTCACACATAAATCCTGACTGGAAAGTCCATCTGGGCTCCAGGACAAACTGCCATTAAACCTAAAGAACACAGTGTGTGTTTGCATCCATTCCCGTCCTTCCATGTCCTCTCTGCTTCATATCGGAGCACCAGCGGTCGTCCGCATCCCGAAGACGAGGTCCCGCTCGTAATCGCTCTCAGCCTGGGAGCCATGACAACACATGCCAAAAAAAAGGCCTTCTGCTTGCTGCTGCTGCTGTGTACGTTGTCTCCATCAGGGTTATTTCTCCAGAGCTTTGTTGATGCTCAGCATGTTCATAGCGTCAGAGACACAAACTGTCTTCTCTGTATCCGTCCTCGAGTTGTCTTTCCTGGACATGTCCGGCTCCCAGAGGAAGAACTCGTGCAGGAGCGTGTTGACCGTGTCGGGACACTCCATCATCACCATGTGGCTTCCCTCCTCGATGACTTTCAGGAACGCAAACAGCAGGATCTAGAAGCCAAGCAGAATGAAGACAAGCTGTTACAGCTGAGATGATAAGGAAAGGACAAGAAAACACACACCAGATAAAAGCAGCAAACAAGCTCTTCGTTATGAGCAACCCCAGTCACAGAAACGTTGGGGCGCTGCCATTATGCATTGAAGAAACATTTCAGAGTCTCTCAGATGGGAAGATGGACAGAGTTTTACCATTCTGAGATAAGCTGGATCTAGAATATCATCTACAGTTTCAGAGAATCAGGAGGAGTCTCTGTATGCGCAGGCACGTACTGCCAGGCACGTGGCGTGAGCTTTCAGGTTCGGTAGGTCGATCATTTCAAGGTGCAGGCAGGTAAGTACCTGCTTAATCTAACACAGCCAAGATCGTAAGACACCATTAAATCCTAGCAAAGCTAAATGTTTCAGTAGCCGTTCCCTGACTCTTTAACTTTTTATTTATTTAACCTTTATTTCACCAGGAGGTTAAGAACCTCTTTCTTAAGGGAGTCCTGGCCAAGAGGCAGCAAGAGTTACAGGCAATTTACATGTCACCACTTAAACAGAACAAATAATTAAAAGCAATTACAACTAAAGCAGGACATCTAAACATCTCTCACTCTGGACTTAAAACCGTTCAAAACGTTGTCACGACAACCAGAAGCATACATTGATGCTTTTCCTAAAAAGAAGACATGAAAACTGTTTAGGCGTCTCTAGCAGGGTCATCCGTCTGGTGAGAATGTCCGTCTATGTTAGGAGCATCAATTCACTGATTCTCTGTGAATGTACGTAGACCGTCAGCATAGTGCTGTAACATAAAAAGTCAACGTAGGAATCTGCCTTTTCATGTAAATGATTTTATATGGGGGAACGGACTGCACATGTACAAACACACAGCGTTGAGTGGATATTAGATGAAAAGGCAGAGCAGGACTGTGTCTACGGCCTTGACCGTACAGCGCCAATATCCCCCGGCTGCAGCCTGGAGAATGGGGCGGAGTTGGATGACAAATGGGTGTGGTTAGGGTGAGTGTTGGGGTTATGGTTGATCCAATCAAAATGTTGAGGAGGCGGGGTTGGACATCCAGACCTATCCAATATCCAGCCCCGCCTCATTCTCCAGTCTGCAGTATAAACTGTACATAAAAGATGGGCGGAGCCTCTGTGACGTCACCCATAGGTTTCTGAAGAGCTGAAATGAAGCTCGGCGGGCGGTTCCTACCATCACCATCTTGGCAGCGTCATGCGCATCGTCTCGCTCAGAAAATACAAATATGGGCAAAGAGGTGGAGCTGAGAGGGGGGCTGTGAGCGTCATGGCGGATGATTGACAGCGAGCGAACTCCGAGCTTTCTGTAGCTAAGAGCTAACCGAGCTAACCTGGAGATAACAGGAGCTAACCAGCTAACGGAGGTAAGCGGGCTAAAGCTAAGTCACGTTGTTAACCAGCTAAAAGCCGCGGTTGTTCTACGTTCTTCTGACTTGAAGTGGGAGATTGGGTACCTGTCAATCAAAATGACACGCCCCTAAACTTGCCGAACTTCGAGACTAAATTACTTTAAAACGGGCGATTTAGAAAAAAATTCACTCCCCCCACAGTTGTCATGAAGGTAAACCTGACCTATTAAACCTAAAATGGATTTATGTACCAGGCTGTAAACATGTTTATTCCTGCTGTGAAGTTGGTCTTTTTAACATGGGAGTTTATGGGGATTTGCTCTGTTTTGCAGCCCCTAGTGGATGAAGGGGGAACTGCAGTTTTATGCACTTTCGCATAGGCTTCACTTTTAACCGCCGAAAGTTGCCGCTTGGTCTGCAGCCAAGACCCTTTCTACAGCGCAGGATGGGTTGTGCAGCTTCTCTCTCTGGCCAGCAGGAGGTGCTGTTGAGTCTTTTTTTTATTTTTTTTTATTGAGCTACAAAAAGCAGGAAATTAACATCTGAAAGATTATATTAAAGATAATAATTATAAAAGGAAGTGAATCATATACAAACTAATTATTAAAATGGAATGATTACATTTCTACCCCACGTAGACACTGCCTAGCCTGACTGCACATCAGTGGATGCTGGTTATCTTCTTCATTAAAAGCAGACATGATTCTCTCATGGAAATGACTGCATGGACTCAGGAAGATTCCAGAAACCACTGTCTGTGAAAACAGTTCACCCTGAAATCCACAAATGCAGGTTAAAGCTCCATCATGCAGAGAAGAAGCCATGCATGAACAGCATCCAGAAACTCCACCATCATCTGAATATTGCCATTAAATGTAAACAAATTTAATATGAATTTCAAAATGCAAACAACATCATGAAAGCAGAAATCCTGGAACAAGATCTAGGACTGTAGAGCAGCTAGATTCCTGCATTGGAGAACTTAGTCCAGTTCTTTGCAACAAATATTTTGGTATTAATTCTTTGTATTTTAACGTAGGTAATATTGTGGGGTGGGAAGGGAGAAAAACAAAACAAAACAAAAAAAAATGTTTTGTTGTTATTACATAAAAGCAGGTGTGAATGCGATTATGTGTAATTACTGATGTATCACGCAAAAAAGCTGAAGATGTCACTGAAATTAGTGGCTGCACTTTCCAGCAGCTAGCAGATGTGCAGCATTTTTTCCAATCTGATAAAGTAAATCCAAAGAAAACATTTTTTGAAGTGATGAAAATGAAGAGAGAGAGGAATAATTTCTTGAAAAATAAAATGTGAAAGGAGGTGATAAGTTGTATTGTGCAGAAATATTCAGTGAAATGTTACTTTCTGGATTCAAATCTACAACATGGAGCGCAAAGGCCCATTCTCATAACCACTCGGCCACCATTCTGCCCACATATATGTGTGTATAAAAAAGGTAAAACATTTCTATTGAAAAGAGGATGTTCAAGGTACTGGCAGAACTAGTGAAGAGTTTTGCTATTGGCATAAGAATGCCTTTTTAGAACTTCCATCAGCATGTAATCAGCAATCCTGCTGATAAAAGGGAAAGGTTGAACTAAACTGCTGTGAAGAAGCTAAAGATATTTATAAATAGTGCAAAAGCACATAGATCAGATGAGCTGGAGAGTTTAATAATTGAATGGGTGAAGTAACACAACAGATGTAGAAGGTTGAAACCATGGTTTTCTGAGCATAAGTGTAACAATTATGAGATGAAGCGTTGCTATTTTACATGATGCAGTACCAGAATTTAAACCTATGAACTTCCAAACAGTCCTTTTACTAAACCACTACACCACCAGAAGACGTAGCAGCACTCTGGCAGTAATTATGTTTTGCCATTGACCTGTAGGTCTACTGAAGAGCACCATAGACTGAAAAAGCACAGTTTCTTTTAATTTCTCGTCTTAGAGTGTCATCTAGTGGCCATGTAAAGGACCACTTTCTTTTTAGGTGCTATAAATAGGTACTATTAAGAGGTACAGAGCTAACTTTATATAACATGCCCTCCTTAAAAAAAAAAAAAAGAAAAAAAAAATAAATTTAAAAGAGCCTTAGGTGATACTAACAATGCTAAATAAGTTAGTAACAAACAGACGTTGCTGGTTGCATCACGGAGCTGGGAGCAATGCGTGAAATCAAGTAATTTCACACAGTGTGAACAGAAGCAGCTTCATTATGACATAAAGTTCCACAATGACTTTATGTAAAGCTTAATAGCTTTTAAAAATGTCAGAGTAACATGTAGGAGCATCTCTGTATGCACATGCTGTTGTGAGACACTACTGAAGTTGCTGAACATGGAAAGTTTTCATTATTAATAAAGAGGCTGTGTACCAGACACTGGAAATTGGTGCATACAACAGCAGCAAAGAATCCTGGGAAGCTCCACTCATCACAACATTGTCAGTATTAATAGGGCTGCCATGTACTGGACACCGGAAACTGGTGCAAACAGCAAGAGATCCAGCAAGGTGTGCTGGAAAGCGCCAACCACTAATGTCTAACAGGCTACATTAGTCGATTAATTTCCAATTTTGTCTGTAGTTTATTGGTTGCAGCACGATAAATATGTTGGCTGTAATTTTAATGAAAATAAACTAAATCAATTAAACAAATTGCACTATGAATTTATGTAAAACTTGTTGATTTCTAAACAGCACAGTCTGTGCAGCACATAGCTGGAGGCAGTTAATCTACAGTACCAGTCAAAAGCCTTTATATGATCCTCATAACATCCTGACATTGACCATCAAGAAGTTCTACGTTAGAGACTGGGTGAGAACCTGGGCCTTGTACACCACTTTACACTTGTGTTGCAGTGCACCCTGATGAAGCAGTCTGCAGCTCATTATGCACAAAATGAACCAATTGCTGAGTTGAATTTATACTTCTCCAATCACAAGACAGAATTGTAAATTTGACAAAAACCTGAATAACTAAAAAGGTTAAAAGTAAAAAAAAGCTACACATATCTCCTGAATTACGTAAATAGTTTAAAATTTGAATGGATAAAGTAGCAAAATGACAAAATAGAAGTACTAAGTTGACTTGATGAAACAAGGTTATGCCGCCTTATAAAAAAAATTGCAAAAAGTTTGAGTTGATACTAACTATGCTAATTTAGATAGTAACACACAAACACTGCTGCTTGAAGAACACAGTTGGGAGCAATCATCTAATTTGACACACTGAATGAAAACAGTTTAAAAAAAAAGTAAAGTTCCACTATGAATTTATGTAAAACTTGTAGTTTTTAAGTAGCACATGGCAGACTTACATTGAGAAAAATCTCTATTTGAATACGGCTGGTGTGAAACTCCACCAATCAGGTGTAAAATGGAAGTTGTCATCATTCATAGGGCTGCCATGTACTGGACACTGGAAAGTGGTGCAGAGCTCTGAACCCCGTTGAAGCAATGTCCAGCTCATTATGCAAAAACTGACCAATGGCTGAGTTGAATTTTTTCAGTGTCCAAACTGCATTTGGTCTGAAAGGCTTTCAGCCAATCACAAGCCTGAATTTATTTTTTACAAAATGCTAAATATCTCAAAATCTACAAAGGTTTGCCATGACAAAAGTCATAGCTGCATTCTCCTGAATGTACCGAAGAGTTAAATATTTGAATGGCTGAAGTGCCACAAATGGTTAACGAGTAGTTAAGTGCCAAAATAATAACTAGTAAGTTTGCTCTTCTTGCAGATGAATGCCCTATTATGCTGAATGATTGCACAACCATTTGGAGAAGCAGCACAACTTGATGCATCAAGGTACTGCATTGAGGCTGGACCCCATGGACATGTGAACAGGAGCTTATCCCTTTAACCACTACACCAGCCCAGCTCTCAGCTTTGTGCTGGCAGAAGGGTTTAATTTTTTTTTTAACCATTGGGATAAAAAATGCCTTTTTAAAACTTCCAGCATTGTATAATCAGCAGAATAGCTTAAGATTTAAATAGGTGAAGAAGCACACAAGATTTATTAGCTTGCTTTTCTCAGCATGAGCATTAGGAGAAGAAGTACAAACATCGGTCATGAATTAGCAAAATCCAGCACCTGGATTTGAACCAACAACATTCTGAACAGAAGGCTATTTATTTTACCACTACGCCACAACAGCTCATACGCAGTAGTGTGAACATTTTTGTCATTGGTATGGAACGTCATTTACACCAGCGTGGAATCAGCAGAATTGCAAAAAGATGTGAAAGGTTGAACTGCTGTCAAGATGCTAAAGATACTTCAAAATAGTTTGTAAATACAACTGAATTCTGAAGTCAGTCGTGAAAATGCAGTAATCACTGCAGAAAATCTTTGCAGAAAACCATTTAGAACTGCTTGTGTATTCAGTTAAAGACTTTATTGTTCAACGTGAACAACTTTGTTTCATTTGAAGCATTTTAACAACAAAAATTTGATATTGAACTGTCATTTCTCCACAGTTTGTTTTTTTAACTTGAAAAACAAACTTTGTGTTAATTGTACAACTTCTGAAGACAGACATTGCACAGACTTTATCCTATTTGTGCAGAACATCCACACTTTAACTGCACAGCTTGCAGCTGAAGTAGAAGTGAAAGCTATTTGACGGAACCGTACGCAGCACTCTGTGTGCAACAACTGGCATCATGGCACACAATGTTCAACACTGGATTTGAACCATTCCCTTGTATACCAATGCATACCTGTGTACTGGTGCAGAAAATGGGCTAATCGCTAAGCTGAATTCCATTTTGTCCAATCACAGGAATTGATTTGAAAAAATTGAGAAAAACTTGAATAACTTGAAAAGTTTAAATGTTACAAAGACCAAAAGTCATAGCACATGTTTTATGAATGAGCTGAAAAGTTTGATACTTGAATTTCATGAATCAAATTCACACTGATTAAATAAATAAATAAATAAATAAAGCCTGTAGCACTTCATGTAAGGACCTGTGTCCAACTGGACAGTCCACTAGCACCTTCCTACGATGTCCTCTACTGTTTGATTTCCTGCTTGTGTTGTTCTCACTCATATGTAAGTCGCTTTGGATAAAAGTGTCTGCTAAATGACTGCAGAATAAAATAGAATAATGATCATAAACATCACCGTGCAACTATTTTTACACACACTAACAGCTGCAAAAGACACCAAACATCACCCTGAACCTACTTTTTACTCAAAGTAATAATTGCTAACAGTGCTTAACATAAACCTGGAACTACTTTTAAATACGCTAACAGCTGCTTACAATGTCAAACATCATCCTGGAACTACTACACACACTAACAGCTGCTAATGATGCTAAACATCATCCTGGAACTACTTCTACACACACTAACAGCTGCTAATGATGCTAAACATCATCCTGGAACTACTTCTACACACATTAACAGCTGCTAATGATGCTAAATATCATTATGGTACTACTTCTACACACACTAACAGCTGCTAATGATGCTAAACATCATCCTGGAACTACTTCTACACACACTAACAGCTGCTAATGATGCTAAACATCATCCTGGAACTACTTCTACACACATTAACAACTGCTAATGATGCTAAATATCATTATGGTACTACTTCTACACACACTAACAGCTGCTAATGATGCTAAACATCATCCTGGAACTACTTTTACACACACTAACAGCTGCTAATGATGCTAAATATCATTATGGTACTACTTCTACACACACCAACAGCTGCTAATGATGCTAAAAATCACACTGGAACTACTTCTACACACACTAACAGCTGCTAATGATGCTAAATATCATTATGGTACTACTTCTACACACACTAACAGCTGCTAATGATGCTAAAAATCACACTGGAACTACTTTTACACACACTAACAGCTGCTAATAAATGCTAAAAATCAAACTGGAACTACTTCTACACACACTAACAGCTGCTAATGATGCTAAAAATCACACTGGAACTACTTCTACACACACTAACAGCTGCTAATGATGCTAAAAATCACACTGGAACTACTTCTACACACACTAACAGCTGCTAATGATGCTAAAAATCACACTGGAACTACTTCTACACACACTAACAGCTGCTAATAAATGCTAAAAATCAAACTGGAACTACTTCTACACACACTAACAGCTGCTAATGATGCTAAAAATCACACTGGAACTACTTCTACACACACTAACAGCTGCTAATGATGCTAAATATCATTATGGTATTACTACACACACAAACAGCTGCTAATAAATGCTAAAAATCAAACTGGGACTACTTTTTACAGATCTCTTGCGTCCATCAGATTCGCATTAAGCTAAAAGTTTACATCAAACTGTAAAATATCTGTTTCCTAATCTGAGCTGTTATTTATCTGGTACTGGGAAGAAAAGATGGCTAATGAGGTTTTACTTTTATTAGCATTTTACACAGAGAGCCAACTTTAATGGAGTTAGGCTTGTATTTGTATGAAAAAGCGCTTTACCTCTGCCATGCGCTGGTCTTCGTCCATGGGCACAAACTTATCACACATGCCATGAACGAGCAGGATGGGCACCGTAAGCTCAGCATGGTAGACCTCATCTCCCTCAGGCCAGTACTGTCCGCTCATCATGGCTCGCAGGACAAACGGAGACACGTTGAAAGCATTGCCCTGCTTCAGCAGCTGCTTCTCTTTGGCACCTTGACGAGCAAATCCAGCTCTAAACACAGTTTATAAATAAACAGTTAGTTTATTTCATGTTACATGCATTTCTTTTCTCTCCGAGTTAAATTCAATCATGACTCGGTCTCTTATGTTTAAAGATGCAGGTCTTACTTTAGGAAGCTCCATGCCAGACATGGAGACAGGCAGTGAAGGACGCAGGATGGCAGCTGGAAGATGGAGCAGAGGCTGGGCTCCAGAGCTGTTGGACCCCCTCCATTGATCATCACAACCTTATGCACCAGATCAGGATATTCATGGGCCAAAAAGGTGCAAAAGGACACTCTGGAAGAGATAAAGGATGCATGAAGCACAGAAAACAACATAATAACCCCCCAAAAATCAAATACATATGTTTTCCTTTCCTCCATCTAATGTCTTTCTACTTTAGACCATCCTGTAGAAGCTGGAGCTTCTGATCCTAGTCTACATGCACAATTGGTGTGGCTGCTCCTGATTAGACGTTACTGTGAATTTAAGCTCTCTGATTGGTGGAAAGTAGTGATACTTATGAAAATGTGATAAATATTGGTCTTATTGTCAGTTGTAAAGCTACTGGATGGGATTAAATATCTGGAAAACGGACGTAGATCCCCTAAAGCAGTGGTGTCAAAAATACTAAATCTAGAAGGTTCAATATGGATGGACTTGGTGAATGGAACAGAAGTAAAAAGACAATAAATGCAAAAAATAAAATAAAATAAAATAAAATAATAATAATAGGATCTGTAATTCCTTGTGTGTCCAGTAGAGGCTCCATTTATTTATTTATTATTATTATTATTATTATTATTATTATTATGTATGTGTGAGTTCTCTCAGGTACTCCCGCCATCTCTTTGGAAAACAGAAGGAGCTGGAGCTCTTTGAGAAGAAAAGTTCCTCTTATCATGTGAAATAATTATTTTTTCTGGAATTAAATAATCTGGAAGCTGTAATAAACTTAGAAAAGAGTAAATATGTAAATGTATAAATATATCGAATAAATAACATGTAAATTCATAAAAATAATAATGCATTAATGTTTAAATGAAATATATTATGAAAAAAATTGAAAATATAACATTTTTTTAGGTTTGTAAAATTGACTAAATTTATCTTAAATTTATAATCTAAAAATAATTACATATATTAATAATATTTTTATATATATTACATAAATATAAAAGATGAATATTTTAAATATAAATTATAAAAAAACATATTTTATACGATACATAATATATAAAATGTCTGTAAACAAATTAAAGATGAAACTTGACTTATTTTATGTATTATTATTTATTATTATTATAAATTATTATTATTCATTTCAGGTTGTGTATAGTGTTTTTAAAGTTTATCTGCGCGTGACAGCCTGGTTTCAGATCTACCCCGTAACCTGCGTCCCGGTTCTGACCCAGTTTTGTGCCGATGGGACCCGGTTCTGACCCTGTTCTGACCCAGTTTTGCCCCGGTTCTGACCCGCTTTTGGCCCAGTTAGACCCGGTTCTGACCCAGTTAGACCCTGTTCTGACCCTGTTAGACCCGGTTCTGACCCAGTTAGACCCAGTTAGACCCTGTTTTGACCCAATTATACCCGGTTCTGACCCAGTTAGACCCAGTTAGACCCTGTTTTGACCCAGTTATACCCGGTTCTGACCCAGTTAGACCCAGTTAGACCCTGTTTTGACCCAGTTATACCCGGTTCTGACCCAGTTAGACCCAGTTTTGACCCGGTTCTGACCCTGTTAGACCCGGTTATACCCGGTTCTGACTCGTTTTGACCCAGTTAGACCCGGTTCTGAACTGTTTTGACCCGGTTCTGACCCGTATGAGTGTCCGATGAGGATGTTGCGTCTGCGTGCGTATCTCTTGAAGATGGCGCGCAGGTCTTCCGCGAGCGCGTAGAAGGTGAAGGCCGCTGCGATCTGCGGGGCGGTGCTGGCCCCGTGTCCCGCCAGGTCCGGCGCGATCACCTCGTAGCCCAGCCGCGAGAAGAAGTCCAGCTGGCTGCTCCAAATGTCCAGAGAGCCCCCCACGCCGTGCACAAAAAACAGCGCCACGTCCGCGTGCGTCCCTTTGCAGCTGGAAATGACGCGCTTGGAGTCGATCAGCACCGTGCGTTTGGGCTTCCGGCGGCGGCGGCGGGGAGGGGGCGCCGGCTTCTGCTCTCCGGGGGGTACGGGGGCGTGCGGAGGAAGGGGGTTAGGCTCGGGGGAAGAGGCTATCTCTTTGTAGTCGGCCAGCTCCACCTCCACGGTGCTGCAGGGCTCCAGGTCTCCGTCCTGACACTGCAGGATCTCCGAGTGCAGAACATCCCCCAGGTTCTCGATGACCAGCTGGCCGTTGCGGTACACGGTGATCTTCCTCTTGCAGTGGACGCTGGTGCTGCTCCCATCCTCATCCTCATCCTTGCAGCTGTCCCTCCCCGCATCCTGCTTCTCCGGGTCTGCGGGCTGACGCTCGGGGACGATGTGCCGCACGCGCAGGACCCTCCCAGGCTTCACCTCCACAAACTCATACCCGTCTGAGGGCTCCGATGACTCCAGAGGCAAGACCAGGTTGGCAGTCTTCCCCGTGAGGCAGCAGAGGATCCCGTCTGTAATGCTGGTCAGCATGGCGGCTGCCTGCGTGGACACAGAACCATCAGAACGTGGGTTAATCAACACGTGAACACACTGACATCCATCAGCTGCTTCAGTGACGGAGAGGAGGTCCGGTTTCACCCAGACTGCATCCAAACTGTTTCCTAGCAACAATGAAATGGTCCTCAGAGTCCATCAGTCCACTGCTAAATGTTGGCACAAAGAAAACACCTAAAACACGAGGAGTCTGAGGGCATGCACGCGCTCCGGTACGCAGCGGTACCGGGACTACTTTTTACAGCGTATGGTGCGTACTGGGGTTAGCAAGATAATATTACTAAGTGTTATGGACCAGACCTGATGCTGGAAAAACATGTTTCACACAGGAAAAGTGTAATAGTACTGCAATAATAATAATAGTAATAGTAGTACTACAATAATAATAATAATAGTAATAATAGTACTACACGGTTAAATTAGTCTGGTAAGAATCTAAATAAGTCTAAATGCAGAACTTTTTATGTTTTTAACCCTTTCATGCAGAGTGACCCTGTAGTGGAAACCTATCTATAAGCTTTTTTCTTCATATTCATGTATAAGGAGGGTATTTCTGTAAATAAACAGTGGGTTTTTCTTTCTTTTTTGTTACAAAAATGTGAAAAATGTTGCATTATTTTATTATTAATTCATGCATGAAAGGGTTAATGAACTTTAAGTTTGTGTATTTACTTTTCAGTGTTATTTTTAATGTCCAGCAATGAGGCTTGAAGTTCATAAAAGTGTCTCCATGGTTTGAATTTGGCAAATGTGGATTTGATTTAGAACATGCTGTCATTTCTGTTCTATAAAACTACTAATGTACTGATCAATTTATAGATCTACATATCAGTACCAGCCATGTTTTTGTCCCATATTTGCATGAAGTCATTAAGGGAGTACCACCACTTATTTTGTTCCACTTAAAGCACTGGTTTCAACAAAACAAAACCTTTACCAGTAGCTCTTCACAAGACCAGTAGCAGGATGCGGAAGCAGCAGCCGCCAGTCACCGGACCAGTTGGAGACAGCATGATACCAGTTTCCCCAACTTCTCCATCTACACTGCAGATAAGAGTTTAAAAAAGTCTGACTTCCTGTTAAAATCAGCTGGACTGTCAGTTAAGACACAAACAGTCTGGGTATCTGGAGGAAACAGAACAAGTCTCATCAGGCCGGTGGAAGGTTCACCTGTTCACCTGCTCGCTGTCCAGCCAGCCAATCACACGGCTGATAAACACAGGACCTTTACAGGCATGTTGGTGGAAACTCTGATCAATTTCACATCAAGCGGACCAGACAGAACGTGGCCTTAAAACCATCCCAACCATCCAGACCAGTTCCACCCTGTCTGCTGAGAGCAGCAAGCTGAGGCTGCAATTCACACACACTCACCAAAACTAACTAACTAACTATCTATCTATCTATCTATCTATCTATCTATCTATCTATCTATCTATCTATCTATCTATCTATCTATCTATCTATCTATCTCATGTGAAAATATCGACCGGTTTCCCTGCAGCCAATCAGAGAGCAGACTGCTGCACCATGTTTACATGTTTGATTGCAGAACATACATGTTGATGTGTCTGCCAGGTGTTACACAGTAACATACATGCAGTTCACGGAGTGTTGCTGAGTTTTTATTCCTCCCAACAGCAGCATGCGTGATTGTTTGAGCTGCACGCGCACAGAGAAACCATTTTAACCTACTTTCTGTTCGTTACACACATCTGAAGTGGTGCAGCTGGTGGATCTACAGCTCGTTCACAACAACGAACCATGGAGGCTGCATTTCTGTTCTATAGCTGGAATAAGAACCCATAACACCCCGTCAGATCCCAGTCAGATGCAGACCCCAGTCAGACCCCAGTAAGACCCCAGTCAGACCCCAGTAAGATCCCAGTCAGACCCCAGTGATCAGAACAGATGAATATTTGTAGAATTGCAACCCGTCAGTCTCGAGTAAAAACCCTGAAATTCTGTCTCTTGGGGTCCAGACATGGAGCCCTTCATGCATCCACCCCCTGCATGCTGGAGGCTTCATCCTGCATCACAAACACCAGATGAAACAAACATGGACTCCTTACCTGCAGAATCACTGAGGATCAAGGTGACGCGGAGTCTGCGCTAAAACAAGACGCAGAAAAGCATTTGGCGCAACAACGTGTTTACGCCGCAGAGCAGCGGAGCCTGATTGGCCTCATTGGACTGGAACCAGAGCGGACTGGGGGTCTTGCCTTCATCCATAAAGCTGCTGTCAGGCAGAGAGATGAGATGGAGGATGGAGAGTGTTTCTGCTCCCCTCAGCATCCACTGCGCATCCGGACCGAACCCGACCCAGCCCCGCTGCCCTTCATCCGCAGCGCAGTCCTCGCTGAGTGGCGGCGGGGAGGACCAATGGAGGACTGCAGAGACCTGAGAGGGAGCCAATGGGAGAAGCCGTTTCCCTGTTACCAAGGCTGACACGGTCACTGAAAGCGCGCGTGGGTGTTGCTTGCGTCCAGAAACTGGAGCAATTCTTGCAGATGAAAATCATATTTAGGTGATGACATGAGTCAAATCTGATTTTAATCCTCCATAACTACATCATCCCGTTTCTAGAAGGAATCCCTGCAGCTTCTGAATCACAGGACAGACATGACCTCTAACCAGCAGCAGCACTGGTCCCTCCTGCTCCCAGGCGGATGGGGGTGGCCCCCGGATCCTGGTGACCTCCGGATCCTGGTGTCGCTATGTTCCCGGATCCTGGTGACCTCCGGATCCCGGTGTCTCTATGTTCCCGGATCCTGGTGTCTCTATGTTCCCGGATCCTGGTGACCTCCGGATCCTGGTGTCTCTATGTTCCCGGATCCTGGTGACCTCCGGATCCCGGTGTCTCTATGTTCCCGGATCCTGGTGACCTCCGGATCCTGGTGTCTCTATGTTCCCGGATCCTGGTGTCTCTATGTTCCCGGATCCTGGTGACCTCCGGATCCCGGTGTCTCTATGTTCCCGGATCCTGGTGACCTCCGGATCCCGGTGTCTCTATGTTCCCGGATCCTGGTGACCTCCGGATCCCGGTGTCTCTATGTTCCCGGATCCTGGTGTCTCTATGTTCCCGGATCCTGGTGACCTCCGGATCCCGGTGTCTCTATGTTCCCGGATCCTGGTGACCTCCGGATCCTGGTGTCTCTATGTTCCCGGATCCTGGTGACCTCCGGATCCCGGTGTCTCTATGTTCCCGGATCCTGGTGTCTCTATGTTCCCGGATCCTGGTGACCTCCGGATCCTGGTGTCTCTATGTTCCCGGATCCTGGTGACCTCCAGAGCCCGTAAAGACATAAACTGTCCCTGGACGTCCCTGTTCCCTCACCTGGTTCTGGTTCTGAGGTTTATCTTCCCGGTTCAGGTTCTGATGAAAGTTATTGGTCCTGGTTCTGATTTAGTTTTTCAGCTTGCTCATTATTTTATTAAATAGTTTGTGTGATCACAGGTAACTGGACTGATGTGGATCTGCTGGATCTGAACTGGACTGATGTGGATCTGCTGGATCTGAACTGGACTGATGTGGATCTGCTGGATCTGAACTGGACTGATGTGGATCTGCTGGATCTGAACTGGACTGATGTGGATTGCGTCTGTAGAAATCTTGAGATCATTTCGTTTTAAAATGGCGACGTGTAAATAAAGATAAATTGATGTGGATTTGCTGTAATTTTATCTTCACACTGATTGCTGACTTGTTCATATCGGAGAAAATTTGTGACATATTGTGTCAAATTACGATTAAACTTAGACCTGGTCACGTGTTGTAGGGTGACTGCAACCCTCAAATAATAAATAAATAAATAATGTACTGCCAGTGAACACTACTGGTACCAGTGTGTTATGCTCTTTTTTCTGTATTGCAAACATGCCTTTCATGACAGTCATGCACAGTTAGTCAATGCTAAATGTTTTGCAACAGTTTCTGCAGCACATTTATGTACAGTTTACTTTACTTATAGCTTATACTTTGTTTACTTTGTTGGCTTGCTCTTCTTAAATTAGTCTATTCTTTTTAATTTAAATATTTATGGCTTTCAATGTGTATGGCAAAGTACGACTTTCATTGTACAGGTAAAGTTGTTTCCTTACTGTGTATATGACAGTAAACACTTTGAATCCTGCGAATATTTAACTGGTTTCATTATAAAAAACAAACAAACAAACAAAAAATCCCTCATAATTATTCATGTTTATGTGAAGAAACAGCGATGGTTCAGGAAGAAGCGTGTTCATTGGCTCAGCTGTCAGCCAATGGTCTTGCTTCTTGTAGGCTGGTCTCGCTGTGACATTCACGCTTCCAGTGTCAACTCTATTTTTATTAAATGTTTTAAAATGAACGTTGTTTTGTGGACTTTTTCTCGGCTTCGTGGAACAGCCCACGCGAGCAGGTAGGCGCGTGCACGTAGTTATATCAAACACGAGAAAAAAAAAACGAAGCTTTTTTATGTTATGCTAAAAGCAAGAAGTTAGCTTAGCATGATGCTAACGTGTTTAATTGAGAAATGAATGAGTGATCTGAGTTATTTATAATCAGTAATCAATATTAATCTGGTGATCTGAGAGCGTTATGTATATAGTATAAACATATATGTAGCTGTACATTTAAAGTGATTTAATAACGTAACAAAAGCAAAATTGACACGTTTTCTGGAAAAAATCTAATTTAATTTGACTGAAATGTAAACAATTCAATTCAAGCTTTATTAAGGACACAGAATCGAGGTCCATAGAAACAGAAAAAATAAAATAAATTAAATCAAATGGGAAAAAAAGAAGGTAGATACAATAAAAGAAGAAGTTCAATGCAAGAAGAATTATAAATATAGGCCAGTTTTTTTTCAGATATTAGATGTGAACCTGACAGAGCTGATCCTTGGACAGACCAGAGCTTGGACAGTTTCAGAGCTCTGCAAATGAATGAATAGGTACAATGTCTGACAACAGCAGCACAGGATCTGACAAACATCTGACTGGCTCTGCTGGGATTTTCCAGAGTATTCCCAGAGAGTCATTGTATGCTACTGTTAGGGACTGCATGCTTTTCTCTTTGTAGCTGCGCCATAAATGCAGCTGCGAGCAGAATGTTTAGAAAAGCATCATTTTAACATCGGTGGAACACATGTAGAATTTATGGGCTAATGAAATGAAATGAAAAATACTTTATTTATCCCCAAAGGGAAATTCAATAAATAGTAATACATTAATAATAGCTAATACATTATTACATTAGCTGTAATTATTACATCGCTGTAAAAGTGTTTTTCAACCACTGTGCCGTGGCACACTGCTGTGTCCTGAGAAATGATCAGATTTCACCTGATTGGTCTAAAAAGCAGCTCTTTGTTCATCCAAAGAGGCCCAGGTGAAAGATAATAAAATTCCTTTTTCTTGTGTTTATCTTCTTTCTATTTAAGACACACATGACTTTATATTAATAATATGACCCTTAAAAACAAACAACATTTCGGTTTGTGGTGTGCCTCGTGAGTTTTCAGTGGAAAAAAGTGTGCCTTGGCTCATAAAAGGTTGAAAAACACTGGTCTGTGCACGTCTCTATCATCCGAGAGGTCACCTGGTGTCCGAGGTATTTCACCTCTTCTGTCGCCTTAAGGACATTTCCACTGGGACAAAAGTCAGGAAACGCCAACTAAACAAGAATTTCATCATTTGATTGTTAGCTGTGATCCCAGTTCATACATAAGTAATGTATCCTGCACAATAGATACACAATAAATACACTTACGCTGTTGCGTGGAGACTTGTTATGTTTAATATGTCTTCTTTCAACAGGCTCCTGACTGGAGATCTTGCAGGAACTGGAGCTTCGCATCTTAGATTGTTTAGCAGCTGGATTTTGTCCAGCACAGCTGGAAAACCTCAGACTTCCAGACTCCCCATGTCGCTTTCTTCCCAAGCAGAGGGGTCCGAAGTGCTTCAGCAGCTTCCCTGGCAATACCAGCAGGTACGGACCCGGAAAAGAGGCACCGAGTATCAGCCCAAGAACATCAAGCGTAAAAGAACGCATGGCTGGATCAAGAGGATCAGCTCCCAAGGCGGCATCGAGGTGATTCTGCGCCGCATGTTGAAAGGACGGAAATCCCTCACACACTGAGACCTCTAGAGACGAGAAATCCTGCTGGCGGTGGAAATGTTGCTCTGAATGCTGCAGGGAAGTGTGTGTCGGGTGATGCTGAGACCTGACAGCTGACCCGTTCTGGCTTCTGGCCATGTGACCCGACAGTCTCACCCACCTGCATCAAGATCATCTGGTCTAATAAAAAGGATTTAATGGAGTCAGTTTTGTTTGTACTAAAATGTAAACATTTTTTTCTTTTGCTAATCTAAATATAGTTGTTGTCTCACAACTTTATTAAACTGTCAAAGCTTCATACTTCTTATTTTTTATTCAACTTTTATTTCAGCAGGAAAGTCCCATTCAGGTTAAGAACCTCTTTCTCCAGCGAGTCCTGGCCAAGAGGCAGCAAGAGTTACAGGCAGTTTACATGTTACCACTTAAACAGAACAAATAATTAAAAGTAATTACAACTAAAGGAGGACATCTCAAAATGTCTGACTCTGGACTTTAAACCGTTCAAAGAAATAAGTTGTGATACTTTCCAGCCTCTCTGCAAAGAGTTCCACGTAGACGGAGCGGAGTAGACAAAGGACCTTTTTCCCAGTTCTGTGTGGGCAAATGAAACAGAAAGCATCAAATAAGAATCAACACATCTCTGTGTGATTAAATCACAGATATTGGATGGCAGCAGCCCAAGCATGGCCTTATAAATAAAGATATAGCAATGCCCCGTTCTGATGGACAACGAAGGCCGTCCTACTCAGGATATATTTCAAAATGATGGGTCATGCTTTTACAGTTTGTAATAAACCTCAGAGATGCACGTAAACCATGTCGACTTTATGTAGACATGGAGCTGAATCAGTCCGATACACCAGATCACTATAATGTAAAACAGATAAACATGTAGCAGCTATGAGCTGTTTTTTAGCTTTAAAAGAAAAATATTTGTTTAGAAAGAAAAAAGACAATCTGAGTTTTAGTTTCTTCACAAGATTTTCTGTACAGTAACGGTGATGTTGGTGATGGTCACCAGTAAATTTGCATCTGGTTAGATTTAATAACTGATTTAACTTAATTCAAACTGCAGCATGCGAGTTAAAGTATTGGTGGATGGACTTTAATCTTAGTTTTATGGAGGTTCAGTCCCGCGGGAGAAAACCAGGAGGATAGAAAAAGATGGGGAGAAATGAAGTCTATTCATGGTGAACCTTCCTGCCAGCTGGAATCAGTTACCATGGTAACAGACTTGGAGTTAGACCAGCATTTTAATCTGGAGCAGAAAAGCCAGACTTTCCCCAGCTCAGGTTCTGGTTCGGGACTCTGGGTCTGCTGTGGTGAGAAAATCCTGCACTTGGTTCTCAGACGAGCTTGAGAGCTTTTTTTTTTTTTTTAAATTTATTTTTTTTAATTGAACCTTTGAAGCAGCAATACAAAACAAAAGCTGGTAACAAAAGCAACAGAGACCTTGATATAACAGTATAGTAACAAAGAAGGTAACAGCATATGGAACATAAAACAGCACAAAGATTTGTGAGTTAAATTATACAAAAAGCACAAGTACAAATGCATAAAAAAAGCATACATAAAAAAAAACAACAACAGGGAAATAGAATTTGAAATTATGGAAGAAAGAAGTTTTTCTTTTTAAAACTGTGTGGAGGATAGATAAGATATTATTGTTCTTTTTATTATTTTTAATCTGGTTTAGAGAAGAGAGGAGAAAGTTAGTTTCAGTCTTAAAGGTAAGGAAAGATGGGATCATTCCTTGACATTTTTGTTTGTGAAGACAACATTTAGCTTGCAGGGTAAACAAATGAAAGAGTTCTACTGCTTTATTAACAGGTTTTCATATTAAAACAAAGTCTTTTGCAGTAAAGGGAGTAAGATGAGTTAACAGGTGATTATTTAAACTATTAATAAATGTTTCTGTCTTCTCACAATCAAGCAAGAGGTGTTTAAGCGTTTCATCTGTTATTAGAAAAGGAACAAACAGTATTTATGTCTCTGTAGTTGGAGATAATAACATTTACAGGTTATATTTTACGAAGAATTTTAAAGTCTTAAAGCTTTGGTCCGAATAGCCCCGCCTATCCATGAAACGTAACGGATATTTGGCCAATCAGAACGCCGCTTTTCCAGACGCAGTCAGAAATGAACCAATAGGAGAGCGCGCAGATAAACCGTCATCACCCCCAAACTCACAAACAACAAAGATGGAGTCGTGAAGGAGCAGCGCGTTAGCCACGCAGGGACATTCAGACCCAGTTTCACTCTTATGATCTCATCTAATCCACGGAACCGGTTCGAACATAAAGGAGGGAGGTGATGTGAACATATCGGAGGTAGTCTGAGTTTCACATCCGTCCCGAGAAGCTGCAGGGAAAGACGAAAACAACGGAGCTTAGCGGCTAACAGCTTTACTTTCACAGAACCCAACAGAACCCAGCCGGCCTACAGAACCCAGCAGAACCAGCTGGCTCACAGAACCCAACAGAACTCAGCTGGTCCACAAAACCCAGCAGAACCCAGCCGGCCTACAGAACCCAGCAGAACCAGCTGGCTCACAGAACCCAACAGAACTCAGCCGGCCTACAGAACCCAGCAGAACCCAGCCGGCCTACAGAACCCAGCAGAACCAGCTGGCTCACAGAACCCAACAGAACTCAGCCGGCCTACAGAACCCAGCAGAACCAGCTGGCTCACAGAACCCAACAGAACTCAGCTGGCCGACAGAACCCAGCTGGATCACAGAACCCAGCAGAACCCAGCTGGTCCACTGAACCCAGCAGATCCCAGCTGACCAACAGAACCCAGCAGAACCAGCTGGTCCACTTAACCCAGAAGAACAAGCATAACCTAGCAGAACCCAGCTGCTCCACAGAACCCAGCAGAACCCAGCTGGCCTACAGAACCCAGTCGGCCTACAGAACCCAGCAGAACCCAGCTGGCCTACAGAACCCAGTCGGCCTACAGAACCCAACAGAACCCAGCTGGCCGACAGAACCCAACAGAACCCAGCTGGTCCACAGAACCCAAGTGAACCAGCTGGTCCACAGAACCCAGAAGAACCCAGCTGGACCAGACAGAAAATGGAGAAGGTTGGTTTTATGTTCTGCCTGCTACATGTGTCATGATTATTATACTACAGATATGTTTCCATGTGAGGAATGTAGGATTATTATACTACAGATATGTTTCCATGTGAGGAATGTAGGATTATTATACTACAGATATGTTTCCATGTGAGGAATGTAGGATTATTATACTACAGATATGTTTCCATGTGAGGAATGTAGGATTATTATACTACAGATATGTTTCCATGTGAGGAATGTAGGATTATTATACTACAGATATGTTTCCATGTGAGGAATGTAGGATTATTATACTACAGATATGTTTCCATGTGAGGAATGTAGGATTATTATACTACAGATATGTTTCCATGTGAGGAATGTAGGATTATTAAACTACAGATATGTTTCCATGTGAGGAATGTAGGATTATTAAACTACAGATATGTTTCCATGTGAGGAATGTAGGATTATTATACTACAGATATGTTTCTGAGTTTAGAGAAATACACATAGAGAAGAGTTAAGTCTCATGTTCTGCTCACAGGGAGACTTCCTGAAGGGACTGCCGGTCTACAATAAGACCAACTTCAGCAGGTTCCATGCAGACTCTGTCTGTAAAGTTTCAGTAAGTAGAGAGAAGAACTCGTCTGGTTTAATACTTCAGTTTCTCTTCTGTCTGAAACTAAACTGATGATGTTGTTGCAGAACCGACGGCCATCTGTGTATCTTCCAACCAGAGAGTTTCCTTCTGAGCAGAGTAAGTCCTCAACATCACCTGGAGACGGTGGAGGTGTCTCACTCAGGGAGACGACCGCTACCAACATGTCTTCTCCGGTCTCTCCTGGTCCGGTCTCTGACGGTCCAGTCTCTCCCGGTCTGGTCCCTGACTATCATCTCTCCAGGTCCGGGCCGGTCTCTCCCGGGCCCAGTCCAGTCCCTGACGGTTGTCACTCCCGGTCCGGTCTCTGACGGTCCGGTCTCTCCCGGGCCCAGTCCAGTCCCTGACGGTTGTCACTCCCGGTCCAGTCCCTGATGGTTGTCTCTCCTGTCTCTCCACAGTCATTGTCACCGAGAAGACGAACATCCTGCTGCGGTATCTCCACCAGCAGTGGGATAAGAAGGTAATTCGTGGTTGCCATGGTAACGGGGGAGGAAAAAACCGGTTGTTTTTGGTAAACTTCCTTTTCTTCACCAGAATGCAGCCAAGAAGCGAGAACCGGACTCAACCGAAGGGGAAAACACGGCGCCTCCACGAAAAGTTGCCCGGACGGACGGTTGTGATGAGGATTCGTAAACATCCCGGCTGTCGTTGTGGAGACCGATCTGCTCCATGAGGACTGTTTTAACTCCAGAGCTGCCGTCACATGGCAGGTCCGGTACCATGAAGCAGCCATGCTTCTGCAGAGGGTGTGGAAGCAGCGTCCATCTTCCTCCTCACTCCGTCTCATTCTCCTGTAAACAGCGTCCCGTCACGCCTGCTGCTTTAGTTAACCTAGCCTACCAGGGGTTTCTGTGGTTACCATGGTGCTGGTTGAGGATTTGTCATTTATTGCCTGATATGGAAGCAGACGTGTTGCATGATGTCCAGGAAGAGAAACGCTGAGTTACAGAAATAGCTAACCAGCAGCGTTCCGTAGCCGTCAAAGTTTGATGCTGTCTGTCCTGCAGGTTAACAGCAAGTTATCAACAGGTTAACAGCTGGTTAACGGCAAGTTAGCATCGGGTTAACAACAAATTAGCATCAGGTTAACAGCTGGTTATTGGGTTATCAACAGGTTAACAGCAAGTTTTTGGGTTAACAGCTGCTTATCATCAGGTTAACAGCTGTTATCAGCAAGTTAGCATCAGGGTAACAGCTGGTTATTGGGTTGACAGCTGCTTATCATCAGGTTAACAGCAAGTTACCATCAGGTTAACAGCTATTAAAAGCAAGTTACCGTCAGGTTAACAGCTGGTTATCATCAGGTTAACAGCAAGTTTTTGGGTTAACAGCTGCTTATCATCAGGTTAACAGCTGTTAACAGCAAGTTATCATCAAGTTAACAGCAAGTTACCATCAGGTTAACAGCTGGTTAACGGCACGTTATCATCAGGTTAACAACTGGTTTCGGCACATTAACATCAGTTTAACAGCAAGTTACCAGGTTAACAGCAAGTTAGTATCAGGTTAGCTGCTGATTAATAGCAAGTTATCATCAGGTTATCGACAAGTTAACATCAGGTTAACAGTTGGTTAGGAGGTTAATAAGAATTTATCAGGTTCACAGAAGGTTCATAATGGGATAGGATCAGGTTAACAGCAGGTTAACATTTGGTTAACAACAGGGTATTATCATGCTAAAAGTGGGTTGACATCAGGTTAACAGTAGGTTAAGATCATTAACAGCTGGTTAGTGCCAAGTTACAGTAAGTTAGCATCAGGTTAACAGGGGTTTAACCTCAAGTTAACAATGGGTCATCAGGTTAAATGTGGGTTAACATCAGGTTGACAGATGGTTAACAGCAAGTTATCAGGTTAATAGGAATTTAATCGGGTTCACAGCAGGTTCACAATGGGTTAGGATCAGGTTAATGCCTGGTTAACATTTGGTAATAGTGGCGTATCATCAGGTTAACAGGAGGTTAACCACAAGTTAACAGTGGGTTATCAGGTTAAATGTAAGTTGACATCAGGTTAACAGATAGTTAGCATCAGGTTAACGGGGGGTTAACCACAAGTTAACAGTGGGTTGTCAGGTTAAATGTGGGCTAACATCAGGGCGACAGCTGGTTAGCATCCGGTTAACAGTGTGTTACTGTAGGAATATGCTGGCTGCTAACCAGCAGTCATGTCTGGTTAAACACGTCAACAATCTGAGTCCCACTGAAGGGAGCGTGTTCTAGCTAACTGACTGCTGAATGTGTTCTGCATGTTCCGTGTCCAGCTCACCGCTACCCTGCACATATGGGACTTATTTATTAATGTTGCGACTCTTCTGTAATCAGCGAACACTCAGGACCTCCATGTTGCTGTTGGAGGCCTTTAGCTACCTGCAGCTTCACCTGCGTTCTGGACTCGTCACCGTTTATTTCAGCTGCTGATGCAAATGCAAGAAATAACTCTTTTTAATGACAAACCACCTTCTTTTTGTGACTTTTCATAGTTTATTCATCTTCTGACACCAGAATAAGTTTGGAATGTGTTTATTTTTGCTTTGAGATTATTATAAATATTCTAAAATAAATGTGTTAATTTAAATTCCTCCGGCGTCGCAGCGTGTGATGAACTAGCTCACAATAACACGAACAACACAAACTATATATAAGTCTGGACTTGTTGGATTAACCTAAACAGAATCTCAACAGGTTATATCTGTCAGTAGAAACATCTGAAGGAGCTTTTACTGGTTTAACTGGGATCAGGTCAGTGATGTAACTGGGAGTAAAAGTCTCTCGGATGGAGGATGGACCCACCAATCTGAGACAAACTGATACAAACATTCAGAAAAATGTTCCTCAGACCGTGAAGCTCCATGATCTACGACGTAGAACATCATCAGAAGATTCTGGAGGAATCCCTGTACGCACCCTGTCTCAGTTTCATCATCCGATATGTTGTTTATCTTCTGCTGGGAATAAAATATGACTATATGAGGCTTATAAATAATTTATTCTGTTTTTATTTACATGTTAAACAGCATATCGACTTGTTTCCAGAATACAAGTTGTAGGAAACTCCACTCTGACATTTATTTATAAGGAATTGTGTTTTCATACCTGCCCTGTGTCCAGGAGCCAAACCAGCCGACATTCAGCAGTATTTACTCCTCTACATTAACTGGTGGTGATGCTGATTCAAGTGAGATTTATTTGCATCATAGTAACATTCACTAACTTATGTAGTAAAATAATTTATAGAAAATCAAAGTTTGGAAAAATAGAATATTTTTCATGGTCACAGTGAATTTATCTGACCGATTGCAGGAGAATACGATGGCTTTAAAATGCAGTAAAATAAAAGGAGTGAGGTGTCATGCAGGCACATGACAGCATGCATTTGGTGCTGGCGCCGTAGCGGGACGAGCCAGGACCCGGAAGCTGGTGCTGACAGGAAAACCCATCAGCATCGATGATCCCAGGTCCAGAACCAGGCAGTCATGCAGGTTACTGGAGGTGTTACACCTACTGTACATGGTCTACATGGAAGGTGGGAGTGTTGTCATGTGCATCACCGTGCACATGCTCCCTGTGGTCAGCACGTCCTAGCACCTGTACGGCGCGCTCATTTAATTCTGTTTATAAAGTCTTTGGGGTTTCTGCATCGGGTACTTGTTTATCGGGCTCGTTAGAGGGCAACTCCTCCGCGGATGTGCTGACATCCGCCCTGCTGGACTGAGTGGTAGTGGTCTGGTTTGGCTGCTGGGTCCCGTTAGCACACACCACGCTTCCCTCAGATTTACTGAAACTGAAGAGTTTCCCTGGACTGAAGGTCCTGGTGGGGGACTGCGACCTCTCCTGGCCACCAGGGGGCGCTGAGCATGTTGCCGTTGATCCCGACGTCGCTCCGACTGCAGCAGCCGGCTCTTTCTTCCCCTCGGGGGACTTCAGGAACTTGAGGAACCCGGGGAGCTTGGCCTCGCCTCCTGTTGGAGACTGTGCCGGCGAGCGGGAGGAGCTGGAGGAGAACTTTCCCTGCAGAGGAATGATCTGCTTCAGCTTCATCACGTTGTTGTTCCCCAGCAGAGAGCTGGGCCTCTTGGGCTTGTCCCCCGCCTTGCTGCCCTGCGCTTTGTCGTGGTGGTGCTGGTGCTGGGGGTCCGCCTTGTGGTAGTCATTCTCCTGACGGGCTTCGGCCTGCAGCTCAGCCTGACGGTGAAGCTCCTCTTCCTCACGTCGCCTCCTGAGCTGCTGCTGGAAGTGCTGCTGGGCCTGCAGCTCATGCTTCTAACAAATACAGACAAACAGAGTCAGAGAGAGAAACAGACAGATGAAACAACACATTTCTACACATCCTAAGCTGTCTGTTCACAAACACTTGATCCAGGTTGGGTCTGCAACCTGCTGCTCCAGGAAAGTGCCCGAACCCTGCAGCGAGCAGCAGGTTGCAGACCCCTGCCTGGTGGACCTGCAGGTTGCAGACCCCTGCCTGGTGGACCTGCAGGTTGCAGACCCCTGCCTGGTGGACCTGCAGGTTGCAGACCCCTGCCTGGTGGACCTGCAGGTTGCAGACTCCTGCCTGGTGGACCTGCAGGTTGCAGACTCCTGGTTTAAGCCATATATGTGTTAGAAAATAGTAGCACAACAGCATTTTCTGTCTTCCTGTAGAAACGTTTCGGAGTTTTCCAGTCAGCTGTTCATGCAGCTTCTAACCGCAGCGTCAGCTGACTGCACGGCAATGTTTAAACTGAAACCTGATGTTTTGTGCCTGCAGCAGGTTCCAGTAACGCTGGAACAGTTATGTTTACCTGTCTTACATCTCATCTGTTTGGGAACTGAGACGGCAACAGTTGAATCAAATCAAATCAAATCAAAGATACTTTTTTCATACTTTCAAATTCAAGGTTCAAGCCAGCTCGTCCAAGGTTTGACATACAGACATGTAACAGCTTTACTGGGTCAGGAACAGCCATCAGCCATCAGCTGTTCTTTTGCAATTCAAAGTTTTAGGCTGAAGCTGCATGAAATGCTGAACCTGTTCACTTTGGCTGCATCTGTCTGGACCATTATGACAAGTTTTGCTAGTAGAAATCATTGCATTTGACTCTTTAAACAGCTTTTACGGTTGTTTTCGTCTAACCTGGCACCACACAACACAATCACACTGTCTGCAGACGACCGAAACAGAACAAGTCTGCAACACGGAACACATCAGGTTAATGCATACCCAGAGACAACACGTGACACGTATGAACACACATTTACTACCATAACACAACGTGCAGCCAACAGCAAGTCGGATGTTGGCAGAAGGTCTTTCAAGCTATGACGTAGCTATACCTTGAAAGCTTCCCTTCGTCGGTACTCTAGCTTGGCCATCTCGTCTGCTACCCAGCCAGGGATATCAGGGATGGCAACATGGATGACGTACTTTAGGAGGATTGCAAAGTGCTGAAAACCACCAAGACCACAAAGGGACAAACTCAACAGACTGAAGCACAATCACATACTTCTATTACATCATACTTGTTTCTATTTCTGTGGTCAGATACATGTAATAGATCAGGGGTGTCAAACACACATCAGGGGCCAAAACCGGCCCACCGGAGGGTCCAATCTGGCCTAACGGATGAGTTTAGTACATGTGAAAATGACAGATACTAACAGATGCTTTAATGAAAAGCATGTCATTCCCAACTCATCCACTAGAGGCTGCAGCCATTTAAAGTCAGGCGGCGAGTTTGTTCCATCTTTTCTTTCCGACGATAGTTCCTACGATAAGCTGAGTTGGACCAGGTGCTCAGGGTTACGACACACACATGGAAATGTACATGTATGTAAAGCAGGGGTCACCAACTCCGGTCCTGAAGGGCTACCATCCTGCAGGTTTTATTGTTTTCCAGGTACAACACACCTGACCCAAACCAATGGCTCATTAACAGGCAGGTGCAGAAGATGACAACAAGTTCTTGGAGAACCTTTTCACTTGGATCAAATGTGTTGTACAAGGGAAACACTAAAACCTGCAGGATGGTTGCCCTCAAGGACTGCAGTTGGTGACCCCTGATGTAAAGTAACCTCTACATCTGGAACCTGTCCTCTGAAATGCTGGACGTTTCCTGGGATTAAATGTTTACTGATGATGTAGCTGCTGGAATAAACCTGGAATGAAATATGTAATCAAATGTAATGTATATAAAGAATTTAAACTTCAGTTCATGTTATGAATAAAATGTTTTAAATGATGATAAATTCAAAATTTCAAGAAAAGCAGTTTTTATAATTATATCTGTAATTACAAATACATTAAATAAATGTAAAATATTTTTTTTGTTTAAATGTATTGAGTAAATTAAATAAAAACATCAAATAAATGTATAACTGAAGCAAAATATTATTGAATCTTTTTATTCTATTCTATTCTACAGTCATTTTATCCAAAGCGACTTACATATGAGTGAGAACAACACGAACTTCAAGAACTTCACTTATTTTCTCTATAATGATCATAAATGATGGTTTATAACACATAAACATCTTGTTTACGTGTTATTTTTTGGGGTATTATGTTGGCATACTGGAGACCAGATTGCTCTGATCCGAAATGAGTCTGATTCCCCTGATCTGTGACATATGTTCAATAATGAACCAAGAGTCAGAAATAATAGGATAAAAGATGTATGGCACCATGCGTACCTCCAATAAGACGATGGAGATAATGGTCATCTCAGGACTCAGCCACGGGAACAGACGCTGGAGCTGTCCACACTGACCAATCAGGTAACAGTTTACTATAATGGCGATTAAGCCCATGGCTTCCATGGCGGTCTGGAGTGAGACAGAGATGGATGGAGACATTTACAAGCCAGGCAGACTGGAAGGTTTCCTACCGAGAAGCAAGCAGACCTGCCACTGGCCGATGTTCTCCACCCGCTGTCCAAACGGTCTCTGCAGGCCGGTGCACAGCTTCAGGGCATCGCTGCGGATCTCAATGATGTTGTTGATAAGGGCGCACATGGCCGCTAGGGGGAAGGCCGAGGAGAAGAGCACCACGTAGCCGAACTGAATGAACATCTCCTGGTAGTCCTGCAGGGTTCCCTGAGGAGGTCAGATGGTATTATACCACCAATACATATAAAATATCACTCCGTAAAACAACTCTGGAGAACTAAATCCGCCTCTGCAGAGGGGGAAAAACAGCCGGAGATCCTCCCAGAACTGCGTGCCCCAGTAAGGCCAAAGGTCAGATGCTAAAAAACAAGAAAAAAACTGAAGCTGAGAATTTCAAAGGTCTGCAGCAGAACAAACAACATGGCCGCACAGCGTTGCTTTACAGAGAACAGACCACAAGACTTCTCCACCAATCAGCAGCGTGCTACACTGTCATACGGCTGGTCCACTGGTAGTTCCAGACCAGTATCAGAGAGGGGCTGGAGGTTCCAGGCCAGTATCAGAGGGGATCTGGAGGTGGTAGACCAGTATCAGAGGGGATCTGGAGGTGGTAGACCAGTATCAGAGGGGATCTGGAGGTGGTAGACCAGTATCAGAGGGGATCTGGAGGTGGTAGACCAGTATCAGAGGGGATCTGGAGGTGTTAGACCAGTATCATAGAGAGACTGGAAGTGGTAGACCAGTATCAGAGGGGATCTGGAGGTGGTAGACCAGTATCAGAGGGGATCTGGAGGTGGTAGACCAGTATCATAGAGAGACTGGAAGTGGTAGACCAGTATCAGAGGGGATCTGGAGGTGGTAGACCAGTATCAGAGGGGATCTGGAGGTGGTAGACCAGTATCAGAGGGGATCTGGAGGTGGTAGACCAGTATCAGAGGGGATCTGGAGGTGGTAGACCAGTATCAGAGGGGATCTGGAAGTGGTAGACCAGTATCAGAGGGGATCTGGAGGTGGTAGACCAGTATCAGAGGGGATCTGGAGGTGGTAGACCAGTATCATAGAGAGACTGGAAGTGGTAGACCAGTATCAGAGGAGATCTGGAGGTGGTAGACCAGTATCATAGAGAGACTGGAAGTGGTAGACCAGTATCAGAGGGGATCTGGAGGTGGTAGACCAGTATCAGAGGGGATCTGGAGGTGGTAGACCAGTATCAGAGGGGATCTGGAGGTGGTAGACCAGTATCAGGTGGTTTCTGGATGTTTACCATGGTATATAAAAGGATCATTAGATATAAACATGGAGGTTGGACTGAGTTCCGTACCTCGTACGTCTGCATGCAGCTCTCGATCTCTGCCTGGGTCAGACTGACCGCTTTGGGCTCCTCTGGTGGGTCGATCCATGACTTCTTCCCCTCTCCTGCGTTTTTTCTTCCCAGACTGGAGTCGTGGTTTGGGAGGGACACGCCGGCGTCCTGCTGAGTAAACATTCCTGTAAACTCCGAGATACAAAGCGAGGAATGAAAACTGGTGATGGAGAATCAAACTACATACTGATGATTCACAATCACTGTCCTCATCGCAGCTGTCAAAAATACTGGACGGGTCCATCCCGTCTTCCACCAGCGTGGGACTGTCCTCCAGGAACGTCTCGTCCACGCCCTGTGTGACGTCCTGGTAGTCCACCTTCTCGGTGAAGCTGACTTTCCGTTGCTTCAAGACGCAGTCAGTCATGTCCCACTCTTCCTCCGTCAGCCTAAAGCCGGCTTTCAGGTCACCTCTTCTCTTCGGCTCCGCGTCACAGTCGCCGACTTGACCTCTGGGACCCAAAAAGGAATAAGACGTGATTGAGGCCTGGGCCTTTCCCAGAGCGAGGCGGCCGTACTTCAGCATGATGGCCTGGAGGAGCTCCCACAGCACCTTAGGGGTGAAGACACCCAGCTTGCTTTGCTCGTACAGGTAAGGCTGAAGGACTTCTTTGATGTTCTGCAGAAACTGGCGGAAAATCAGCAGAGTAGCGAGCATCTGTAAAGAAAAGACGGATTTTTTGTAACATAGCATGAAAACACACATCACATGTTTGCACACACACAGATAAAAAATGTCCACTCCCGGCTCGGACCAGTTAAAGCTGGTTGGTTTTAATGAGTTTTCTATAAAATAAACCTGCAGGATGTTACTGTTGGACACATTCAGGTCCAGAGCAGCAGAAAACCGCACACATGAGTGTATATCCAAGAGTTCATGAATAGAAAAGAGCAACATGAGAGACCATGAATCCACCACCGTGAGAACAAATTTACTCTTTTCCAGTTGTGGACTGGACTGGACTGTACTAGACTGGACTGAACTGAATTAGACTAGACTGGACTGTACTAGACTGGACTGAACTGAATTAGACTAGACTGGACTGGTCTGGACTGGACTGGACTGAATTGGACTGAACTGCACTGTACTGGAATGAAGTGGATTATACTAAACTGGATTGGACTCTACTGGACTAAACTCGACTGGACTGGAGTAGACTGTTCTGGACTGCAGTATACAGAACTGTAGTGTAGTGTACTGGACTAAACTGGACTGAAGTGAGCTATACTAAACTGGACTGGACTCTACTTGACTAAACTGGAATAGACTAGACTGTACTGGACTGGACTGGACTGGATTTGACTGGACTGGACTGAACTGGACTGGACTGGACTGGACTGGACTGGACTAAACTGGACTGGACTGGGCTGGACTGGACTGGATTTGACTGGACTGGACTAGACTGGACTGGATTTGACTGGACTGGACTGGACTGGATTTGACTGGACTGGACTAGACCGGACTGGATTTGACTGGACTGGACTGGACTGGACTGGACTGGACTGGACTGGATTTGACTGGACTGGACTAGACTGGACTGGATTTGACTGGACTGGACTGAACAACCAAAAACCATGAAAGTATTGAAAGGCTCGTGATGAAGCTGCAGTAAAGCAGGTTGGACACGTCTAATAGAAGCACCGTTCCCAGCTGCATTACCTCCTTCAGTCGCTCCATGTCCTTAAGGTAGAACCCGATGTAGAAAAGACTCAGGTAGGAGTTGATGAACTCAAACTACAAGACAATGAAAAACCGTTGCGGGGACTAAAAACTTCAGGGCAGACTTTGTGTGTGTTTGAGGCTGATAAGAAGCTCAACTCACAAAAACCATCTTGATGATGAGATTGTTCTCGTAGGCACTCTGAAGTCTGTAGTTCTCTGGAAAAGACAGGAAACCATGAGACGGTCTGAACATGATGTCAAGGTCTACGGTTTTATGACAAGAGAGGACAGGACAGGACAGGACAAGACAGGACAGGACAGGACAGGACAGGACAGGACAGGACAAGACAGGACAGGACAGGACAAGACAGAACAGGACAACCAGGACAAGACAAGACAAGACAAGACAACCCAGGACAAGACAGAACAAGACAAGACAGGACAAGACAAGACAAGACAAGACAGGACAAGACAAGACAGGACAAGACAGGACAGGACAACCAGGACAAGACAGGACAAGACAAGACAGGACAAGACAAGACAAGACAAGACAAGACAAGACAAGACAGGACAGGACAGGACAAGACAAGACAAGACAAGACAGGACAAGACAGGACAGGACAACCAGGACAAGACAGGACAAGACAAGACAAGACAGGACAAGACAAGACAAGACAGGACAAGACAAGACAGGACAGGACAGGACAGGACAACCAGGACAAGACAGGACAAGACAAGACAGGACAAGACAAGACAAGACAAGACAAGACAAGACAGGACAGGACAGGACAAGACAAGACAAGACAAGACAGGACAAGACAAGACAAGACAAGACAAGACAAGACAAGACAGGACAAGACAAGACAAGACAAGACAAGACAGGACAAGACAGGACAAGACAAGACAAGACAAGACAAGACAGGACAAGACAAGACAAGACAAGACAGGACAAGACAATACAAGACAAGACAGAACAAGACAGGACAAGACAGGACAGGAGAGGACAGGACAGGACAGGACAAGACAAGACAAGACAAGACAAGACAAGACAAGACAGGACAAGACAAGACAGGACAGGACAGGACAGGACAACCAGGACAAGACAGGACAAGACAAGACAGGACAAGACAAGACAAGACAAGACAAGACAAGACAGGACAGGACAGGACAAGACAAGACAAGACAAGACAGGACAAGACAAGACAAGACAAGACAAGACAAGACAGGACAAGACAAGACAAGACAAGACAAGACAGGACAAGACAGGACAAGACAAGACAAGACAAGACAAGACAGGACAAGACAAGACAAGACAAGACAGGACAAGACAATACAAGACAAGACAGAACAAGACAGGACAAGACAAGACAAGACAATACAAGACAAGACAGAACAAGACAAGACAGGACAAGACAAGACAAGACAAGACAGGACAAGACAAGACAGGACAAGACAGGACAAGACAGGACAGGACAAGACAAGACAAGACAGAACAAGACAAGACAGGACAAGACAAGACAGGACAACCAGGACAGGACAGGACAGGACAACCAGGACAAGACAGGACAAGACAGGACAAGACAGGACAAGACAAGACAAGACAAGACAGGACAACCAGGACAAGACAAGACAAGACAGGACAAGACAAGACAAGACAAGACAAGACAAGACAAGACAAGACAAGACAAGACAGGACAAGACAAGACAAGACAAGACAAGACAGGACAAGACAAGACAAGACAAGACAAGACAGGACAAGACAAGACAGGACAGGACAAGACAAGACAAGACAAGACAGGACAAGACAGGACAGGACAACCAGGACAGGACAGGACAACCAGGACAAGACAGGACAAGACAAGACAGGCAGGACAGGACAGGACAAGACAAGACAAGACAAGACAGGACAAGACAAGACAAGACAAGACAAGACAGGACAAGACAAGACAAGACAAGACAGGACAAGACAGGACAAGACAAGACAAGACAAGACAGGACAAGACAATACAAGACAAGACAGAACAAGACAAGACAGGACAAGACAAGACAAGACAGGACAAGACAAGACAGGACAAGACAGGACAAGACAGGACAGGACAAGACAAGACAAGACAGAACAAGACAAGACAGGACAAGACAAGACAGGACAACCAGGACAGGACAGGACAGGACAACCAGGACAAGACAGGACAAGACAGGACAAGACAAGACAAGACAAGACAAGACAAGACAAGACAAGACAGGACAAGACAAGACAGGACAGGACAGGACAAGACAAGACAAGACAGGACAAGACAAGACAGGACAGGACAACCAGGACAGGACAGGACAACCAGGACAAGACAAGACAAGACAGGACAAGACAAGACAAGACAGGACAGGACAACCAGGACAGGACAGGACAACCAGGACAAGACAGGACAAGACAAGACAAGACAAGACAAGACAGAACAAGACAAGACAGGACAGGACAACCAGGACAGGACAGGACAACCAGGACAAGACAGGACAAGACAAGACAGGACAGGACAGGACAACCAGGACAAGACAGGACAAGACAAGACAAGACAAGACAAGACAAGACAAGACAGGACAAGACAGAACAAGACAAGACAGGACAGGACAACCAGGACAGGACAGGACAACCAGGACAAGACAGGACAAGACAAGACAGGACAGGACAGGACAACCAGGACAAGACAGGACAAGACAAGACAAGACAAGACAAGACAAGACAGGACAAGACAAGACAGGACAGGACAGGACAACCAGGACAAGACAGGACAAGACAAGACAAGACAGGACAAGACAGGACAAGACAAGACAAGACAAGACAAGACAGGACAAGACAAGACAAGACAAGACAGGACAAGACAGAACAAGACAAGACAGGACAAGACAAGACAAGACAGGACAGGACAACCAGGACAGGACAGGACAACCAGGACAAGACAGGACAAGACAAGACAGAACAAGACAAGACAGGACAAGACAAGACAAGACAGGACAGGGCAGGTCTCAGCTTCACAGAACAGAGGACATCCCTGCAGCAGCCTCTGGACGAGTCCAGCAGGTAACTGGTTGTGTGTCTTACCCATGTCATTGAGCCAGTAGGCGATCTTCTTGTACACTTCATCACATACAGTTACAGTAACGGCCAACAGAATCTTAGGGATGAATCTGGTCACACCAGGAAGCTCCTGGATGTCCATCACCACCTCCTGCAAGGTGACATAACACGCATCGTCTTTACAGCCATACTTCATGGCTAAGCTGGTATTTCTCCCTAACTTCACACTATCGGCCCCTTTTCTCCACCATACCTGCAATTCCAGGCAGAGCAGCATGGCGAGGAAGACAAAGCAGAGGCAGAGGAGGCAGATGGGGAGGCTGACCAGCCATCTGAACACAGCTCTCTTCCAGGGAGGGTAGTAGAACTCCTCACAGCCAGTTATGGGGCTGCAGCGCTTCACGCCCTGCGGAGCAGAATGCCTGCTGGATTCACCTTCTTAGTGCAAAACTTTTATTCAATAACTATCATTTCACTAGTTTAATATTTTTCATCCTTTTACAAATGTTTGCTTTGCAGCTCAGATCATGTAAACAAAGCAAATATCTGATCATAACTACGCAGATGACACTCAGCTCTACGTTACAGACTCACCAGCGGACTGCGGTCGCTGACAATGCTTCTGTTCATGTCTCAGTCACATCAATATGAGCATGTTGTTCGCAGTTTATCCAGGTGAGTCTGAAACCTGCGTGTTTGGAATCAATGGTTTCTTAGTTTTAACATTACTGACGGAAGCATCCAGAGATCTTGGACTCTAGGATCCATTTTAACGTCCAGCAGAAACCAAATCAGCCTGAAGAACAGATTCAGAATAAAACCGATGACTCAGTAAGGGGGTTTCAGTAGTCTGGACCAATGTAGTGGACTTTTACAGGTCTCTCTAAAAACTCACCAGATCGGTCCAGTTCTCTGTCTATGCTGGACTTCACTGGGAAATGTTGCTGTAGGGGTTCCAAGGCCCTGAATGGTTCTGGTCCACAACATAGACCTCATCTTCTGATGCCATATTGTTTACTGGACCAAAATGGCTTTACCAAATCAGACCGGGTTAACAGGACCAAACCAAACCCAACACTTTTCTAGTCCTGGAATGTCTACCAGCCAGACAGAAAACCTGGAGTCTGATTAGTCCTGGTCCAGTGGGTCTGAAAGTTTATTTCAAGACTTGAATAGGAGGTTTTCTTTCTTGCTACTGTTTGCTGATCCCATCATAGATTATCAGTACAAACCCACATGGCCCTGCTATGTCATGAAGTCCCATCAGTTTTACACTTGAAAAGCTTTGCGCTCAACGTGGGGCTCGAACCCACGACCCTGAGATTAAGAGTCTCATGACTGAGCTAGCCAGGCTTGTTGTAAGAAGACTTTCTGCAGGGGAGGGGTAAAACTGACACCAACCCCCCTCAGAGAGCACATGGTCTGCTGTAAACACACTGATGATGTTTCCTGCTGCTGTGAGGAAATCCGCTGCGTGCAGCGATGCAGACAAGCTGACGCTGCTTCTATCTGCAGCAATCCTCACCCTGAACTGAGGCCTGGGCTCCTCCAAGGACTCTGCGGGGGTGTCCAGAGTGCCCCACCGGTAGGCCAGCTCTGCCTCTCGCCTCTTCCAGCGCTCCAGAAATAAAGTTGCCCACACAACGTTGAAGAGGGCAAAAACCACACAGCAGATATCCTGACTGGTCTGTGCAGATAAAATATCAAGATCAACACCACAAACTCGATGGTTCACTTCTTAATAAAGTGTTTCAGAGATACTAGGAGGCCTTTAGAGGTAGGTGGAGAACAGGTTTTAGCACCTGGTCAGCCTCAGCGAGGATCCACAGCAGAAAGCCGATCACAGCGGGGTAGAGCATGGAGTTGGTGTAGAAGCCCAGCCAGGCGAAATACATCCCAATCTTCACCCCGAAGTAGTCACAGATATCATCTAGAGAGGAGAGGAAAAGCATTTACCCCACACCGTGAGGATGAAAAAGTCTAAAGCTAAGATTAAACCAAATCAAAGCAAATCAAACTTTATTTCTATAGCATTTCGTGCTTAAAAAATACAAATGCTTCACATAATAAAACAATTTACATCAAATAGATAAAACACACACTCACATACATCCACAGTCCCCTTACAGCCACCACCTCCCTCACCCATGCCCCATTGGGCCCTATAACAGTTAAAGAAGACGAATGGAAGACGAATGGCCGATGATTACACTCCCGCATCCACACAGCTGCTTTTGTACTGTTTGGCACCTGAGGATTCCAGCAGGGGGCACCTTAGAGAACTCAGACCTCATAAAGCTGCTGGAGTCCAATAAGCCCCAGATGCAGCCTGGAGAATGGGGCGGGGCTGGATGTTGGGCGGCGTTAGATGTCAAATGGACGTGGTTAAACAGGAATGGGTGTTAGGGGTTAGCAATGTCCACCAATCAAAATGTTGAGGGGGCGGGGTTTGACATTCAGCCCCGCCTCATTCACCATACTGCAGCCAAGACCATAGACTGTTTATAAAAAAATGGGCGGAGCTTCCGTGACGTCACCCGTAGGTTTCTCAAGAGCTGAATTGAAGCTCAGTGGGTCGTTCCTACCATCACCATCTTGGCAGAGGCATGCGCGTCATCTCGCCAAGCAAATACAAATATGGGCAAAGAGGTGGAGCTGAGAGGGGGTCTGTGAGCGTCATGGTGGATGATTGACATCGAGCGAACTAAGAGCTAACCGAGCTAAATGAGCTAACCCAGAGATAACAGGAGCTAACCAGCTAACAGAGGTAAGTGGGCTAAAGCTAAGTCACGTTGTTAACCGGCTAAAAACCGCGGTTGTTCTACGTTCTTTAAGTGGGAGATCGGGTACCTGTCAATCAAAAGGACACGCCCCTAAATATGCCGAACTTCGAGATTTTTGAGAGAACGGGCGAGATAGAAAAAAATTCACTCCCCCCACAGTGGTCATGAAGTATTTTTGTACCAGGTTGTAAACATGTTTATTTCTGCTGTAAACATGTTTATTTCTGCTGTGAAGTTGGTCTTTTTAACATGGGAGTCTATGGGGATTCGCTCTGTTTTGCAGCCCCTAGTGGATGAAGGGGGAACTGCAGTTTTATAGACTTCTGCATAGGCTTCACTTTTGGCCGTTTGGTCAAAACCCTCTCCTGGAGTTAGGTGCAGAAACAAACCACAAACATGGAGGCTGCTGTTCCGTTTGGTGGTAGACAAAAAGTCAGGTTTATTTTACACATATGTGAGTTCTATCAGACTTTTTTTTTAAAATCCGACCCAGGTCCCTTTCATATGCGGTCCTAAACCAGATCCACATCTGATCTGTGTGGACATGGTCTGACTGATCATCGACGTCACAGAAATAAGACAATCACAATTCTGCGCTGGTGGAAGACGAGCCTGGCCAAATAATCATGTCACATAACACTGGTGCAACTGGTTAAAGTGGAAGTGTGGACCGGAGAACTGGGTGGGTTACCAGACAGGTGACCCGGTACAAATTTCACACATGTGGGTGGAAAGTTTCCTCTGCAGTGTTTTTGATGTATTTTTGTGAGGTAAAATCTTAGCGTTTCATACCGAGCGGCTGTCTTTCACACACGGCCTGGACCCAGGACGTCATCAGCTGATTGAGAATCCTCTGCTCATGGAGAGGAAACATCTGATGGATCACTCCCCGAGCCACCAGCTCAGGAACTAATGGGACAAAATAACACGTTTCCACACGTTAACAATACAACAGTCACATTTCTGGTCCTCATAGTGGGGATGAAGCTCACAGTGGACCAGAGCCTGGACAGAAACGTCTCAAGCCCTGAAACTGGCTGGTGTTTCTTATGATGTCCTGCTTAGGGAGAGCCAGCTGAGGATTTCACATCAGCACAAGTAGCCTGTAAGCCTTGAAGCTGAGTCTTGCTTAAAGGTTTGTAAAGTTTGGGTATAGCCCTTCTCCGTTAGTTTCTGCTGCAGTGGAGCTGGCTTAAAGTTTGTAAAAGCTGCAGCTGCAAAGCAAAAGCCGACAACATGTTCAACATGGTGAGGTGACGAATGTTCCAACCAAACACATATAGCAACGATGCTGTTAGAACCGCACAAGCAAGAAGTACTGCAGAATTCCACATCCATCCATTATCTGCTCCGCTAAGTCTGATCAACGGTGGGGGGGGGGAGCTGGAGCCCATCCCAGTGGTCTCTGGGTCAGAGGTGGGGTACAACCTGGACAGGTCGCCAGTCCATTGCAGGAACAACACAAAAAAACAAACAACCACTCACACTCACTCCTACGGTCAATTTAAGCCTACATGCATGTCTTTAGATGGTGGGTGGAAGCCAGATTACCTGGAGAGAACCCACGCATACACGGGGAGAACATTGAAACTCCACACAGAAAGGCCACTGAGCCAAGGAACAGTCATCATGATGGGAGTAAATTCCAAAAATGGCATAAAAAGTGACACTATGAGCTCATCTGCGTTCAAAGCAAGAAGTCAAAACCAGAACCAGACTGGGCCGCTCTAATGTGGAGCAGCAAACTGTTCCACAGCTTCAGAGCAGCAACCGTACAGTTCCTGAAGGAGGCATGTTCAGAAGAAGCTGGTGGAAGATCTTCAACCCTGACTGGAGCGTGCTGGTGTTCCTGGAGCCTGCTGGTGCTCCTGGAGCCTGCTGGTGTTCCTGGAGCCTGCTGGTGCTCCTGGAGCCTGCTGGTGCTCCTGGAGCCTGCTGGTGCTCCTGGAGCGTGCTGGTGCTCCTGGAGCCTGCTGGTGTTCCTGCTGGTGTTCCTGGAGCGTGCTGGTGCTCCTGGAGCGTGCTGGTGTTCCTGGAGCCTGCTGGTGTTCCTGGAGCCTGCTGGTGCTCCTGGAGCGTGCTGGTGTTCCTGGAGCGTGCTGGTGCTCCTGGAGCGTGCTGGTGCTCCTGGAGCGTGCTGGTGTTCCTGGAGCGTGCTGGTGCTCCTGGAGCCTGCTGGTGCTCCTGGAGCGTGCTGGTGTTCCTGGAGCCTGCTGGTGCTCCTGGAGCGTGCTGGTGTTCCTGGAGCGTGCTGGTGTTCCTGGAGCGTGCTGGTGCTCCTGGAGCGTGCTGGTGTTCCTGGAGCGTGCTGGTGCTCCTGGAGCCTGCTGGTGCTCCTGGAGCGTGCTGGTGTTCCTGGAGCCTGCTGGTGCTCCTGGAGCCTGCTGGTGTTCCTGGAGCCTGCTGGTGCTCCTGGAGCCTGCTGGTGTTCCTGGAGCCTGCTGGTGCTCCTGGAGCCTGCTGGTGCTCCTGGAGCGTGCTGGTGCTCCTGGAGCCTGCTGGTGCTCCTGGAGCGTGCTGGTGCTCCTGGAGCCTGCTGGTGTTCCTGCTGGTGTTCCTGGAGCGTGCTGGTGCTCCTGGAGCGTGCTGGTGTTCCTGGAGCCTGCTGGTGTTCCTGGAGCCTGCTGGTGCTCCTGGAGCGTGCTGGTGTTCCTGGAGCGTGCTGGTGCTCCTGGAGCCTGCTGGTGCTCCTGGAGCGTGCTGGTGCTCCTGGAGCCTGCTGGTGCTCCTGGAGCGTGCTGGTGTTCCTGGAGCGTGCTGGTGCTCCTGGAGCCTGCTGGTGTTCCTGCTGGTGTTCCTGGAGCGTGCTGGTGCTCCTGGAGCGTGCTGGTGTTCCTGGAGCCTGCTGGTGCTCCTGGAGCCTGCTGGTGTTCCTGGAGCCTGCTGGTGTTCCTGGAGCCTGCTGGTGCTCCTGGAGCCTGCTGGTGTTCCTGGAGCCTGCTGGGGTTCCTGGAGCCTGCTGGTGTTCCTGGAGCCTGCTGGTGCTCCTGGAGCCTGCTGGTGTTCCTGGAGCGTGCTGGTGTTCCTGGAGCCTGCTGGTGCTCCTGGAGCGTGCTGGGGTTCCTGGAGCGTGCTGGTGCTCCTGGAGCCTGCTGGTGTTCCTGGAGCCTGCTGGTGTTCCTGGAGCGTGCTGGTGCTCCTGGAGCGTGCTGGTGTTCCTGGAGCCTGCTGGTGTTCCTGGAGCCTGCTGGTGTTCCTGGAGCGTGCTGGTGTTCCTGGAGCCTGCTGGTGCTCCTGGAGCGTGCTGGTGTTCCTGGAGCCTGCTGGTGCTCTTGGAGCCTGCTGGTGTTCCTGGAGCCTGCTGGGGTTCCTGGAGCCTGCTGGTGTTCCTGGAGCCTGCTGGGGTTCCTGGAGCCTGCTGGTGTTCCTGGAGCCTGCTGGTGCTCCTGGAGCCTGCTGGTGTTCCTGGAGCGTGCTGGTGTTCCTGGAGCCTGCTGGTGCTCCTGGAGCGTGCTGGGGTTCCTGGAGCGTGCTGGTGCTCCTGGAGCCTGCTGGTGTTCCTGGAGCCTGCTGGTGTTCCTGGAGCGTGCTGGTGCTCCTGGAGCGTGCTGGTGTTCCTGGAGCCTGCTGGTGTTCCTGGAGCCTGCTGGTGCTCCTGGAGCCTGCTGGTGCTCCTGGAGCCTGCTGGTGCTCCTGGAGCCTGCTGGTGTTCCTGGAGCGTGCTGGTGTTCCTGGAGCCTGCTGGTGTTCCTGGAGCCTGCTGGTGCTCCTGGAGCGTGCTGGTGTTCCTGGAGCCTGCTGGTGTTCCTGGAGCCTGCTGGTGTTCCTGGAGCGTGCTGGTGTTCCTGGAGCCTGCTGGTGTTCCTGGAGCCTGCTGGTGTTCCTGGAGCCTGCTGGTGCTCCTGGAGCCTGCTGGTGTTCCTGGAGCCTGCTGGTGTTCCTGGAGCCTGCTGGTGTTCCTGGAGCCTGCTGGTGTTCCTGGAGCGTGCTGGTGTTCCTGGAGCCTGCTGGTGTTCCTGGAGCCTGCTGGTGTTCCTGGAGCGTGCTGGTGCTCCTGGAGCCTGCTGGTGTTCCTGCTGGTGTTCCTGGAGCCTGCTGGGGTTCCTGGAGCGTGCTGGTGCTCCTGGAGCGTGCTGGTGCTCCTGGAGCGTGCTGGTGTTCCTGGAGCCTGCTGGTGTTCCTGGAGCGTGCTGGTGCTCCTGGAGCCTGCTGGTGCTCCTGGAGCGTGCTGGTGTTCCTGGAGCCTGCTGGTGTTCCTGGAGCGTGCTGGTGCTCCTGGAGCCTGCTGGTGCTCCTGGAGCCTGCTGGTGTTCCTGGAGCCTGCTGGTGCTCCTGGAGCCTGCTGGTGTTCCTGGAGCCTGCTGGGGTTCCTGGAGCGTGCTGGTGCTCCTGGAGCGTGCTGGTGTTCCTGGAGCGTGCTGGTGCTCCTGGAGCCTGCTGGTGTTCCTGGAGCGTGCTGGTGTTCCTGGAGCCTGCTGGTGTTCCTGGAGCGTGCTGGTGTTCCTGGAGCGTGCTGGTGCTCCTGGAGCGTGCTGGTGCTCCTGGAGCGTGCTGGTGTTCCTGGAGCCTGCTGGTGCTCCTGGAGCCTGCTGGTGTTCCTGGAGCGTGCTGGGGTTCCTGGAGCGTGCTGGTGTTCCTGGAGCGTGCTGGTGTTCCTGGAGCGTGCTGGTGTTCCTGGAGCCTGCTGGTGCTCCTGGAGCCTGCTGGTGTTCCTGGAGCCTGCTGGTGTTCCTGGAGCGTGCTGGGGTTCCTGGAGCGTGCTGGTGTTCCTGGAGCCTGCTGGTGCTCCTGGAGCGTGCTGGTGTTCCTGGAGCGTGCTGGTGCTCCTGGAGCGTGCTGGTGTTCCTGGAGCGTGCTGGTGCTCCTGGAGCGTGCTGGTGCTCCTGGAGCGTGCTGGTGTTCCTGGAGCGTGCTGGTGTTCCTGGAGCGTGCTGGTGCTCCTGGAGCCTGCTGGTGTTCCTGGAGCGTGCTGGTGCTCCTGGAGCCTGCTGGTGTTCCTGGAGCGTGCTGGTGCTCCTGGAGCCTGCTGGTGTTCCTGGAGCGTGCTGGTGTTCCTGGAGCCTGCTGGTGTTCCTGGAGCGTGCTGGTGTTCCTGGAGCGTGCTGGTGTTCCTGGAGCCTGCTGGTGTTCCTGGAGCGTGCTGGTGCTCCTGGAGCCTGCTGGTGCTCCTGGAGCCTGCTGGTGCTCCTGGAGCCTGCTGGTGCTCCTGGAGCCTGCTGGTGTTCCTGGAGCGTGCTGGTGCTCCTGGAGCCTGCTGGTGTTCCTGGAGCGTGCTGGTGCTCCTGGAGCCTGCTGGTGCTCCGGGAGCGTGCTGGTGTTCCTGGAGCCTGCTGGTGTTCCTGGAGCGTGCTGGTGCTCCTGGAGCCTGCTGGTGTTCCTGGAGCCTGCTGGTGTTCCTGGAGCGTGCTGGTGTTCCTGGAGCCTGCTGGTGTTCCTGGAGCGTGCTGGTGTTCCTGGAGCCTGCTGGTGTTCCTGGAGCCTGCTGGTGTTCCTGGAGCGTGCTGGTGTTCCTGGAGCCTGCTGGTGTTCCTGGAGCGTGCTGGTGTTCCTGGAGCCTGCTGGTGTTCCTGGAGCGTGCTGGTGTTCCTGGAGCCTGCTGGTGTTCCTGGAGCCTGCTGGTGCTCCTGGAGCCTGCTGGTGTTCCTGGAGCGTGCTGGTGCTCCTGGAGCCTGCTGGTGCTCCTGGAGCCTGCTGGTGTTCCTGCTGGTGTTCCTGGAGCCTGCTGGTGTTCCTGGAGCCTGCTGGTGCTCCTGGAGCCTGCTGGTGTTCCTGGAGCGTGCTGGTGCTCCTGGAGCCTGCTGGTGCTCCTGGAGCCTGCTGGTGTTCCTGGAGCCTGCTGGTGTTCCTGGAGCCTGCTGGTGTTCCTGGAGCGTGCTGGTGTTCCTGGAGCCTGCTGGTGTTCCTGGAGCGTGCTGGTGCTCCTGGAGCCTGCTGGTGTTCCTGGAGCGTGCTGGTGTTCCTGGAGCCTGCTGGTGTTCCTGGAGCGTGCTGGTGTTCCTGGAGCCTGCTGGTGTTCCTGGAGCCTGCTGGTGTTCCTGGAGCCTGCTGGTGTTCCTGGAGCCTGCTGGTGCTCCGGGAGCCTGCTGGTGCTCCTGGAGCGTGCTGGTGCTCCTGGAGCCTGCTGGTGCTTCAGCCAGTTAAAATATGGTGCCAGTGGATCAGTTCTAAGGGAGTCAAACTGCTTAAGGCTTTAAAAATAAGGAATAAAATTCAGTACGGAGTCCTGAAACTGCCAGGAAGCCAGTACAAATAGGTCATGTGATCATGTTCAATCAACTGAGCAGCTTCGTTCTGAGCTGCAGTCGCTGCTGAGGTGCCTGATGAAGGGTGTGATGCAGTGAGAGCTGGTGTGATCCAACCAGGTCATGATGAGCAGGGGGAGAACATTATTTCTTCTGCCTGGTTTGTACCAACCCATCTCCATCTCCTCCACAGAGAGACGCTTGTTTTTCATGAATCTGTCTGGATTTTTTCATGAATCTGTCTGGGGGAATGAAGTTCTTATAAAGTGGACTCATTGATCTGAACTGGATCACGGAGAAGCAGCTTGAAGTGATGATGCCTATAATCAGACCCTGATGACGTTGATGTGAATCTACCAGACATTAGAAACATGAACTCATGATTATTCTGCAATAAAGATTCTTTTTTTTTCTTTACAATGAACATTAACTCTTTAATTCCTCAAAACTCCAGGTGTTTACTGTTTTTGACCAGATTGTTTGGTTTTTTTTTCGTTTTTTTTTTTTTGTCTTGTCCAGCATTTAGGCAAGCAGAATGATGGTCTGGTTGCTGTGTTCTGCTGAGCAAATTTTCTTTGCCAAGGGAAGCTTTACAGATATAATGATCCCCTTATTTTATTTCTATATTTATTTTGTATTATTGTTTGAATTGTAGAGTTTGTACAACAAGTCAGTAGAGTTTTGTTTTGTTTTTTAATCTCAGACATCCTGTAGAAGCTGTAGAAACTATTTCTGTATTTCCAGGATAGAGTTTAAAAATTCTTCTCCTCACATATGAAGCTCTCCATGACCAAGCTCCATTGTACATAAAAGATCTTATAGTTCCATATATTCCAAATAGAGCACTTCGCTCTCAGACTGCAGGTTTACTGGTGGTTCCCAGAGTCTCAAAGAGTACTATGGGAGGAAGGGCCTTTAGCTATCAGGCTCCTCTCTTATGGAACCAGCTCCCACCGTGGGTTCGGGAGGCAGACTCCCTCCACACCTTTAAGATGGAGCTGAAAACCTTCCTTTTCCATGATTCTTATAGTTAGGATATGAGCATCTCCTGAGTTAGAGTCTACATGTACGGAAACCCAACTGTTCAGGTTATGCTCATTGCTCTTATAGTTATGGGTAGTCTAGCCATCCATTACTTTTGTAGCAATGAGAAGTACTGAGTAGTACATCGCTCTATTTCTCTAATGTATTAATGTATAAATATATGACAATATTGCCGTCTCTAACTTATTTCTCCTTTTTTCCGCAGGTCTTCCTGAATAAGTGCAGTTGTACATGTTGTTCTGTCTTTCCTGTCGTCTCCACCCCAACCAGTCGAGGCAGATGGCTGCCCTCCCTGAGCCGGGTTCTGCAGGAGGGTTTCTTCCTGTTAAAGGGGAGTTTTTTCCTTCCCACTGTCGCCACGTGCAGCCCAGGATGGGGGATTGGATCCAAGTCATGACTCAATGCAATCAGTTGGTTTCTATTATAGGATATGTATGAATTGGCTACCCAAACACCTTGTAGGTAGAAACCACACATGTACAAGATGTAAACTCCACACAGAAAGGCTACTGCTCAAACTTCCCCCCAGCTGAGGCTTGAACCAGCAACCAGCTGTGAGGCAACAGGGCTAAACCAAACACCATCATGCTACCAATATGGACTCACCATCTCTGAATAAACACTACATGTGGATTGTGGACATCCTGGATTGGATAGGAAGGCTGGAAAACTTCCATAGATCAACTAAAGGGTCAGATATCCATCACAGGTAAACCTCAGGTAACTGATGGAGGGTTAAGCGTTCATTTGTTAACAGGAGGTGGACAAGCCAACAAATGTCCCCTCAAATCAGAAAACACTGAGGTCTTCATTAGAAACATGTCAGAAGTTAGTTTTAATATAAAAAGTCGAAACATAAAAGCTGAAAACAAAAGTCTGTAATAAAAAGCAGGTGCATACTGATTGGCTGCCCTTCCAGGAAGTGGAGGTTGTGAAGCACCTCCCCTTGCTTGGCGCGCAGGTTGTCCAGCCAGTACTTGATGATGCTCTGACGCTCCTGAACACAAACACAGACAGGTAGATGAATGCGACAAACTTTCCGCGGCGACAGCATGGTAAACGTGCAGCTGATGGCTAACCTGAGATGTGAAAAAGCAGAGCTCGCTCTCTATGTTCTCGTAGATGTTGTCCTCTTCGCAGGAGAAGCGCCGCATCCCCCCACCAAACTGAGGTTTAACAGTCTTGTACATGCCCATCTGCTCAGCTCCCCGCAGTAAGCTGTGGACGAGCAGAACAGGCGGTTTCAACTTGCAGCACTTCGATGTGCAGAGGCTGCTGGACGGATTAAAAGCTTTTACACAACAAACTGCAACACACACAGTTCTGACTCAGGTTTCTACACTTGTAGTTTTTCATCCTTTTGGAGGAAAAACTTGGTTTGACTTCCTGCCATTAATGAAATAAGGTTTACATCAGCCTGGCGTGGTTATTTGCTTTGCATAAATAAATTCAGAAGGTGACTAACTGATCCCCTCCCTGAGCCGTCACCTTATCGTAGTGGAGGGGTTTGTGTGTCCCAAAGATCCTAGAAACTATGTTGTCTGGGGCTTTATGCCCCTGGTAGGGTCACCCATGGCAAACAGGTGTCTAGGGGAGGGACCAGACCAAGTACGGCTCACAAGACCCCTATGATAAACACAAACTCGGGCAGAAATGTTCTCTTGCCCGGATGCGGGTTACCGGGACCCCCCCCTCTGGAGCCAGGCCTGGAGGTAAGGTACGAGAGCGAGCGTCTGGTGGCCGGGCCTTCACCCATAGGGCCCGGTCGGGCTCAGCCTGAAAGGGTTACATGGGCCCCACCGCCCATGGGCTCACCATCTGCGGGAGGAGCCGTAGGGGTCGGGTGCAATGTGAGCTGGGCGGCAGCAAGGGGCGGGGACCCTGGCGGTCTGATCCCCAGCTGCAGAAGCTGGCCCTGGGGACGTGTAACGTCACCTCTCTGGTGGGGAAGGAGCCTGAGCTTGTGCGCGAGGTTGAGCGGTTCCAGCTAGATATAGTTGGACTCACCTCGACGCATGGCTTGGGCTCTGGAACCAGTACCCTCGAGAGGGGCTGGACTTTCTTCCACCATGAGGAAGAAAGTCCTCATGGTGACCTCTCACCATGAGCAACATGAGTTGCTCATGGTGAGAGGCGCCGAGCAGGTGTGGGCATTCTCATAAGCCCCCACCTTGATGCCTGCAAGTTGGGGTTTACCCCGGTGGATGAAAGGGTAGTTTCCCTCCTCCTCCGGGTGGGGGGACGGGTCCTGACTGTTGTCTGTGCTTATGCGCTGAACAGCAGTTCAGAGTACCCACCCTTTCTGGAGTCCTTGGAGGGACTTCAATGCTCACGTGGGCAATGACAGTGAGACCTGGAGGGGAGTGATTGGGAGGCATGGTCCCCCCCTCTGAACCCAAATGGTGTTTTGTTATTGGACTTCTGTGCTCGTCATGGATTGTCCATAACGAACACCATGTTCCAACATAAGAGTGTCTATATGTACACCTGGCATCAGGATTCCCTGGGCCGCAGTTCGATGATCGATTTTGTAGTCGTATCGTTGGACCTGTGGCCACATGCCTTGGACACTCAGGTGAAGAGGGGGGGGCGGAGCTGTGAACTGATCACCACCTGATGGTTAGTTGGCTCAGATGGTGGGGGAGGAAGCCAGTCAGATCTGGCAGACCCAAACGTTTTGTGAGGGTCTGCTGGGAACGTCTGGCTGAGTCCCCCATCAGAGCGAGCCTCAACTCCCACCTTCAGCAGAGCTTCGAACATGTCCCGAGTGAGGTGGGGGACACTGAGTCCGAATGGGCTGTGTTCCGTACCTCTATTGTTGAGGCGGCTAGCCGGAGCTGTGGCTGTAAGGTCGTTGGTGCCTGTCGTGGCGGTAATCCCAGGACTCGTTGGTGGACACCAGCAGTGAGGGATGCTGTCAAGCTGAAGAAGGAGTCCTATCGGGCCTTCTTGGCCTGTGAGACTCTGGAGGTAGCTGATGGGTACTGACACGCCTCTGCAGCATCGCGTGGACATCGGGGGCAGTACCGCTGGATTGGCAGACTGGGGTGGTGGTCCCCCTTTTTAAGAAGGGGGACCGGAGGGTGTGTTCCAATTACAGGGGAATCACACTCCTCAGCCTCCCTGGTAAGGTCTATTCAGGGGTCCTGGAGAGGAGGGTCTGCCGGATAGTCGAATCCCGGATTGAGGAGGAGCAGTGTGGTTTTCGTCCTGGTCGCGGAACAGTGGACCAGCTCTATACCCTCTTTGGGGTCCTGGAGGGGGCATGGGAATTTGCCCAACCAGTCTACATGTGCTTTGTGGACCTGAAGAAGGCATTCGACCGTGTCCCCCGGGGGCTCCTGTGGGGGGTACTCCGGGAGTATGGGGTACCGGACCCCCTTGTACAAGCTGTCCGGTCCCTGTACGACAGGTGTCAGAGCTTGGTCCGCATTGCTGGTAGTAGGTCGGATTCGTTTCCCGTGAGAGTTGGACTCCGCCAAGGCTGCCCTTTACCACCAATTCTGTTCATAACTTATATGGACAGAATTTCTAGGCGCAGCCGAGGTGTTGAGGGGATCCGACTTGGTGGCCTCAGAATTGGGTTCCTGCTTTTTGCAGATGACGTGGTCCTGTTGGCTTCATCTGGTCGTGATCTCCAGCTCTCACTTGAGCGATTCGCAGCCGAGTGTGAAGCGGCTGGGATGAGAATCAGCACCTCCAAATCTGAGACCATGGTCCTCAGCCGGAATAGGGTGGATTGCCCTCTCCGGGTCGGGAGTCAGGTCCTGCCTCAAGTGGAGGAGTTTAAATATCTTGTTCACGAGTGAGGGAAGGATGGAGTGTGAGATGGACAGACAGATCGGTGCGGTGTCTGCAGTAATGTGGACCCTGCGCTGGTCTTGGCAGCGTCATGCGTGTTGTCTAGCCCGGAAAATACAAATATGGGCAAAGAGGTGGAGCTGAGAGGGGAGCTGTGAGCGTCATGGCGGATGATCGACATCGAGCGAACTCTGAGCTTTCTGTAGCTAAGAGCTAACCGAGCTAACCCCAAGATAACGGGAGCTAACCAGCTAACGGAGGTAGGAGGGCTAAAGCGAAGTCACGTTGTTAACCGGCTAAAAGCCGCGGTTGTTCTACACTCTTCTTACTTGAAGCCGGATTGGGTACCTGTCAATCAAAAGGACACAACCCTAAATGTGCCAAATTTCGAGATTAAATTACTTTCAAACGGGCGAGTTAGAAAAAAATTCACTCCCCCCCACTACAGTTGTCATAAAGGTAAACCTGACCTATTAACCGAAAATGGATTTTTGAACCAGGCTGTAAACGTGTTTATTTCTGCCGTGAAGTTGGTCTTTTTAACATGGGAGTCTATGGGGATTTGCTCTGTTTTGAAGTCCTTAGCGGATGAAGGGGGAACTGCAGTTTTATGCACTTCCGCATAGGCTTCACTTTTAACCGCCGGAGGTTGCCGCTTGGTCCCTACACTGCCTCTACTGGTTACTCACATGTTGATGCTGATGATAAAAACATGTATCTGCTTTTGCTCCACCTCCGCTAGCTTCAGCCACATTATTGGAATTTGCTAATGAGGTTAAGTGAAAGATTAAAGTACCTTTTCCCAATAAACAGAAAGCTGGGTGAGTTTCTCAGAAGACTACGCACCCCTAAGGTTTTGTATTTACCATTTTTCCAGTGCTGATGTGTGTTAATTGCTTTCAAAGATGAGTAATGATTTTCAACATTTTAAATAGACACCGATGAAAGAAATAGAATAGTTTATAACTGTTATCTTGATATATGACAGTATTGTTTAACCAGCACCTTGTAGTAATATGTTACCACCACCATGAGTACAACTATATAAAAAACGTGCAAAAAGCTACAACTGGTAAAAATCCTTAATCCAAGAAAATCGAATAAACATGAGATTCAGTTCAGCTTGCATGGCGTTAGCCTGTTAGCATAAATGCCAAAGTCACGTTTTAAGGTTTTACAGGCAATGACGCAAAGTGACCCATTATTGTAAGAAAAGCAAAGTTTGGCCGGTATCACAGTTCTACTAAAGCGTGACTAAGGCAAGGCTATGAGATATCATAATTCTACCATGACCATACTTTTGAGAGAGAAGCATCCAACTGAAAGTCTACCTATATGTCAGCAGTCAACTGCTAAACGTGAAGAAGTACTGGACCTCATCTCAAAGCAGAACGCTGAAGACATGCTTCCATTACTTTTGTGAGTTTTGTGGAATTTGTCGAGTCTGGATTTGCAGCCTCATCAATAAAAACAGACGAAGGACACTGATGATGCTGTAGATGGACTGAACACTTTGGCAAGTGGTGAATAGTTCTCTTTCACCACATATTCATGGACGGAGCTACAACCGAGACAAAATGTTCTGCAGACTAAAGTCATGACAGAAAGAAAAAACTTATGAAAAGATTGTGAATTTTCTTCCCACAGCTACCAAACACTGTAGCCAGAATGTTAGCAATGCTAGCAACATTAGCCAACACTGACCATGACCATGCCCACCAACAATGGCGAATATTTATAACTTTCTAAAACTATTTTCAATGAAAATGATTCAATGATTCCTTTATATTTTCCTGGTGTTTTCCCTTATCTGTGTTGAAAGCTGCTATGTATATATGACTTAAATGCTAAATAAACTAACTAGCGCTATGCTAGGTTGTTAGCAGACTGGACTCTGTAAATGTAAACATTTTTTATCTTTGTTTAAATTGCTTCTGGATTTTGATGCTATAAATAGCAGCATATTTGTTAGAAATTGACATTGGGAATAGAAACCCAAGCAGAACCAGGATCAGGAAAATAATTCCATAGACGCTTTACAATAAAAAGTAATCATAACAACTCAACATGATTCTATTCTTCCGGAAAAAGTAAAGGCAATTAATCCAATCAGTTAGCAGTTCAAGTTATCTCCCATGATATAAAACTATTCCTTTAATTCATCCACATACACCTTACACACCTCTGAATATTTTGTCCGAATAATTTGCATGGGGATATTTTTTTAGAGTGAATGCCATGCTAATGCTAGCTGCTGAAGCAGATCTTCATATTGTCCCATGGACGTCCTAAAGTCCATCGTGAAGTGTCTGCTTCTGAAACAAACATGTTCTCCTCTCTTTTCTAGAACAGGATGAACCCAGTGCCTCTAATTTCTTTCCTTTTGCAGCATCAGCACAATATTGTCCTTTGATGTGGAATTTCCTCGAATAAGAAAAAAAAAGCAGAAAGACATTATCACAAAATCAAAAAAATAATAATTTTAAACTATGTTCCTTCACCACACACATGTGCAGTCAGTCGGATTTGTGACTTTAACTATCAGCTCAGCGAGCAGAAGAACTGCAGCGACCGGAAGAGAGAGTGGACCTTACTTCTCAAAGGAGGTGGTGATGAAGAAGGCGTGAGCCTGGGTGTGTTTATGCTGGCGGATCTGGATGCTGACTTGTGGGATTCCAACACGAATCTGATTTAGGAGCCACAGCAGCGTGTGGTCGTCTATTGTATCTGAGGAAGAAAAAAAATACTTTCAACTTTCATGGCATGTTTATCGTCATTAACATTAAAACTACATGTTGTCTTGTCAGACAAGACATGTAGCTCTCTGACATGTCTTGTCATGTCAGAGAGCCATGATGCGGGGGAGGGGTGGGTAACAACCTGCTCATCTACAGGTTAATTCCAGGTATTCTACCTGTTAATTAACAAACTGCAGCGTAATCACACCTGTCTGCTTTGGTAGCTCAGCTGTAAAGAGTGAAAGAAGAAAGAAGCTCATTGTGAAAATAAATTAGATAGCTAGCCTTTATGACTGAGGGTCAGGATAGTCTGCTAAACTATGGCTGGGAGCCGGGATAGTCTGCTAGACTCTATGATTGAGGGTCAGGATAGTCTGGTAAACTATGGCTGGGGGACGGGATAGTCCGCTAGACTCTATAGCTGGGGGACGGGATAGTCCGCTAGACTCTATAGCTGGGGGACGGGATAGTCCGCTAGACTCTATAGCTGGGGGACGGGATAGTCTGCTAGACTCTATGACTGAGGGTCAGGATAGTCTGCTAAACTATGGCTGGGGGACGGGATAGTCCGCTAGACTCTATAGCTGGGGGACGGGATAGTCTGCTAGACTCTATGACTGAGGGTCAGGATAGTCTGCTAAACTATGGCTGGGGGACGGGATAGTCCGCTAGACTCTATAGCTGGGGGACGGGATAGTCTGCTAGACTCTATGACTGAGGGTCAGGATAGTCTGCTAAACTATGGCTGGGGGTCAGGATAGTCTGCTAAACTATGGCTGGGAGCCGGGATAGTCTGCTAGACTCTATGACTGAGGGTCAGGATAGTCTGCTAAACTATGGCTGGGTGTCAGGATAGTCTGCTAGACTCTATGACTGAGGGTCAGGATAGTCTGCTAAACTATGGCTGGGGGACGGGATAGTCCGCTAGACTCTATAGCTGGCGGACGGGATAGTCCGCTAGACTCTATAGCTGGGGGACGGGATAGTCCGCTAGACTCTATAGCTGGGGGACGGGATAGTCTGCTAGACTCTATGACTGAGGGTCAGGATAGTCTGCTAAACTATGGCTGGGGGACGGGATAGTCCGCTAGACTCTATAGCTGGGGGACGGGATAGTCTGCTAGACTCTATGACTGAGGGTCAGGATAGTCTGCTAAACTATGGCTGGGGGTCAGGATAGTCTGCTAGACTCTATGACTGAGGGTCAGGATAGTCTGCTAAACTATGGCTGGGTGTCAGGATAGTCTGCTAGACTCTATGACTGAGGGTCAGGATAGTCTGCTAAACTATGGCTGGGGGACGGGATAGTCCGCTAGACTCTATAGCTGGGGGACGGGATAGTCCGCTAGACTCTATGACTGTGGGCCAGGATAGTCCGCTAGGCTCTATAGCTGGGAGACGGGATAGTCTGCTAGACTCTGTATGACTGAGTCCTCTGGGACTGGTACGATGTTACTGAACCAGTCTGACTCACTAGGACAGGTAGGCTATTTTACTGCGAGACCACTGAAGACCAGGTTTTACTGACAATGAAAACAAATCCTGCTGCATAGATGTGGGCTGGCTTGTTGTGCATGCATCTCCGTTGGACGCTGCTGCAGAGGGATCTACTCTGCAAAACAGAAATGTTTACCAACTGGACTGTAAACTGTCCCCAGAGATATTCTCAGCTGCAACGGGATTCTCTCTACAGGAAGAGATTAACATAGGAGAGCACGTCGTACCTGGAAATGTCATCAGGATGTCACAGTTTTCGGTGGGAACCATCTTTAACCAGGACTTGCGAGACATGATATAGTGCCGGGCCAGCAGAAGTCGCTTCCCAAACAATTTATCTGAAATGAGAGGGGAGGGGGGGGGTAAGGCTCATGGTGATAAATCAAGTCTGCAGAAAATGAGGCTGGGAAGCGTGTGTGTATTTATGTGTGTGTGCATTAAAAGGAGATGGTGATATTATCTCAGCATGATGACTGGCAGATCATCAGTATCACTGACATTATTTACTGATTCATTCAGTGAGACTGCTGTCTGAGCTGCAGTGGTCACATGACTGATGTGTAAACTGTACGGCCATCGTAGAGGCAAAGCAACCAGCCTCTGTGACTGAAGTCATCATTTCTGCTTCCTCTTCATTCACACGTTTGTCCTCATCGTCTCACTCTGTGCCACGCTGACAGAAGCTGGACTAACAGACCCAGCTCCTCATTCTTCACTGAATTATAACGTGACTTTGTCAGTTCATGGATTTCACATTGTGCATTATCAAATCTCTGCTTTTAGCACGTATTATCCCTCTTACTGAGGACCATCTGTGCTGCTCTCATCTCTGCAAACCTTTTCCTCTCTGCCTGTTATCCTGCGGCCGAGCAGCACACAGTCTGTTCATCCTGAAATGTTTTGGAAACCTTCAGTATTTCTGCAAATTTCTTCGCCTTTGGCACAATAGCGCAACTGGAATCAAACCTCCGGCACATTTCTGCTTCTTCTCTGCCCTACATTCACAGTTCCTGGGTCCATCAGAGTGGTGGTCTCTCTGCGCTCCAGTGGCATAATTAGAGTTATTAAGGATGAAAGATCCTCCATGAGACATGTAGATGTTTTAAACATGCAGATCTCAGCAAGGCAGCAGTAATTCATCCATTAAACCTTGATCAACTCGATCAATCAAGTAACGAATCCCTGCTATTGTGTTCAGGACTGTGACTAATGTGATGAGAGAAAAATCCAACCTTTCCCAGAATGAACTCTGACCAGTATGGCAGCTTTACAGGCTAGCCTCGTGGTCATGGGTGGTCTTGTGCACGTTGGTAGCAAGTTCTCCAACATTGCACTCAGAATGATGGACACCTGTCAGACGGTTATAAATTCCAGTCTTTCATCCCTAGACCTGAAGATGTTAAACAGAATATCTCATACTGACGATGCTCTCTGATAGTTACATCACAGCTGGCGAAGTGGTCCTGGAAAACTCTGCCTGGTCCACCAGTCAGGATCACATGTGACTCTAGAATCCTGTGGTATCCATAGGAGTTCCTATTCCACTATGAGGTGTTAAAGGACCAAACATGTCCACTTTGGTGTGGTCTGTCCAGCAGTGGGTTCTGGCTGTCAGTTCTCTACAGTCAGACCACCTGCACCACAGAGCAAGAAGAAACAAACTTTCCTGGACCCACCCCTCCCCTGCCCAGGCGATCAGATGAAGAAGAAGGTTTGCCAACCGCCAATAAAACATAGGCAAAAGAAGAAAAAGACGAAGATACAGCAAACAGCTGACATTGTACAGAAGTGGAGCTCTGTCATCCAGGTTAAAACAAAAAGGGACCTTACCAGGTAGTTTTACTGTAAAAACGGGAAACGTTATGAGTTTCTCGTTTAACAACAAAACTATCAGTTTATAACGCGATAAGGTCCCTTTTATATTTGGGTGACAGCTAGAGCTGCGTCATCGCAACGTGTGCAGTCGTCACATCGCATGTCCTGGAACGACGGAAACAAACAACTTTCAGCTGTTCATCTACGACCTGCCGACGTGGAAGGTGGAAACCCGTCCATTTTCATCATGGCTACTCCGGTACGAGCAGTCGGAAACTAAACATGACCGAATCAAACATTTACTCAGGTACAAAAAATGCAAACAAGCATTAAGAATAACTCTAATACAGACACAAATCTTACTTAAAGCGTTCATATGACGTAGTAAGATCAGTGCAGGTTCACTGCTAGCAACATGGCAGCAGTGCAACATAACTTGTGCTGTTCCAGCCATCTGTTGACAGTTCCAGTGGTTTTTATATAACATTATAAAATGCAGGGTTACAAAAAAATCACAACCCTGGTGACAGCTCTACGCTTCTGTAACGTTAAATATAATAATAACTAAACTGCAATAAGCGGAACGTCACCATGGTAACTGAAACTAAACAAAAGAAAGCAACAATAAAAAAGAAAACTATGTTGTGTTGTCACTGGTAAAAAACATAAACAGAACATTCAGCAAAAGATCTCAAGTCTTACTGCTCAGGTACACGTACTTAGTGGTTCCATCGTACATAGTGGTTCCATCGTACTTAGAGGTCCCATCGTACTTAGTGGTCCCATCGTACTTAGTGGTTCCATAATCCTTAGTGGTCCCATCGTCCTTAGTGGTCCCATCGTACTTAGTGGTCCCAATGTACTTAGTGGTCCCATCGTACTTAGTGGTTCCATCGTACTTAGTGGTTCCATCGTACTTAGTGGTCCCATTGTACTTAGTGGTCCCATCGTACTTAGTGGTCCCATCGTACTTAGTGGTCCCATCGTACTTAGTGGTCCCAATGTACTTAGTGGTCCCATCGTACTTAGTGGTCCCATCGTACTTAGTGGTCCCATCGTACTTAGTGGTTCCATCGTACTTAGTGGTCCCATCATACTTAGTGGTCCCATCGTACTTAGTGGTTCCATCGTACTTAGTGGTCCCATCATCCTTAGTGGTCCCATCGTACTTAGTGGTCCCAACGTACTTAGTGGTTCCATCATCCTTAGTGGTCCCATCGTACTTAGTGGTCCCATCGTCCTTAGTGGTTCCATCGTACATAGTGGTCCCATCGTACTTAGTGGTCCCATCATCCTTAGTGGTTCCATCATCCTTAGTGGTCCCATCGTCCTTAGTGGTCCCATCTTCCTTAGTGGTTCCATCGTACTTAGTGGTCCCATTGTACTTAGTGGTCCCATCATACTTAGTGGTTCCATCGTACATAGTGGTCCCATCGTACTTAGTGGTCCCATCATCCTTAGTGGTTCCATCATCCTTAGTGGTCCCATCGTCCTTAGTGGTTCCATCGTACTTAGTGGTCCCAACGTACTTAGTGGTTCCATCGTACATAGTGGTCCCATTGTACTTAGTGGTCCCATCTTCCTTAGTGGTTCCATCGTACTTAGTGGTCCCATTGTACTTAGTGGTCCCATCGTACTTAGTGGTTCCATCGTACTTAGTGGTCCCATCGTACTCAGTGGTCCCATCGTCCTTAGTGGTTCCATCGTACTTAGTGGTCCCAACGTACTTAGTGGTTCCATCGTACATAGTGGTCCCATTGTACTTAGTGGTCCCATCTTCCTTAGTGGTTCCATCGTACTTAGTGGTCCCATTGTACTTAGTGGTCCCATCGTACTTAGTGGTTCCATCGTACTTAGTGGTCCCATCGTACTCAGTGGTCCCATCATCCTTAGTGGTCCCATCATACTTAGTGGTCCCAACGTACTTAGTGGTCCCAATGTACTTAGTGGTCCCATCGTACTTAGTGGTCCCATCGTCCTTAGTGGTCCCAACGTACTTAGTGGTCCCATCGTCCTTAGTGGTCCCATCGTACTTGGTCCCATCGTACTTAGTGGTCCCATCGTCCTTAGTGGTCCCAACGTACTTAGTGGTTCCATCGTACATAGTGGTCCCATTGTACTTAGTGGTCCCATCTTCCTTAGTGGTTCCATCGTACTTAGTGGTCCCATTGTACTTAGTGGTCCCATCGTACTTAGTGGTTCCATCGTACTTAGTGGTCCCATCGTACTCAGTGGTCCCATCATCCTTAGTGGTCCCATCATACTTAGTGGTCCCAACGTACTTAGTGGTCCCAATGTACTTAGTGGTCCCATCGTACTTAGTGGTCCCATCGTACTTAGTGGTCCCATCGTCCTTAGTGGTCCCAACGTACTTAGTGGTCCCATCGTCCTTAGTGGTCCCATCGTACTTGGTCCCAATGTACTTAGTGGTTCCATCTAGGGCTGGGCGATATGACCTTTTAATAATATCCCAATATTTTTATGGCATGTCACGATATACGATATATATCTCGATATTTACCTCAGCCTTGAATGAATGCTTTGGTGCATACAATCACATCCGTAAGATGATTTTGTGTCTCCATTAAAACACAATTGTTCATACTGCATTAAGATATGTTGATTTTAAACATTTATGCCAAAAGGATGAAATTGTAACGAAGCAAACTGATCAAAACCGCATTTATTGAACAGTTAAAGCAGTGGCAGAAACATGTCATTTTAAAACAAAATAAAGTGACTTTGCATGATGTAATAAATGCAACATATGAAAAAAGGGGCTCTAGGGGGTGGATTTTCAAATGATGAACTATTATAAGGCTTTGCTTTATGGATACGTTTTTGAGTTGTCGGGGGGTTTTTTTAGACGCAGAATGTCCTCGTATCGTCTCCAATAAACGGCTTCAGCCAGCTTTTAATTCAGGATTTGATTCCCACTGCTTTCTGTACTTTCTAGAGACATGACAAGCTAGATAAATATGCTTGTGTCACACACAGTGGATGAGGTGAGTAAGTGACAGAGGCTGTGAATGTAATCAAATAGAATGAATTATCTTTGCGTGACGTGAAAAACTTTGCAATTTATGTCCCACTCTGTAATCCAGAGCGGGATCAGTGGCGGATTTGGCTGTTCATTGTGACTGTAGGTGGAGTCGTGCAGGTGTCCTCTCTGCTCCTCTGACTGGCTGCAGCTGCAGCCGGAGCGACTGAGTGCTTTAGGACGGGGAGAGACTCTCCTTCTGATAATAACTTTACAATATGCGCTTTAAAGTCAGTCGCCAAAACACCAGGAAAGTTTCTAATAACTCCTGTAAAAGTCGCCAGATTTGTCGCTAGTCGCTTTTCACAAAAAAGTCGCCAGATTTAGCGAGTAAGTCATCAAGTTGGCAACAGTGGCTCCACGCTGCCTCTCATGACGTAGCACGTAGCTCACGTTATGTACGTAACGAGGTGCGCTTGCTTTAACTCTCTGTGCAAAGCGGTGGAGAGTCGAGGAAGAGGGAGGAAACCCCGCCCACAGCTAAAAACACCTGCGTGACCACAGGATACTCAAATATGACGAATATAGGCATTTTCTATATCGTACAGGGGACTAGCCACGATATCTCGAGTATACTCGATATATCGCCCGAGTATACTCGATATATCGCTCGATATATCGAGTATACGATGGAACTAGGGCTGGGCGATATATCGAGTATACTCGATATATCGCCCAGCCCTAGTTCCATCGTACTTAGTGGTCCCATCGAACTTAGTGGTCCCATCGTACTTAGTGGTCCCATCGTACGCTTGTTTGATCAGTGAGCTTCATGTTACTTATATCCTGATCCAGGCAGAGACACGGTGTTCCAACACATTGTCTGCCTTTTATTTAGAAAAATCTTCTTCAGTTCTGTTATGCAACTTATTTTGAAAGTCTTTGCCTCTTCCTGCCCTGTGGTGTAGCTGGCCTAAGAGAGGAGCCTGCACTGGAACTGTCCCCACAGTGGAGATCTGCAGCCAGACTGTCTTGCTGTCCAGAAGACATTGTCCCAGACATGTTGTGGTTTGTCCAGATGCAGTTTTTCTAACCTGCACCATGCTAAAAGGTTTGTTTTTTCTGCAACCTTCCCAACAAGTCAAACTGGTTCAGTCTGTTTCTCACTGGAGGGTCGTGAACCTGCTGACTTCCCAGACTGATCAGCTGTTTCTCCTTTAGTTCAGTGTTTACAGGTTTTATGGAGTGACATGGGTCTCTCTTCCCTGAGGTGTCTTCATGACCACCTTGTTTCAAAAATCTTTCACTGGAGTCTGAATGGATGATGAGACGATCAGGTAAGGTATTTGTTGGAAAAGTTAGCGATTCTGGAGATAAATTCATGAATAATACAGAAAACAGAGAAGATCAGAAAAAACCCACAAACGCATGAAAGAGATCCTGAAACGTGTTATTTACTGAATCACTGCTCTAGTCTTCTATTCAGTCCAAAGACCTGGAACAAAGACATCCAGTGTGCTGTCTGTTTAATCTGTTCAGAGAAGCAGGACCACTCTGTCTGTACAGGACCATCCGGTCCACGCATAACAATCCGGTCCACGTGGGACTGTCCTGCATGCACCTGTGGACATTTCTGTCCCCGCAGGACCATCCTGCATGCACCTGTGGACCATTCTGCCCACTCAGGACCATCTTGCATGCGCCTGTGGACCATTCTTTCTACGCAGGACCATCCTGCATGCACCTGTGGACATTTCTGTCCCCGCAGGACCATCCTGCATGCACCTGTGGACCATTCTGCCCACTCAGGACCATCCTGCATGCACCTGTGGACATTTCTGTCCCCGCAGGACCATCCTGCATGCACCTGTGAACCATTCTGCCCACTCAGGACCATCCTGCATGCACCTGTGGACATTTCTGTCCCTGCAGGACCATCCTGCATGCACCTGTGGACCATTCTGCCCACTCAGGACCATCCTGCATGCACCTGTGGACCATTCCTTCTACGCAGGACCATCCTGCATGCGCCTGTGGACCATCCGATCCAAGCAGGACCATTCGGTCCACGCAGGACCATCCTGCATGCCCCTGTGGACCACGTTGTCCCTGGAGCTATCGGACATGGAATTTATGCAGGGACAGCTGCAGAGACACACTTCACAGATGACTGACCCTCCAGTGTTCTCAGCCTGTGGATGGAGCCTCTCTGCTGCATGCTGTTGGAGAACGGTGGCCTATCAGCGGCTCTATCCCGATCGTTTTTTTGGGGGGGGGTAAACAAACATCCAGCGTCCTCTGATCACAGATTAGACCATTTTTTCAGTAAAACTCACCGAGCACTCCGGACGGTGTTAAGGACGTTTGCTGCTGGTGCTGCTGGTGGGTGTCGTTTCTGTCCTGCTGCTCGCTTGGCACCGTCTTCTCCATCCTCTCTCCTGTCCCGTCGACGTCTGCGGTGCCGCTGCTGCCACCGTCCACGGCAGCGTCGGGATCAGCAGCCGCCTGCATGCTGGTGCACGAACGCTCCAGGCGGTGGAGGAAGACCGCAGTGCACGCTGTTAATGCATGGACGTGGATGGCAAAGAGCCGATCCTCCAATGTGTCTAACAGAGTAGGATGAGAGGAAGGAGGAGGATCATGATCATGGCATCTACACGTTACGTACACCAGTCGTGACTGTGTGACGACAGAGTTTATGGAACACCTACAGGTTCATAAACAAAACGACACACAGGCTCCATCACATATAAAACTATGTGGACCAGACAGGACTGATGGGTTGCAGCCCTAATTCCATTAAAGTCGGGACTTTGTGTAAAGTAAACTGAAGAAACTGAGACATTTTATTATTACCTGATAGAAAATATGAGCTGATTATGAATCAGATGCAGAAATACATTTGTAACTATTCACACAAAAAGTTGCTGGAGGGGATTATCATTTTTTTCAGCTGTTAGCTTGTGTCAAAAGTTCTTCCAGGGTTATGTTTATCCTCATTAGCAGCCGTAAGTGTGTGTAAAAAGAAGCTCCAGAATATTAATTCCACTTTGATGCTTAGCACGGTTAGTAGCTGTTAGCATGTGTAAAAAGTAGTTCCATGTTAGCAGTTGTTAGCTTGTATAAAAAGTAGTTCCAAAAAAGAAATTCCAGTGTGATGTTTAATATCACTAGCAGGTGTTAGTGTGTGTAAAAATTCATCCCTGGGTGATTTTTTAGCATTGTTAGCAGCTGTTAACATGCAAAAGGTCATTTCAGGGTGATATTTAGCATCTTTACTAGCTGCTAGTGTGTGTAAACAGTCATTTCAGGGTGGTTTAGCATCATCAGCAGCTGTTAGCTTGGGTAAAAAGTTCCAGGGTGATGTTTATGATAGTTAAGTAATGGATAATGCTTGATGAGGTGTCCATCATCAGAAATTAACAGACAATTTTGTGTCAGACGGTTTACGCCTCTGTGTCATCCATAAATTTCTGATAATGGACACTTCGTCGGGCATTATCCATGACTTAACGGACACCCTACAACCGATCAGAATCGAGTATTCACCCAGACCATGGTATAAACGGTTATAATACATGACGGGGAGTCTAGAAAATCACACTTATACCATGGTCCCACACGGTATACATTTCATAAAAAATATTTATTGTCTTTCTACAAAACTTGCTAAATTTGCTAAAGTATTGGAACCATTTTATGTTGCCTTCAAAGTAGTTTTTCTGCTAAACAACCGCTGTCAAGCTACAGCTTGTTTCTCTCCTTCACCTGTTAAAAGCCAGTTGATCTGAATCAGTTTATTAACGTGTTGCTATGGTGATGCACCTAACAGAGTGATAATGCAGTGATTTAACTTGCCGTATGAAGACTTGCAGTTTGAAGGTCACCCATCATCCACTAGGGGCTCCAAAATAGAGCAAATCCTCATAAACTCCCATATAAAAAGGCTAACCTCACAGCAGAAATAAACATATTTGCAGCCTTAGATTTTTTTTTTTTTTTTTTTTTGTTTATAACTCACCCATTAAGTAATTTAATCTTGAAATTCAGCATAATTGGGGGGAATGTCCTTTTGATTGACAGGTACCCAATATCCCGCTTCATGAAGGCAAACTGTGGTACTACTGGCGTTTTTAGCTGTTTAACAGTTTAACTTAGCTTTAGCCTGTCTACTTTTGTTGACTGGTTAGCTTCCTTTCGCTTCGGCTTAGTTTATAGAAGTCAAGCTTTGATAGAAGTCAGTCAATTTTAGTATTTTCCAGGAGCGATGACATACCTGCCCCTGCCAAGATGGCGATGGTAGGAACCGCCCATTGAGCTTCACTTCAGCTTTTCAGAAACCCACGGGTGACGTCACGGAGGCATATTTTATATACATTTTATGATAAAAAGAGTGATGTTTAGGATCATAAGCAGCAGCTAGTGTGTATAAAAAGTAGCTTCAGGGTGATGTTTAGCATTGCTAGCAGCTGTCGGCCTGTGTAAAAAGTAGTTCCAGGGTGATGATTATTTTCGTTTTCCGTGTTAGTGTGCTCTTCAAGTTGCTGAAATTTGCAAAACCTTCCCTGACAGAGATGTTCTCTGGATGGGAGCAGATGTTGCTCTGAAATCTGTGGAAGCTGACCATACCAGTCTGTCCAGTTCCTGCTGTCAGGATGAAGTTTGGACTCTGACTGGACCACACTGAGACCTGGTCCCCATCTAGACTGTGTGGTTGCTACGGTCAGGATGAGGTTGGGACAGGACCACACTGAGACCTCCAATAGCTGATGAAGTTGTGCAAAAGTGACTCATTATTCAGGTGTGTTGGAAACACTGCAGACCTAGTAAGACTGCAGACCTGATAGAACAATAGACCTGGTCGAACTGCAGACCTGGTAGGACCACAGACCTGGTAGAATTGTAGACCTGGCAGGACTGCAGACCTGGTAGAACTGCAGACCTGGTATAACTGCAGACCTGGTAAAACTGCAGACCTGGTAAAACTGCAGATCTGGTAACTACAGACCTGGTAGGACTGCAGACCTGGCAGGACTGCAGACCTGGTATAACTGCAGACCTGGTAAAACTGCAGATCTGGTAAAACTGCAGATCTGGTAACTACAGACCTGGTAGGACTGCAGATTTGGTAGAACTGAAGTGAGCCATTCTGGTTTAGAAAGTCAATAATGTTCCAGTGTTAGTACCATATTGTTCTTTAATACTGCAAATCAGAATGCAATATGTTGAAATATTTACATATTTAACATATTCTTTTGTGAAAACTCCATATTTTGATGCTTGATCATTTTTCAGATCTAGAACATCAATTCTTAAAAGAGAAATGATGATTTTAACCTACAGATTGATGGGATGAATTCCACTCATGTCAGTGAGCAGCAGTGACTCTAACAGACACTAGATGGAGACAAAGTGCGTTTAATTCTCATTACTGCTGCTGAATTATTGTCTTTATAGAAATGCTGTTTATATTGAGCAGCATTACTGTAAATAGGACTTATGTGGACTAACTGAACTAACATGTCGCTAACATCTTTTATATCCAAGATAAGTGAGAAATTTGTTTTCAACCAGCTTCATGACTTCCTAAATGAAAGTGGAAATCTTGATAAATTCCAGTCAGGCTTTTAAACTCATCACAGCACTGAAACAGTTCTGGTCAAAGTGTTAAATGGCATTAGGTGGATTCTGGTCAAGTATCAGTTCTGGTTCTCCTGGATCTCAGTGCTGTGTTTGATACTGTAGATCACAGGATTCTGTTGCACAGGCTGGAAAACTGGGTTGGACTTTGTGGAGCGACCCATAACTGGTTCAGATCCTATTTAGAAGGCTGGAGTTATTTTGTTACAATTGGCAAAACTGATACTTATTATGTAGTTTTTACAAGTTAGGACAGAAAAGACAAGAAGCACGGAGCAAACTTTGTTTATTTCCGGTATACGTCATATGACACGTTCGGCCTCGTCCAATCAGAACCCTTCCCAAACCACCGCTCTAAAGCTGAATGAAGTAGGAATGTGTTTTATGTAAACCTCCATTCAGAGTTATTAGTTCCATGTAAACTTGTAGCAGAATTAGTAATTTGAATTATTTTGTTCTGAATTAATAATGCCTAATAAAAAAAACCCCATCACGTTACCATCGCCAAGGTTCACATTGTCTTTAAGCATTCTTATTTTTATTTCCTGGCATTGAAATGCGATTTATGTCGAAGGGGAGCCAGTTGGGGTGACTCGGACATCTGGTCAGGATGCCTCCTGGATGGGTGAGGTGTTCCGGGCATGTCCCTGTGGGAGGAGACCCCGGGGAAGACGCAGGACACGCTGGAGGGATTATATCTCTTGGCTAGCCTGGGAACACCTTGGGATTCAAGTCTGAGCTTCCCTACACTCTCAAAAATAGAGGTACAAGATAAGGACATTTCTGTACCTATAGGTACATTTTAAGGAAATGTTCTCTCAAAAGTACAATACTGGTCTTTAAGAGACCAGAAACACCTTCAGAGTATGAAAAAGGGTTCAAAGTGACATAAAGTACAAATTTGTACCATTTCGACCATAAGGGTACCTGCAGCATTGAAAAATGTAAAGTTAATGGCTGTAATGTTACAAACTAGAGCAGAGTTGAGTGATGACAGTAGTACTACTAACAGTCATTTACTACACCAGACAATGAAGGTCAGATGCTGCAAACTAAGTGTATGGCTGGTCGGTATTTTGAGTTTTTGAAGATTATTTCTAGATTAAAGATAAAATAATATTGCTAGGTGGAATGGACCAGGCCTAATGCTGTGGAAACATAAAAACATTACTTGATAAGGTGAGGTTGAACTTGATAAGGTACAAAAATAGACCAGAACTGAAGGGTACAGAAATGTCTCTCAAAAGAGTACACCCCCAGCGACAAGCATTTGTACCTTTTTAGGTACAAGCTGGTACCTCTACTTTTGAGTGTGTACTTAGACTGCTGCCACCACGACCCGAACCCAGATAAGCGGCAGAAAATGGATGGATGGATGGGTTATCAGTGACTTGCTTTGTTTCACATGGACCTCTGTGAAACCTGCTTTTAATGATTCATGCAGAAAACCTTCCAACTGGACACTATCAGTTTAGGAAAATGATCTCTGAACTCTGAGATGAGTTAAGGATGTTTCACAGACGTTGACTCTCTGCTTGCCTCTGGTTTGATCCTTCTCAGCAAACAAACACAAATATGCAGAAAATTATTCTTTATCAGTTACCATGACGATCAGTAGTGTCGGAGAGCCAACTTTGTGATTCTGGAAACTCTGACTTTCAGCTCAATAAGCCACTGATCTCTCTTCCATTCCTCTGTCTTTGTGGGTGTGCAATCAATAACACTGAGATAATGTATCTGGAAGTTAAATGGTCGACTCAACTCGAGCGTCCTTAGAGGGAGGAAACTGTTGTTCAATCATAAACTATCTATCTAAATGTTTGGGGAATAATTAAGGTAAGTGGGTGGGTGATAGGACGGGGAGGAGGGGTGGGCAGATGAGGATGGCTGGGGAAGGGGAAGGGTTTGGGGGGCACAATGTGATGGGTGTGTGTATGATGGAGTGTGCTTGTGTAGTTAGCTCCTGTTATCTCCGGGTTAGCTCTTAGCTACAGAAAGCTCAGAGTTCGCTCGATGTCAATCATCCAGCATGACGCTCACAGCCCCCCTCTCAGCTCCACCTCTTTGCCCATATTTGTATTTTCCGGGTGAGACGACGTGCATGCCCCTGCCAAGATGGTGATGGTAGGAACCGCCCACCGAGCTTCAATTCAGCTCTTCAGAAAGCTCTTCTATCCTCTCCGGTCCAGTGCAGCAATACAAACTTTGCAATACAAAAGATTGTGCAAAATAAATAGAAAAATAAAATAAGAAAGCAAAGTAAATTTGCCCAGCAAAACACTGTCATGGGGAGGTGGTGGTCCCAATTGCAGAGAACGGAGGCAGAATGCTGTGGAGGTTCTCATTTTATTCAGCTGTTGCAGAGGACTAAACTCCAGCACAAAAAGCCACAACAATGGACCAGCAACTCAAGACAAAAACAAAGGCAAAACAGGAACAAAATACAAAATAAAACAGGAAACCATTCAGGAAAGCATAACCTCATGACAAACACAGCATCCAGATAATCATTCTGCTTACTTTAATGCTGGACAAAAAAAAGAAGCACTGGACTTTCTTCCACTGTGGTGTTTGTCCCAGAGAGTGGTGCTGAGCCAATGGGAATACACATTGCCCCTCAGCATGGGGCTTGTTTGTTGGGGTTTACACTAGTAAGCCACTGGGTACCCTCCTACTGCCCCCAGTTGGGGTGGGGGTGTTGTTGTGCCTCTGTCCCAAACAGCAGTTCAGAGTGCCCAGCCTTGCTGGAATCCTGGGAATGGGTGCTGGAGGGTGATCCTGCTGGGATGCCTTCCTTCAGTTTGGGGATTCCAATGCTCATGTGGGCAGTGAGGGCTGAAGGGGAGCAATTAGGAGGAACCACACCTCAAAACAGTACACAAATTATGTTTTGTCAAAACACCCTTACAGTTGAATCAGCTTTGCAGTCATATCATTGGACTTGCGGCTGGATTCATCAGGTGTAGAGAGGGGCGGAGTTCCAGCTGACATCTACCTGGTGGTGAGTTGGCTCAGATGGTGGGGGAGGATGTCTGTCTGCCCCAAACATGCATGAGGGTCTGTTGCTCCCCAGTCAGAAGTACTTTCAGTTCCCACTGAAGAGAAAACTCGAACCATGTCCTGACTGAGGTGAGGGACACAAATGCGCTTCCAACACACCTAGAATTGCAAAAAATACTAGATATCGCAATAAAAAAACATGGAAACACATTTTGAAAAAAGCGTAAAATATCACTAAAAAAATTACGCTCTCATGAGGTGGTTCTTCAGAAATTTCTACATAGAAATATATAGCAAAAGTATAATGGAAACACTATTTTTGTATTTACGTTTCCTCGGACGTGATGTGGGGGGTCCTGACCAGTTCGTTTCCAGGAAAAATGGTGCGGTGCAGAACAAACACCAGATTTTAGAGTTTTAGAAATGAGTCTGAGTCTGTTTTCTGCTTCTATTTCTGAGGCGGCCAACGAGAGGCGTGGCCATTAAGTGGTGGGCACCTGTTGGGACTCTTTGGTAGACACCAACAAACTGAAGAACGCATCCTATTAGGATTTAATTGGCCTGTGAGACTGTTGGAAGCAGCTGATAGTTGATAGCAGGCCAAGGATCTTTCTTTCCCAGACACATTGCCTTCCAGCTCACCTGTCCAAAGCAGAGGGAACACCTGGAGCAGATCCACACCAACTGCACCAACCTGTCCAACGAAGTGGAGGACAAGCTCCAGCGCTACCTGGACACTGTTGGAGAGCAGATGTCAACCATCTACTTTGACAACAACCACCTGAAGGCAGAAAACTGGCGACTAAATGACGACTACCGCTGGTGCAGCCAAAACCGCACAGTGATGGCGGAGCAGCACCGACGAAGCACCATGGAACTTCAGGCGAAATATGACAAGGAGAAGGAACAACTCCTGATGGACAAGATGAAACTCAACGGAGACAAAGAGGTCCTGCTGAAACAAGTCAAGTATTTGAACGCAGAGGTTGATCATCTCAAAGAAAAAGTCAGGCAGCTCAACATGTCCTGCATGATGAAGGTAAGGCTGAAATAAAAACAGTCATCTGAAAATGTCACCAACTCTCAAGTGGTTTCCATTGTTTTCCATTAACATGACTGGTCACACTGGTGTTGCTCCACATAGAGCAGGGATGTCAAAGTCAAATACACAGAGGGCCAAAAAAACAAATTGGCTATAAGCCGAGGGCCGGATTGGTTCAATGTTTATTAAAACATATTGAAATGATTGCACGTAGTCTATTGAACCAAGACCTAACACAGTATATTATTTAATGATTAAATGAATAATCGGGAAAACATTTTTCAGCAGGCACACAGACAAGAACAAACTGCCTTCAAAGAAAAATCACATGTCCTGTACATTAAATGAATAAATATTTTCTTATGGCTCTGTCAGTAAGTTAAAGAGAAAACATTTTCAACAGGCAAACAGCAAAAAAGCAATTTTCCTTCAGAAACAAAATAAGTTCCTTATATCAAGATAAATGCATAAATGAAACTGCATGCATTATAAACTGAAAATGCAATATTATGCTGCTCTATTATCCTACCAATTACTGCTTCAAATAGTAAAATGAGAAAATATAGAATAAATCAAATCAGTTGTGTTCTTTCTCATGGCTCTTATCTGCAGTTCCCCCTGAGTCCATTAACTGAAAAATAAATATAAATAAATAAATAAAATACAATAAAATAAAATGCAAAAATATATGGCACACAGACAAAACAATACTTTCTGTGTGTTTCTTAGACGTTTCATGGTGCCTTCTTAGATTGTATTCTTTCATTACAGCCAAACTCTCTCCACACAGAAGACACACAGGTTTGCCATTTACCTCAGTGAACATGTACTCTGCCTCCCACCTAGCTTGAAACCCCCTGTTCTCAGCATCCACCTTCCGTTTAGCCATTTTTTGGGGAGGAGGTAGCTGAAAGTTGACATCTGCTCTGACTGCTAATGAATGATGAAGCCGAGGTCCGCTTGCTGCGCTGCAGTGAGTTCGCGGGTTACCGTTGCATTGTGGGAAATGTAGTATTGGTGCGTGCAAAACACCAGCAGGTGGCTACAGCCTGCGGGCCGGTTCTAATACTAATCAAATATCATCCCGGGGGCCATCGGGCCTTGACTTTGACATATGTGACATAGAGCTTCCCTTCCAGAAGTACCTGGAGGGAGCAGGAGGGACTGAAGTAAAGTACAGCCAGAGTTGAAGTTAGATGTTAGTTTTGTTTTCAGTGAAACTCTGCAGAGGCAGGGGTCCTACCTGTCTACACACCCTGACATATATATACCACAAAAACACCATGAAGCCCCCACTGCTGTTCGCGAGAAGCTTCTGTCTTACGTAAGATGGAGGCGATCAGGGCTGGTATTGGAAAAGATCCAAATGTAAGAGCAGAACACAAGAAAGAGACCAAATGGCTGGCAGGAGGGCAGAGGGATGGAACTTGGCCAACATTTCTCTGTGTTTGCTGTTACGTAAGAACAATAACTCCAACCTGGATTGTAGGCTTTTTGAGGAGTCGGTCTGAAAGCAGGACATGTTTGCATCATGCAGACATCTTCCTGCATCTCATTAACATGTTAATTATACTGATTTTAATCCAGAGACAATGATTGCTGGATTCCTGCTCTAACATTGTTTTCTCTTCATTCCAGCCAGGAGGTGGGGGACTCCAGCCAAACACTAATGTTGGGTGGAAGGTAACGGGTGGTGGATCCAGTCCTTTCAGCTCTACTGGTTTTGGTCAGCAAGGTAGGACAGGGTCAGGTTCAAGCTTAGGCTCAAGCTTTTCTCTCAGTAAGCCGGGATCAACTGGAACCGGCTCATTGGCTTCATCATATTTCAAACTGTCCAATCAGAAGATGCTTTTGCTGTGTTCAGCTTTCTTTTCACATGAAATAAAATGTCTACCTATGATATCTCAAACATCCGACAGTAAAACTGAGTTTCTTTGTGATCTGTATCTGTGAACATATTCTGTGTTCCAGATCTGAGATATCTGCAAAAACCCAAAATAATTCATGGATTATTCTGAAAAAAGACACAACTCAGCCAATAAGCTTGGTCTTCATGACAAATCTGGTAAGTAAGGTTAGTAAGAATAATTCTTTACTGGCTTGGGTGTCTTTAACTAACTCTAACCTTTGCTAACAACTGGGGGACGCTGAGGATAGATGTGGCCAAACTGGAACAAAATCGCCATCTGGAAGACCTCTTCAGAACCACCTGAACTGAAACCTCTTTATTATGCAGCAGAGAACTGAAAAAATAAGACAGAGTTAATTATTTTTCAGTTTGTGATGTTTCTTAGTGAGTTGCATTTACTTGTAAAGCACTTTTCATGGATAGAATCCATGAAATGCCCCCGGTTCCCATGTTTTACCCAACTGAATGGACATTATCAGTGGTTAGCCCAGTCCTTTACATCTCTATTTGGTTTTATTTTTCCTAATTTCATTGACAGAGAGCTTTAGAGCCCCAGTGTCAGAGAGCACTTGCAAGACCTAACGTAACAACTGCAGCTGTTAAAGTATTCTATTTACAATAAAAATGGAAAAAATGGATTTTTTGGCTAATTTTATTATGTGTAATTATGTTTGTAAACCTGTGAAAGTGTAGTTTCTCAGACAGAAACTTCCTCTTTAAGCAATTAAAATGATCCATGGCTTTCCTTTGGAAAACAATCTTGCCGAACGAGGTCAAGGTGAAAGTCATGGTTGCACTGAAGGACCCCAAGCTGTTTCCAACAATTAACTTCCCTCTCATCACTTTTGTTCCTCCACAAGAAGAAAAAGGGTTTTGTTCTGAGCTGTCTTTAGGACACCGGGCAGCAGCATGATGCTGAGGGAGGCCCAGAGGATAGGAAACACAATCAGGAGCACAGTGAAGTGGGAACATTAGAAGCCACCCACAGAAGAGGCGACAGTTCTGCAAACCCTGATTAGGAAGGAGGTTGTAATCATAACCAGCCGTTCAATTTCCTGCTGAAGGAAGAGTAGGGAAGCAGACTGCAGTACAATGGCCCGACTCTTCATCAGCGGTCGTAACAGTGGTGAGGGTCAATATGTTCAAGCCTCTGCAGGCTGACAAATGACTTTACTCCTCACCTAAATGCCGTCTGAACAGTTAAAACATGGACGGCGGTGCATGCGGTGAAAAACAGCGAATAAGAGAGTAAAACTATGACAATGCTGCTTGTGATTCGGTGTAACCTGACTTTGAGCTCAGGTGCAGCTTCTTAACTGTTGTGTTTACTGTCAGAAAGTCAACGCTGTGTGCACAGCGTGAAGCTCTTCATTCAACATGTAGTGACTGATAATTAGGACAAAAACTTTTCTTTTGTTTGAAATATGAATTTGGACAAACGATAATGTGTTCGAGCCATGAAACAGCTGGAAAAACTTCACTTTTAGCAGTTTCATTATACTTGTTTTTATTTCCGCCCCATGTTGGGACTGGTAGAATTTCATTAGTGAACAATTATAGCATAATTGTATTGTGGGCATGTTGAAATGTTGCAGTGATCAGCGGGGAAGTGAGGAACATGGGGAGTACAGCCATGGCATGAGCTGGAACAATGCGATGAGTAGGAAGGAAATACGTTTTCTCAGAGCAGCATCGTTAATTATTTTCCAGAAAAAGGCTTTTAATGGCTCCCCTCTGCCTCAGTTGGATTAATAAAATGGTTCCCTGAAGCATCCAAGCTGCTGACCTTTAATATCCTCCCCGCTCCTCCTGCAACAAGCTGCACATCCCAAATGTAGAAAAACACTTGATGTTAAACAAAGGAAATCCTTCAGACTGCCGTTACTGGAGCACAGCGAGTTGTTGGCATCAATACAAAACATTTCTGCTTCTCAGATATAGCTTGAGCCTCCATCCCGTCGCCACGCAGCCATCAGGATGTTTGTCTGTTCTCATCGTGCCTTTTTCTTTCCACCCTGCACCATTTTCCCTCCCTAATCTATCGGTAAAACTCCCTTTTCTGTTACATCTGCAACATTCACCAAACATCTTCATCAGATAAAAGCAGCTCTTCATCTTCATCAGACATGTACAGATTTTATTTAGCTGATGGATATCCGTGTTCTCCAGGGTGAAGAAGTCCCCTCCCGTGTCTCCTCTGGTCCGCCGACAGGTTGGCAGGTAAACATAAACATGTAAGAAGAATTAAATGGTGGTGCCAGCAAATTGTCACGGAGGAGGTGGGGGGGGGGGGCGTTTCAAGACAATTAGCTACACAATAGGTGACGCACGAGAGGATAAACAGCAGCTTCCAGGTCTGAGAGGAGTATGAAGGCTTGTTTATAAAGAACAAGGAGGGACGGTTCAATAGATCTGCTGACGTTAACAAAGTTCTTTAATTTTCATGTATTTACAGAGTAAAAATACAACGTGTGCTTTATTGGTGACAGCTGGAAGATGGTGTGAACAAACTTCGTAATTCACTCCTTCATGCATGTATACTGGAAGAGACCTTACTGGTAACCACAGACTATATGGTGAAGGCTGGATGTCAGTCTTCTGTGACGTGATGCATACACACAACATGATTATTTTATTCTATGTCATGTCTTCTTCTCTAAAAGCTGATCTAACCCAGCATTCTGGAGAGATCCTGCTTCTCCCTGGAAAGAAAAGAAAGACAGACAATGGCAGAAAGAGCATTAAAGATGTGCTTCACGTCTCAGTTTAAACTTCCGTCTGGCTGAGCTGCCGCTGTCGGTGGATCCGTTTATACAAGTTTCATTTCTTATCGTTTCTTACAATTACTTTATTCATTTATGGATTTCACTCATTTCATCTGTGAAAAGTGCCAACTGCAGCTTACTCAGAAATATTACAAACCGAAAAACATAAATCTGTCTTATTTTTCTGTCCTCTGACCCGTAATGAAGTGAGGTTTCTACTGTTTGACTTCCTGCTTGTGTTGTTCTCACTCATATGGAAGTCGCTTTGGATAAAAGTGTCTAAATGACTGTAGAATAGAATAGAATAGAATAGAATAGGTTTTGTCTGCATGGTTTGTGGGAACAGTTTCACATGTGGAAATCATTATGTGTGAGCAGAAAGGAAGACACACACACACACACACAAATGAAAAAAGTTTCAGGCTTGCTGAAAAGCCAAACTCCGACGTTGAGTCTGAATATGTGGAACAATGCAGCTGTGGCTCTAAACCTCAGATCACAGATCAATATGTGATCATCGTCACTGCACAGAGCAACTCTGACGAAGTAAAGAGAACTAAATAAGAGAGGTCTCAGGTTGGCCCAGTGTGGCCCAGTTAGGCCCAGTGTGGCCCAGTTAGGCCCAGTGTGGCCCAGTTAGGCCCAGTGTGGCCCAGTTAGGCCCAGTGTGGCCCAGTTAGGCCCAGTGTGGCCCAGTTTGGCCCAGTGTGGCCCAGTTAGGCCCAGTTTGGCCCAGTGTGGCCCAGTGTGGCCCAGTTAGGCCCAGTGTGGCCCAGTTTGGCCCAGTGTGGCCCAGTTTGGCCCAGTGTGGCCCAGTTAGGCCCAGTTAGGCCCAGTTTGGCCACATCTCTCCTCAACATGCCTGAGTTTTTTGCAAAGGTTAAAGTATGACTGAAAGTTTGTTAAAGAGACCAAAACCAGTAAAGAATGTAATCCCACCCCCCAGCTGACTCGTGTCTTTTTTCCTGACTGATCCATGAATAATTTGCGGTTTCTGCTGATAATAACACGGATGTGGAACGACAGAAATGTGGACTGGAATAAGGTTGTAGTTGTAAATGACTGTTAGAACATGTAAAAGTTCTGTTTATTTTGTATGTTTTTGTACACAACATCATAATGGAACCATTTTTGTTCTTATTAGTAATGTCTTATTTATCCTGCTTTGGAAAATTTTGTTTGGTTTTGTATAGTTTTAATAATATTTTTATCTCTATATGTCATAGTTAAATTGACTATTTTAGGCTGCTTTTAACGTCCTGCATCAGGACCGGGAGGAGAGAGCGCACGTTCAGTGGTTTGTAAATACAGCAGGGCGAAGAGCTCCAGTGTTTCTGACCGTAAATAGAAGAAAATATTTTTGTTTATATTTTGTTTGTTAAAGTAGTTGCTGTAGTTTTCTGGACGCAACACGTAAGTTTTTTTTTTAACTGCTTGTTTAAGTTTGCTTCGTTTTTGTCACGAGTCAGAAACCTCACGTCCTGCAAGAGTGACCCGAACAGCTTCTATTATGTTTAAGTTACTTTGCCACTAAAGACTTTGATTTTCAACACAGAAAAGAGCAAAATTCTCAGTTTGAAGAAACACATGAACAAAACTAAAGTGAGAATTTAGTCGCAGATACAAATATTGTGATGTAGATATCCAGATGTGTACAATCCAGATACCATAAAGTCAAAGTCCCGCCGTGTTTTTGGATCTACCTGCATGCAGAACTGGTGTTTTCACCAACAGGAGTGGAGCTGAGCTGATTACATTCAGCTGGTTTAGTGACTGGTTGGAACTGCTGCCGGACTGGACTTTTACTGTATGGCACCTGGACTATTGACCTCTGTAGATATCACAGGTATGATCTGAAATAGGCTTGTTAATAAAGAACAAGGGAAGACGGTTGAATAGATCTGCTATTTGATTTAAAGACGCATTACGTCACTTTCTGACCATAAAACTCTGCAAAATGGACTTGTTTGATATCACAATGAAATCTATCGTGTATTTCTAGAGCTGCTGCTGCCCAGGAGCGTCCCGAGGCTGAGAAACCGACACTATACAACGTTTACATCCGAGACACAACGTGACGCTTCGCCTCACAGTAAAATAAAGAATTGGCTGTTTTGAACACGCAACATTGCTGATTCAGCAAAGAAACACAAGATTAAAAGAGACCAAAAGACAAATCAAGAGTCATGGTGAGATGGTCTTCTGCTGGCTGGAGAGAGCTAACAGGTCAGGTAGGATGAAAGATGGATGCTGGATTAGCTGTCGATGGGAGGTGCGTGACGGGAATATGGCAAAGGTTCTGTAGTGTGTCTAATGTACAAAATTCTGGCACTATAAAGTTGTTCTGAAGATGGACATGCAGAACAACGGACAGTTTTGTCCGCCTCCTCTGTTGGTTATGAATATAATTTGGTCTATGTGTAAGTCAGCAATGAAAATATTTTCCACACATGCGCAAACATGAGTTTCAGATAAGTTCATGTCTCAAGGTGTCCCAGCTAAAAAAAAAAAAAAAGAAGTCAAGACTCACTGAGGACCAGGAGGGTTGAGGTAGCGCTGCAGATCTTGTAGGTGCTGGGAGACGCTGCCTGTTGGTCAAACACAGGGAGAAACGGGTGTTTGTCATTGAGGATAATCAATCACGACAATCTTTAATCCTGTAACATTAAAGCATGTCCGAATTTGAACTAAAACCTACATTTATATCCATAAACATGAAATGAAGGATTAAAACAAGACTTTAAAACCTGTTTGGTTGTAATGTCTGGTTGGATGCAAAGGGCTAGCTGCTTGTAGAAAACATCTTTATTTATATTTACACTTTATTACAAGTGTCAGACTCTTGTTGGCTAAGCTTCCAGAGAAAACTGAAATCCTGAACAGATCCTGCTCAAGAACCAGAGAAAATGAAGAGGTCTCAAATTTCAGGCTATGAAAGGAAAAATATCAGCATGGAAGAGGAATGAGGGGAAAAGAGTAAATTTATCTTCAAACATGGCAGAATGGGAATGATAAAGCGCTGATGTACAGCTTCATCCACTGCATGGCTCTTACCTGGACCACTTACGAATCCACTGCTCCGTCCTCCATAAGATCCAGTTCCTCCATAACTGCTCCCGCTTGATGTCTTCCCTGCTGTGCTTCCTGTCTTACTTTGCCCTGAGTTACTGGTTCCTGATCCTGGCTTATTCATTCCAAACCCAGTATTACTTTGGCTGGAGCTCGACCCAGAGGACAGGAATAATGAACTCAGAAAATCTGTTCCAGTTGATCCTGGCTTATTCACTCCAGTATTACTTTGGCTGGAGCTCGACCCAGAGGATGGATATGACGAACCCAATGAGCCGGTTCCAGTTGATCCTGGCTTATTCACTCCAGTATTACTTTGGCTGGAGCTCGACCCAGAGGATGAATATGACGAACCCAATGAGCCGGTTCCAGTTGATCCTGGCTTATTCATTCCAAAACCAGTATTACTTTGGCTGGAGCTCGACCCAGAGGATGAATATGACGAACCCAATGAGCCGGTTCCAGTTGATCCTGGCTTATTCATTCCAAAACCAGTATTACTTTGGCTGGAGCTCGACCCAGAGGATGAATATGACGAACCCAATGAGCCGGTTCCAGTTGATCCTGGCTTATTCATTCCAAAACCAGTATTACTTTGGCTGGAGCTCGACCCAGGGGATGAATATGACGAACCCAATGAGCCGGTTCCAGTTGATCCGGGCTTATTCATTCCAAAACCAGTATTACTTTGGCTGGAGCTCGACCCAGAGGATGAATATGATGAAGCCAATGAGCCGGTTCCAGTTGATCCTGGCTTACTGAGAGAAAAGCTTGAGCCTAAGCTTGAACCTGACCCTGTCCTACCTTGCTGACCAAAACCAGTAGAGCTGAAAGGACTGGATCCACCACCCGTTACCTTCCACCCAACATTAGTGTTTGGCTGGAGTCCCCCACCTCCTGGCTGGAATGAAGAGAAAACAATGTTAGAGCAGGAATCCAGCAATCATTGTCTTTGGATTAAAATCAGTATAATTAACATAATTAACAATTAATATAATTAACATGTGTTAATGAGATGCACGAAGACATGATGCAAACATGTCCTGCTTTCAGACCGACTCCTCAAAGAGTTTATAATCCAGGTTGGAGTCATTGTTCTTACATAACAGCAAACACAGAGAAATGTTGGCCAAGTTCTACCCATAGATATGAAAGCTGTACGGAGACTACGGCGATTAAAAGTGAACCCTATGCGGAAGTGCATAAAACTGCAGTTCCCCCTTCATCCACTAGGGGCTGCAAAATAGAGCAAATCCCCATAGACTCCCATGTTAAAAAGACCAACTTCACGGCAGAAATACACATGTTTACAGCGGAGCCTGGTTCAAAAATCCACTTTTGGTTAATAGGTCAGGTTTACCTTCAACTGCGTAAGCTTCTTCTCCCGGCTTTACCTTTACAACTGTGGGAGGAGTGAATTTTTTTCTAACTCGTCTGTTTAAAAGTAATTTAATCTCGAAGTTCGGCATATTTAGGGGCGTGTCCTTTTGATTGACAGGTACCCGATCTTCCGCTTTAAGGAAGAAGACCGTAGAACTAGTTTTTAGCCAGTTAGCAATGTGACTTAGCCTTAGACCGCTTACCTCCGTTAGCTGGTTAGCTCCTGTTATCTCGGTTAGCTCTTAGCTACAGAAAGCTCAGAGTTTGCTCGATGTCAATCATCCACCATGACGCTCACAGCTCCCCTCTCGGCTCCACCTCTTTGCCCACATTTGTATTTTCCAGGCGAGACGACGTGCATGCCCCTGCCAAGATGTCGATTGTAGGAACCGCCCACCGAGCTTCAATTCAGCTCTTCAGAAACCTACGGGTGACGTCATGGAGGCTACGTCCATATCTATATACAGTCTATGGTTCCATCCCTCTGCCCTCCTGCCAGCCATTTGGTCTCTTTCTTGTGTTCTGCTCTTAAATTTGGATCTTTTCCAATAACAGCCCTGATCGCCTCCATCTTACGTAAGACAGAAGCTTCTCGCGAACAGCAGTGGGGGCTTCATGGTGTTTTTGTGGTATATATATGTCAGGGTGTGTAGACAGGTAGGACCCCTGCCTCTGCAGAGTTTCACTGAAAACAAAACTAACATCTAACTTCAACTCTGGCTGTACTTTACTTCAGTCCCTCCTGCTCCCTCCAGGTACTTCTGGAAGGGAAGCTCTATGTCACATATGTCAAAGTCAAGGCCCGATGGCCCCCGGGATGATATTTGATTAGTATTAGAACCGGCCCGCAGGCTGTAGCCACCCGCTGGTGTTTTGCACGCACCAATACTACATTTCCCACAATGCAACGGTAACCCGCGAACTCACTGCAGCGCAGCAAGCGGACCTCGGCTTCATCATTCATTAGCAGTCAGAGCAGATGTCAACTTTCAGCTACCTCCTCCCCAAAAAATGGCTAAACGGAAGGTGGATGCTGAGAACAGGGGGTTTCAAGCTAGGTGGGAGGCAGAGTACATGTTCACTGAGGTAAATGGCAAACCTGTGTGTCTTCTGTGTGGAGAGAGTTTGGCTGTAATGAAAGAATACAATCTAAGAAGGCACCATGAAACGTCTAAGAAACACACAGAAAGTATTGTTTTGTCTGTGTGCCATATATTTTTGCATTTTATTTTATTGTATTTTATTTATTTATTTATATTTATTTTTCAGTTAATGGACTCAGGGGGAACTGCAGATAAGAGCCATGAGAAAGAACACAACTGATTTGATTTATTCTATATTTTCTCATTTTACTATTTGAAGCAGTAATTGGTAGGATAATAGAGCAGCATAATATTGCATTTTCAGTTTATAATGCATGCAGTTTCATTTATGCATTTATCTTGATATAAGGAACTTATTTTGTTTCTGAAGGAAAATTGCTTTTTTGCTGTTTGCCTGTTGAAAATGTTTTCTCTTTAACTTACTGACAGAGCCATAAGAAAATATTTATTCATTTAATGTACAGGACATGTGATTTTTCTTTGAAGGCAGTTTGTTCTTGTCTGTGTGCCTGCTGAAAAATGTTTTCCTGATTATTCATTTAATCATTAAATAATATACTGTTTTAGGTCTTGGTTCAATAGGCTACGTGCAATAATTTCAATATGTTTTAATAAACATTGAACCAATCCGGCCCTCGGCTTATAGCCAATTTGTTTTTTTGGCCCTCTGTGTATTTGACTTTGACATCCCTGCTCTATGTGGAGCAACACCAGTGTGACCAGTCATGTTAATGGAAAACAATGGAAACCACTTGAGAGTTGGTGACATTTTCAGATGACTGTTTTTATTTCAGCCTTACCTTCATCATGCAGGACATGTTGAGCTGCCTGACTTTTTCTTTGAGATGATCAACCTCTGCGTTCAAATACTTGACTTGTTTCAGCAGGACCTCTTTGTCTCCGTTGAGTTTCATCTTGTCCATCAGGAGTTGTTCCTTCTCCTTGTCATATTTCGCCTGAAGTTCCATGGTGCTTCGTCGGTGCTGCTCCGCCATCGCTGTGCGGTTTTGGCTGCACCAGCGGTAGTCGTCATTTAGTCGCCAGTTTTCTGCCTTCAGGTGGTTGTTGTCAAAGTAGATGGTTGACATCTGCTCTCCAACAGTGTCCAGGTAGCGCTGGAGCTTGTCCTCCACTTCGTTGGACAGGTTGGTGCAGTTGGTGTGGATCTGCTCCAGGTGTTCCCTCTGCTTTGGACAGGTGAGCTGGAAGGCAATGTGTCTGGGAAAGAAAGACTCAATCTTCTCTCGGAGAGCTCTAGTGACGTTTTTGACATAACCAAAGTTGTTAGAAATGGCTTCCTTTGAATTCTTCTTGTATTCATCTAACTCCTTTTCTTGGATGGATTTGTCTCTCCTCAGACGGATGGTCTCCAGGTGGAGGTTGTCCCTCTCTTTGACAATCTGATCCATTTCCATTGTCATCCGCCGTACTGTTTGGGTGAAGTTGGTCTCCAGAAGGTCATAGCGAGCTTTCAGCTCCGCAAACAGTGGCCCACAGTTACAGCCACCAGGATTTATTGGTGCTTTTAAGAAATGTAAAGAGAAAGATTTACTTAATAACTGTCAGCTTTTTTAAATGTTTGGAGAAATTAATAATGTGTCATTCACACACGGATCCAAGGTTTTTTGTCTTAAACAATATACTTACGATCTACTATACATGTGGTGATTCTGGACTTTAAGGCCACCACTTCCAGGGTGCACATTTGCTGTTTGTATGATGGAAAAAAAAAATTAGTTTTGACTGAAGAAAAGAATGAAAATCTGTCATTTCAGCTTCAGGTTTTTGGTCAGTATTGATTGTGTTAAACCTTTATTAACCCTGTGAGTAATCATGAAAATAGAATGAGCCACGAGGTGTTACTGAACACTGCTCGGGTCTTGGCAAACAGAATATGTGTTACTGGAGAAGAAATGAAAATGAGACATAGCACAAGAGAAAGAAAATGAATATTTCCCCGGAACGATGCAGCTGTATCTCTGTTAAAGTTGTAAAAAGTCCAGCATCTTGAGATTTAGTGTGAACTGCAGACCCTAACAATTCATTCAGTTAATTATGATAAAAAGTTTCTTACCAGCTTCCTCTCCAAGTTTCCAATATGATGAAATGAAATGTTGCAGAGTCGACGAAGCGTAGCCAGGTCGAAGTCATTTTGAGCCTTTTCAATGAGGGTGGCATTGAGGATGTTGGTCAGGTTTTTCCTCTGCAGTCTGAGGGCAACGTTTTCTAACGACAGCCGACTGAAACTCTCCTCCAGGCCCTGGATTCGCGTTTCAGAGGCCGAATCTTGTGTATTTCCATAGACCAGAAAGAGCACAAGGCTGACAATGATGAGAGACTGGATGAGTGAGGAAAAGAAGAAGATGATTCGCATGTAGTAGCCACAACTCTTGCCCTTTGAGCGGTACTGCATCTTTTTCTGGGACTGTGGGCTGTATTTGCTGACCTGGGAGTAGCCGCTGCTGTACATGTTTACAGATGGAGAGGAACAGTGTACAGTCTGGCCCAAGGTTTGAATGGACGAAGGACCTTCAGCTGAGGTCAAACACAAAGTTTATGTCCAAACACAAGCGATGTAGAAGGCAAATGAAGAGAGATAACGAAGCTGAGCAGCCTGCAGGTTTAACAGTCCATGTCTTATGAATCTCCTTCCTCTGAAATGTCAAACGTGGCCAAAAGTTTCCTCACGCACTGCTGACAGCGAGAGAACTGATTGTGGATTAGGACTAAACATGAGCAAGAATTTATAAACTCCTCTGGACACACATTCCCTCGATGGGAAGGGTTATGGTTTCATCCTCCTCCCCCTGTTAGCTGCACCTCCCTTCGCAGAAAGACACACAATCACACCCCTTTACACTTTACTGGTGTTCTGTCTTTTTTCACTGGTTTATGGTCTGAAAGAAGAAAATCATCAAACAGAAAACAACATTTTAAAACGACAACTGAAAAATTCCTCAACAGAACATCTAATAATAAAAAAACACTGTAAACACAACAAATACATCAAAAAGAATTTTACAAAAGACAAAGCAACAAAGAAACAAATACATTTAAAAACAAATAAAGGTAACAAACCAAACATAGAACATCTAATAAAAAGAAGAACAGAGAAAATACAAATTTCCCCAAAAACATGTCAGAAAAAAAAACCCAAACAAAAAAACCACAATAACTTTAACAATGTTTTGGAGAATCAACACCATATCTCTAAACAAACACATATCTCAACACATGAACGGAAGTTCTCTAAATAAAGACACAATATCTCTAAAGAAAAACAAAATATTAGTAAACAAACAACAAAACAAGAAATTTTACATATAAAATAAACTACAAAAAAATTCCCAAATCTCCTAATACACAATAAAAAAAAATTTAAAAAATCAACTGAAACACTAAACGACTAAACATAAAGGAAAAAATAGAATATTTGTACAAAAGGGAACATGTTTATCAATATAAAACATAAAAGACAGAAATAAAACTGTTTAAAACAGCAGAAGAAAACATGATGCTTTTTCTGAAACCTAAAAATGGACACTTGTATTACTTATATTTACAAGCAAAAACATTTAAGAGATGACAAGACAAAAGTATTAAACATAAAACAAACTAAAACAACCAAACACACAGGTAGATTTCTGGAAAACCAGTGATGTTTCAGAAAAACAGAGAAAAGAAAACTAACTGTTTTCAGAAAACCTTTTTGTGTATCACAGAGACAATGAAAGAACGAAGCAAAAAGTGCCGACACAGGAAAATAGATTTCCACAACAGGAAAAATGGAACTTCAGAAAACACAATAACACCAAAAACATTTTAGTTTCTGTAACATTCCAGCGTCGATGCGATCGTACAACACAAACAGAAATCAAGCCAGAAAAACACAGAACACAACCACACACACACACATACACACACACACGTTTCAGTCACTCTTTCTTTAGAAAACATAAAGATGTGTCAAAAAAAGACAAAACATATTAAATAAAAATTTTACAAAGCATAAAATGTCCTAAAAACGAGCAAAATCGAAATTCACAATTTTTTTAAAAAAATAATTGTGTGTTTCCAGTTTATGTTTAGAAAATATATATTTTAAACAATCTTTTCTTGGTTTTACTGGATTTTGTTTTGTTTTTTTTATGTAAGAAATTCTTAGTTTTCAGTTTGGTGTTATGTTTTATTAAAAATCTTGTATTTTTCCTGAAATTTCATTTTTTCTCTCTTGAATGTCATTTAACTTTCCTAGAGACTGACGGACAAATAAACGCTGCATGTTTTACTGATATGAAACTTTAGTTGTAAAACATCCTACAGTAGGAGTTTACCCCTCATTGTTTCCATAAACCTGTCAAAAACGACTTTTTATGGAAATGAACTGTGTTTTTTCCAGAGTGAAGCTGTGAGGAAAGACAATAGCTGATGTTTCTCTTCTTTCAGAGTCTGATGCTGCAAAACTGTCCAACGTCATGACATCCAGAAAGTTTCCTCTGTGACTTCAGACAATCCCGTACACAGACACTCCGTCTCAAGTGAAATATAATGGTCTGACAGCAACATTCGCAGCTTTTCCTGCCGTGTATTGTTGGCGTGCCAGGTCCCACCATGACAGGAAGCAGTAAGTCATGGTGGAAATAATGATGTTCAAACCTGTCACTGTCTTTACACAAGATCATAGATAAAAGGCACCAACAAATGCAGGATATCAGAGACAAATAAAAGGATTTAAATGATTACAGTGTTTATTTAGCTTGAAGTGTCTTGTTTTTCTCTATTTGGATTTGTTTAGTTTTTTTCAGGAGGACACACAATGACTCCTGGAAACCTGACAAAGCACACAGTTAGTGGGTCCATTTGCAAAACAAATTTAAAGTTTAGTGATGCTGATTATTATTATTGTTTATCTGTAGGTCACATTTCATGTACAAGACAGTTCAAAGTGTTTTACTTAAAACATTAAAAGCATAACAGATGGTGTAAAGAAAGATTAAAGTGAAGCAACAAATGACTAAGATCTTAAATAAAAAGCAGGATAAGTTAAAAGTTAACATGTTGATTTATTGAGAAAAGACCTTTTAAAGCCGGGGTAGGTGATGTTGGGGAGCTAGCAAGATGTGAAAGTAGCGCCTTGTCTTGGCTCCTCCCCTTCTGGTTTGGCTCCTTGCGTGATCCAAGGCTTTTTTCTTACCTTCACCAAGAAAGTTATGTTTTTTTAAGACAGTGGCAGAGGTTGGCGATCTCAGAGTGTTTTTCTAGTTCGCAGCTTTTTCCACCAAAGATTTTCTCTTTCACGGCTGTTTAGCAGGAGGAGGCAAATAGACCGAGCCAGGTCAGGAAATCCTTCCTGCATTTTCTCAGCCATGTTTGCTTTCCGTGTTTCTTCTTCACTACTTTGTATTTTCATCCTAACACGCTGTTTATATGCAGGGTGTGGCTCTCAGGTATGTTCTGCTGGAGGGGGAAGGGGAACCGGGAGAAGAAGCTCACGAAATATAAGAAATGAACATCTCCATTTGGGTCTGAACGTTTGGATTGGTCAGAGTTTTTACACATTTACAGTAAACTGAGGGGTCTAACTATATTTCTTATTGTTCATGATTACAAAATGTATAGACTACTATCAGGACGAGGAACCACTTCACCCAGAGTGAAAAAAAGCCTCCATGACATCACCCCTAGGTTTCTGTAGAGCTGAATCAAAGTTCAGGCATGGAGTTTAGGGGTAGGTGGTGGGAGTCTGTGAGTGTCATGGCGGATGGCTTCACTTTTTACTGCCGAAGGTTGCTGCTTACTTTGAACCTAAACGAGTGGCCGTATATTGTGGAGTACCCATAGACTGTATATAAAAAGATGGACGGGGCCTCTGTGATATCACCCGTAGGTTTCTGAAGAGCTGAATTGAAGCTCGGTGGGCGGTTCCTACCATCACCATCTTGGCAGGGGCATCTGACCCGGAAAATACAAATATGAGCAAAGAGGTGGAGCTGAGAGGGGGGCTGTGATTGTCATGGTGGATGATTGACGTCAAGCGAACTCTGAGCTTTCTGTTGCTAAGAGCTAACCGAGCTAACCCGGAGATAACAGGAGCTAACCAGCTAACGGAGGTAAGTGGGCTAAAGCTAAGTCAAGTTGTTAACCCGCTAAAAACCGCGGTTGTTCTATGTTTTTCTGACTTGAAGCGGGAGATCAGGTACCTGTCAATCAAAATGACACGCCCCTAAATATGTTGTATGAATGAAGGATGAAGGGGGAACTGCAGTTTTATGCACTTCCACATAGGCTTCCATTTTAACTGCCGGAGTTAGCCACTTTGGAGTACCTCAGGGGTCAGTCCTTGAACCTTTTCTGTTCTTTTTGTATCTGCTCCCTTTGGGTCAATTACTATAGGACCTTAACATCAGCTATCACAGTTATGTGGACGGGACGACACAACATTATGTGGCTTTGTCACATAAAATGTGTTTTGTCAAGTTGTCATGTAAACAATTGTGTGAATGTTTTCTCCCTGCAGACATATATTATACAGCAAAAATCTTGTTGGCTTCAAATTAAACTTGGGTTAATTTGAACGGAGACCTACAGATTTTAAGCAATGCTCCTCAAAGCAACTAAAATTCTACTTTTTCTCCCTTTAGCCTTCCATTATAGACAGAGCATCAGGATTCCTTCACTCCACTGTTTTTATCTAGCCACTGTTTAAATTCTGTTCACAGTAGGATGACATAAACGACATCCTCGTGTTCCTCCAAGCTTTGTGCCGCTCACGGTGAAAGAATTATTTGGGTGTGTCTTATGGTTTTCTCTCAGCGGTGAGAAGTTCAGGGGGTTTGTAGAGGCACAGTACAGCACGCCTTGCTCTTGTCCTCCAAAGTGGTCAGTTAAAATGGAATGAGCAATGGAGGCTGTTGTCATGACAACTAACGAGCAGCTGTGAGCAGCCAGTTGACCTTTCACCCAGTGCCATTTAATAAAACAGTTATGACACTCTGAACTTCACGCGGTTAATGTGGCCCTTAAAAGTTCCCAACACTTCAGTCGATTTGAATGGGTTCTGGTGTGAAACAGTGCAAATACATCCGTTTTCCTCCCAACTTTCCCTCAGTATTGCCTAATTATATGTACTGATTACTGTTCTGTCTATGTAATTTAGTAAAGCTTTAGTTTTGGAAGCAGTAGAGAGATAAATATCATAGTTTTACACTTTAAACAGAAACAAGATGGCAAACACAGCAGTAAATACATTTATAGATTATATTTAATGATTTCTTTTCAACAAAACTTCAGTGATGCCACAAAAAATACATAAAATATTGAACAAAATAGGTACAATAAGTCAATACAGATAAGACAAACAAGGTTTTATACAAATTAATTAGAATTCAGCTTGAAGCAAGAACAAAAACATGAGAGATACAATTTTATGTGACAATAAAATATAATGTATAAATTATGAAGAGGAGGGATCTACACAATTAAAAACATTTTCATAAAAATTAAGAAGCCTCATATTCTTCATATTGTTTTAATGAGTTTCAGAGATTTAAAACATGAGTTAATTTCCATTTGGAATCAGGGAAACAGCAGCTGTTTGAGAAATCTTTGTTTATGAATAAAAATTTGGCTTGTAAATTGAAATAGTTATCTACATGTTCAAGAGGTTTATTGTTGGGGTTTTCATAATAGAAAATTATATCTATTAGTTTAAAGGAGTACACAAGGTTCGTAGGTAGGTGACTTTAGAGAAGAGTTAAAAAACATTTATTTCTTTCCCAATAAAATAATAAATGTGTTACAGTTTCCTCTTCTGCCTCGCAAAAGGAGCATTTATTGGTTATATTAAATATTTGCAGATGTCAGCGTTAACCCGGTAAATATTATGGAGGATCTTAAAATGAATTTCTTTAGTTTTGTTGGAAATGCAGTATTTATCAGCTTTCTCCCAGTTAACATCTGGAATGTGAGATCCCCAAAGAAATTTACCGTATGGAGTGATTTTTCTTTTCATTTTAAATGTCTGACAAATATGTTTGTTATTACACTTTCTGTCTGTTATAGTTATACCATTCACAAGTAATGTGGGCTGTATAGCTATATGAGATCCAAAGGATAAATAATTTTAAAATGAATCCAGGAGGAATAGCTTTCAGTAAGAGGTTAAAATCTTTAGGAGTTACTGGAAAACCATAATGTGCAGGAAACTGTTCATAAGTCAACATATTGCCAGTTACATCAAACAGCGATATGATATTGGAAACACCATGGTCCAACCAATTGTTGAAAAACAAGGATCTATTTTTCACGGTAATTTCCTCGTTGTTCCAGATGATCATCTTGTGAGGCGAGAAGTTGTGAGAAAACATCATTTAGAGGCAAGAAGACACTGTTGATGAAACTTAGAAAGAGTAACTGATAGTTTAGTAGGAGAATAGTCACATTTTAAAAGGTAGGAAAGGCCACCAATTGTGTTAAATATGTTATTTGGGACGAAAAAACAAAAGGAGTTAGGGTTTGTAAGACATTTGTTAACTCTAAAAGTCTTAACAATATCTGTAAAATTCAGAAAAGTCCACCTAGATTTTTACTGTTTGAGAGAATTTTTTTTTTTTTTAAAGTTTGTGAGGTTTATTTTTCCAAATAAAAATCTAGGAATAGTTTATTTCTTTCTTTAATGATTTTGTCTTTAACAAATAAGCACAGAGGATCAACTGTGCTTATTTATTATGTGCTTATTTTGTGTGTTGTCTCTTGTCTGAATTTGTGCTTATGTTTAGAAGTGTGTCTTTTTTTGTTGCATCTTTATACTTCCCCCTTTAGGTGAAGTGCAGAGATACTTCTTTTTTTTCAACACCCACCCATCCTTCCTCATGTCATCTTTTCCTCATTTGTGAGGCGGCGCCGGTAAAACGGGCCGAAGCTTCAGTTCAGTTCTGTAAACTTGTCATAAATGTAAATGTCTGTATGTCAAACCTTGGACGAGCTGGCTTGAACCTTGAATTTCCCCTCATGAATTAATAAAATATCTTTGATTTGATATACAGAAAGTTCATGTGTTTTCGTGAGGAGTATTCTACCAAACATGCTCAAGTCTCTCTGAGTTTAGAATTATTTTAGATTCAGTTATTTTTCCGAGGAAATTGAGGTTTTGTCTGGCTAAAATGTTGATACTGAAGTATTGAACTGAATCTTTGATTGGAAGATGTTCCATAAGGGTCTCGTTGCAGTCAAGTACTGGTAATCGTTCACATTTGGAAAGATTTAGATTAAGACCAGAAGTAGCAGAAAATACTTTAACTAGTTTAAGTGTGACGGGATCAAAAGCATGAGTTTTAAATTGAAATAGTTTTACTGCATGTGTTTTTAACTGTTGTTGTTTGGTTCGACCTCGCCCTTACTTGTTAAGTGGGAACACCTGTGAGTGGCTGGGCAGACTCTGTAAAGGAGCAACAGGTGTGGCAGAGGAGAGAAAACAGAAGCAGAAGAGCGCAGGACAAGGAAGGGGACAGAGCTCCTGAAAATGGACGACGACGACGAGGAGGTGGGACGACTGGTCCCACCACGGCTTGGTGGTGGCCAGGCGGAGCCTGAAGTGCAGCAGCCGGTCTGGACCCTAAGGCGCAGCTACTCAGTCCTGGGCCTACGGATACTCCTGGCCCAGGACCAAGCGTGAGTAAAACGGCTTAGTTTAGGGTCCAGGGGAGGAAGCTGCTGCGTATGCTCCTCTCTGCAGGTCCTGGACGTGACGTCGCTGAAGGAAGGCTGAAGACAGGATCCGTCGCTGCAGAGAGGAGGACCACCCCAAGCCGCACAGTGGTCATTTTAAAGGACATTTTAGAGGACTGGGATTTTATTATTTTAACTTTTTAACCTTTTTATTATTTTATCTTTTTATTAAACTGGTTTTATTGAGACTTAGTGTGGTTGACTCTGCTCCCCCTGATTTTTAAAAGAACCAAGGTGGCCGGGAGGCCACCCCGTGTTACATAAGAGAATTTGCTAATTGTGATTCGTTTTTTAAAAATAAAGTGCCAGTTGAGTTATTTAAATATTTCTTTCAGAGATAGAAAGTCCTCCAAAGCCAGATTAATTTAAGACGCACAAAGTGCAAATAATTCTGTAACAAGCAAAAGTAAAAAGAGAGATTGGACAACCCTCTCTGACCCCCATTTAACCACAAATTTTTGCGATGTTTAATAATTATTACATAACTGTAAATTCCTTTGTAAAGCATTTTGATTGAGGTTAATAAAAGAGGTACGAAAACCGAATGATTTAAGAGTCCGTAGTAGGAATGGATCTTCAGTGGTTTTAAGGCTTTATAAAAGTCAAGAAAAAGGATGAGAGTATAATAGAGTAAAACAATTCTTCAGGAAGCCTATGTTTCTGAGATTATATCTAAGAGTAATTTTCATTTATTTGCAAGAATGAGACAAAATTTTGAAGTCAATGGTCAAAAGAGTAATTGGACGCCAGTTGTCAATTGTGTGCACATCTTTCCCCGGTTTGTGAATAAGGGAGATAATTCCCTGTTTTTCTTTTTGTTCCAGACATGGTTTGTACATACAGAAGAGGATTTTTTCTATTATCCCAAAAATGCAAGTAGAATTGGACAGAAAGTCAAACTATTCCTGGAGCTTTTCCTTTCTTGACTGCAAAGCTTTTTCTATTTCAAATTTTTAAATTAATATCAGAGTCACAAGTATTTTCTAATTGTCACAAATTGTCAGGATTTTATTTTTAAATTGACTAAAAAAGGAGTTACAGCTGTCTTTAAATTTAGAAGAGTAGAGATCATAAAATTTCGACATGTTGAGATCACGACAGATTCCTCCATCAATATGAAGAGACGACAGTTTTCCTCTGTTCGTTGCATTTTTCTAATGAAAAGAAGTCATTGGGGGTTTTTTCACCTTCCAGCCATTTGGGTCTGATCTAATAAAAGTTCTATATGGTGCTTATCAGTTTGTAGACTGATATCTTTTATTTCTAACTTTTGTTTTTCTGTAAGGATAGGGTTAGCCATTAAAATGTCCAATCTATAACAGATTTTAATTTTTTTCATTTCTTTGTTTAACTTTGGATCTTTTAATAGCTAACATTTATATTAAATCCTTTATCTTTTAATAAACATTATTAAATTTCCACTATCCTCTTAAGGAGGAATTTGGCGACCATTAAGTTTGATCAAAACGTGTTTATGATCAGATAGTGGAGCTATCGAATAAGAGATATCATGAACTAACTGCAAAGCTGCAAATGGCATTAAAAACAAATCAATTCTAGACTTTAAGGTCCCATTGCTGTTAGATCGAGTGAAGTCAGCTATGTTAGGAAGGGAAAAACGCCAGGTGTCAACCAAAGAATCTGAGCGTAAGGATAAAATCAAATTAGTTTCTTGGGTTACTTTTTATAGAGGAGTATTGAGATGCATGTGTATGGGGGGTAGTGGCCCGTGTGTAGGGGGGAGTGGGGGGGTGCATGTATATGTAGGTGTATAGGGGGGTGAAGGGTCATGATTATGAAGGGGGTAGGACTTCAGTGAGAGAAGTGGGGAGTTGTAGTGGTTTGTTCTAGGGTAGGTAGAATGAGAAGGGGTGTTTTGTGATGGGCAGGGGGGTGAGTGGGATGTAGGGTTTTGGAGGTGGACTAATCTTTTGGCCGTGTATCTGTTAGAATGGGTGTGTATGTGTATAGATGTATGTGTGGGTCTGTAGGTGTGTGTGTGTGTGTAGATGTGTGTGTATACCAGGCTGATGGTGAGGGGGTGTGAATGTGTTGGTGTGTAAAGGAGGAGGGAATGCAACGTGTCTCTGGGTGGGGGCGTCTCCTGGGGGTGTGGGGGCGGTGGGCCCTTGGTCTGTCTCTCCTTCTCCCGCCCCTCCTCTTCTTTGCCCCCCCCCCCCCCCCCCCCCACTTTTGCATGTGGTTCGTTGGTGCCTTCTGGGGCCGGTGGCGGCTCCTTTATTGGTGTTGCTGAGGGCCCTGGTTGTTGGGGCAGCTGCCCTTGGCCTGTCCTGGCCTTCGGGGGCCCCGGGAATGGGGGACGTGCCTCGTGCCGCAGGTGGCTCATCTTCTTGAGGGAGGCGCGCTTCCCTCGGGACCTAAATCCCCGGACCCCCCTCCTTCCCTTCTTCCACCACACACAGGCAGGGCGTTGGGAGGTGGACACGTTGATCTGGATGGTGAGAGAGGCCATCAAGGTGGTTTCGATCGCTGCACCCAGCATCGGTTCACCTCCCAGTTTTAATTACACTTAGTCAACATAACACAAAAAACACACACTGACAACACATGGACATATTTTGGGGGCGGGCCATGCAGTGTGCGGTGGGCGGGGCTACTTTGGTGGTCCCGCTCCCAACATGATGTGGTTACTTCTTCCCAATTTTAATTGCAAACAACACACACTTCACAATCATTCATAAGCTGGGAGGGAGGGGGTGACAATGGGGTCCTGCCACGCCCCTATTTCTGGGGCTGTGCCGGAGGAGTTTGGGCGGGGGAGTGGTGCTGTTCAGGGGGCCTGGGTCTGGGCTGGCCTGGCGGGGGTGGGACTGCTGCTGGCCCTGGGTGGTGCTGGATCGGCTGCATGTGTGGAGTGGTGGGGGGGCATTGACAGGGGTGGGGGGTAGTTGTGGGGCCCTGATCGGGGCCCTCCTATCCCCTGCTCCCCCGGGGGTATCTCACAGGGGACACGTTGGGAAAGAAAGGTGAGGGCGTGCAGGAGCCAATGGATGAAGTGGTGACTGAATGTTAGGGTAGAGGGGGGGGGGGGGGATCAGGGTGAAAGAATTTAGGAAAGTGGATGGCCGCTGGGATAGGAGGAAGGGGGGGTGTATGCAGATGGGTGGGGGTGTGTATGTGGGGTTATGTTGGTGGTACAGGGAAGTGATGGGGTGGGTGTACAATGAGGAGTGTGAATGTGGATAGAGGGGTGTAGGGAGGTGTGTGTGTGTGTAGAGTGGGGTATGTGTGTATGGAAGAATGGGTGATTATAGAGGGAGCAGGGATGTGTGTGTGAGGGGGTGTGTGTGTATAAAGAACAGGGGTAGGAGAGTGTGAGTTTGAGTGTGTGTCAGAGAATGGGTGTATAGGGTGTGTTTAAGGAGGAAGTGTGGATGCGTGTGGGTAGGTGGGTGGGGGTAGGTGGGTGTGTGTGTGTGTGTGTGCACATGTGTGTGCGTGTGTGCGTATGTGTGTGTGTTTGTGTGCGTGGGTGCGTGGAGGGTCTTGGTGCTCGGGGAGCGCTGCTGGTGCACTGGGGTGCAGCCTGGCTGCCGCTCGGTGGTGGTCTGGGGATCCCGGCCCTCCGTCGGTGTGGGCTGGGCCCTCTGCCTGCGGGGGTGGGGGGTTGCTTCTGGGCTCTTGGGGCCGTGGGGCCCGCGCTCTGTCTGCCCTGGGTGGCCGGTGCCCGGCGGGGCCGGTCCTCGCTGGTCCGGGCCTGCTGGGGCCTGTTCCCCCTGACTGCGGGGGACTCTGGCTGGGACCCCCCTCTGCCTCCTCCTGGGTCGGTGCATGGCTGGCTCCGGGGTGGGGCGGTTGGGGTCTGCACCTGGGGGTGGCTGCCGATGGCCCCGGTCTCGGGGGTCCTCCTGGCGTGCCTCTTGCCTTTGTGTGGGAAGGGTCACACTGGCATGATCACCTTTTCCGGAACACGTTCCACTCTGCATGTTCTGCATGTGACACAGTCACCGAGTCGTCTGCAGATTTATTCACTAACAGCAGCTAGTTTTCTCATTTCTTTGTTTCTCATTTATATTTCACTTTTTAGATTCATAGTTTAGTTACTATGATCTAAAGTTGGCTTGTATGTGTATGTATATGTGTTCATACTGGCAAGTGCGTATATGTTTGTATGTATGTATGTGTGTGTATGTGTGTGCATAGAGGTGTGTGTGTAAATGTATGTATGTGTATATGTATATGTGTACATATGTATATATTTGTGTATATATATATATTATGTGTGTATACGTGTGTGTATATGTATGTGTATGTATGCGTGTGTATGTGTGTGTATATGTATGTGTGTGCCTGTATGTGTGTATGTATACATCTGTAGGTTGTTTTCTTTCTTTTTGTTTTTGGATTATTTTTTAGTTGTTGTTTTTTTCTCTCCCTTTTCTCTCCCTTTATCTCTTTCCCTTTTCTTATGAGGTGTTTTTTCTCCTTTCTCTTTCTGTCTTTCGTCTGTCCTCTCTGGTCCAGCAGTACAAACTCTACAATTCAAACAACAATACAAAATAAACATAGAAATAAAATAAAAATTCAGAAAGTCAAGGGGATCATTATATCTATAAAGCTTCCCTTGGCAGAGAAAATTTGCTCAGCAGAACATCCAGACCATCATTCTGCTGCCTAAATGCTGGACAAGACAAAAATGAAAAAAATAAATAAATAAATCCTTTATCTTTTAATAAACAGTTATTAAATTTCCACTATCCTCTTAAGGAGGAATTTGGCGACCATTAAGTTTGATCAAAACGTGTTTATGATCAGATAGTGGAGCTATTGAATAAGAGATATCATGAACTAACTGCAAAGCTGCAAATGACATTAAAAACAAATCAATTCTAGACTTTAAGGTCCCATTGCTGTTAGATCGAGTGAAGTCAGCTATGTTAGGATGGGAAAAACGCCAGGTGTCAACCAAAGAATCTGAGCGTAAGGATAAAATCAAATTAGTTTCTTGGGTTACTCTGGGTGGAAAACCATCCAGGTTCACATCAAGACATTCATTAAAATCACCGCCTAGAATAACATGAGAATTCAAAAAGAATTATTTTTACTTGCATCAGCAAAAATGCTGAATCGACAACTTTCTGCTTCATGCGTTTCCGTGTTAACCACGCCCACCTCAAATGTCCGACCAATCACACAATACTTCTCAAAGCCCCACAAGAAAGAAGTTCTGCCCGCCTGATGTGTCGAGAATGTCTGTGAGAACAAAATGACATCATTTTCTTTGGGGCGCCTCGAGAACAAGAACAAAGTCCTCACTTCTTGTGGAGGATGTTGCAGGCTTTATACTAAGCAGTGAAGGTGGGCGTGGCTTTCTTCTCGTGAACGAGGCAACCTGGAGAAGATTGCCAATCACTGAGCAAACTTTCTAGTTTTGTTGTGATGTTTTTCTATCTGTTATCTTTATGCTTCTTATCAACATCTGCAATATTGTTTATGTTTTATGGAAAGCACTTTGAATTGTCTTGTAAATGAAAGGTACTGTACAAATGAACTTGCCTTCCATAAAAAAGTGCACCGGATGCAGGAAACTTCTCATTTTTAGAGAGAATGTACATATTCATATCCAGCTCATATGTATATAGCAGATTGCTGGAGGTGCACTGTGGGAGCTCACACTGGACCAGCATCTCCCAGTGTCATGGGAAGGTTGTTATGGTGCATCTGAAAACCATCCACAAAGAGCTGCTGCAGCACAGGGGGTATGGACTCAGACTGATCTAGATTTAGCTGGATCTCTTGTTCACTTCGAAAGGCCAGACATGCTCCGGTTTAAAACAAGACTATTTAAAAATTGTTGAGCTTATTGACTTAAATCAGTTCTTCCTTTTTATGTTCACAACAACTCCTGAAAATCTAATGAAAATCCGTCCATAACTTTTTGAGTTAATTTGAACACAAACAGATAAACGCCGGTAAAAACATAACCTCCTTGGCGGAGGTAAGAAAATAGCCTTGGATCACGCAAGGAGCAGAACCAGAGGGGGAGGAGCCAATACAGGGGAGGAGCCAGTACAGGGGGAGGAGCCAAGACATGGCGCCACTTTCACATCCTGCTAGCTCCCCAACATTACCTACCCCAGCTTTAAAGAGAGGCTGTGTCAGGAGCGTAATCCAGAAAGGATTAGGTAACACAGGTTTTACAAATCCTGAGCTAAAGCCTGCGCTTGCTAAATCCTCTGACATCTTATCTGGCTACGTCAAAACAATGAACTAACTATCACAACCCCGTGTTGGTTACGCCAGGTGTGCACACATTCACAGTCAACCTGTAAAAATGATCATCCTCTGAGCCTCCATGATGAACATTACAAAATACAGAGCACCTTACTTTTCCCAGGCAGAAATACAGGCTTATGATGAAGAAATAATACAATAATATTTTTTAAAAAGCGGCACTATAGCACCACCCACTGCAAGGCTTGGTGGAGGATTGCCAAGAAAGTCAATGCATAAGTTGATGATAAACATATGGCAGCCTGCACTGTAGTTGATGTGTAATTTATATCAAAATTTACCTGGACTATATATTATTTTATGTTATTCATTCACTCATCTGCTGAACCGCTTATTCCAATTAAGGGTCGCAGATAAACTGGAGCTTTTCTCAGCAATCATCTGGTGAGAGGCAGGTACATTAAATTAAATTAAATTAAATTAAATTACGTGACGTGACAAGATGTGACGTTGCGTTATACTGTGTTATGTTATATTATATTGTATTATATTATATTATATTATATTATATTATATTATATATTATATTTGAGGACGGACCTTCAGACCATGCAAACAGATCATTCCTTTTAAATTTCTTGTTATTTTGATGATGACATGGATGTTGACGTAGGCCACACTGATACTTGTTTACTAAGATGTGTAGTACTGAACAGCTGATGCAGAGACGTGGACTTCCAGGACCGGGTCTGGGAACATGCCAGATGTGCAGCAGATGTTCCAGTAGTTTAGGAGAGCTGGATGTTGCAGGTAATGAGGGAATGGAGCTCCATTGTGTCGCAGCTACAGTGGACATGATGTTCTGTTGGACACAAAGCAAACTGAGGAGTGTTTACAGGGAGGACTTCCTGAAAAATAAATTCCCCTGTTATTGCTGTTACATTCAGTCCAAATTATTAATGTAAAAATGATCCAACTTCTCTGACAGAAGCTGTAAAACCTGACGGAACAGCTGTATTTCAGCTAAACTCTGCAGATCCAGATGTTTGCTTACAGGTGAAAGATAGGTTTTGTCGATGAGACACGTGTTTTAAAGACGTTCAACTCTGAAGAGAAATCTTTTAATGTATCTCATTTTGAAGCCGTTATCTCACAATAACCGGATAATTAATCTCCTGTGATCACAAAACTCTTTCTCTGATAACTATTCAACTTTTTTTTTATTTATCCAGAAAAACCTGAATTTTGTTTTCTTTGTAAACCAACTTCTGTAACTGCTTGTAAAGAACTTTGTTTTCCTGCTGGAAATAAACAACAAGCTCCACTAACCAGTCAGTTAACCATTATAATAAACAAGCATGGGTGGTCCTGGTTCATCACAGAGGACCTGATGGCCTCTCATCACTCAGCTTGTTTTTAAAGTTTATTATGACGTAAATGAAAGAGTTATTGATGCTGGTCTGATGGAAAATGTTTATAAAACAATGTGTGCAGTCGGGCATCCGACCCGCCGTGTGCGTATGGAGGAAGTTCAGCAGCACTGTGACCCTTCCTCACCTTGGTGGTCTGCCAGCAGATATCAGTACGAGAACAGAGCCACAGGGAGGTCACCAAAAACAAAGCAGGGAAGCTTTCTGGTCCACCTCCATCAGGTGCACGGTGGCGGCTGGAAGAAGGCTGAAGCAGTCTGGAAACTGCCAGCCGGTGGTCGTCGCTAACTGTTGCATGTTTCTGTCTCATTACTGCAATCTGCTTCTCCATGTACTTTTACATCAGAAGATGTGATGTTTTACACCATTTCTGTAAAAATCCATCAGATAATAAAGGTTAATAAAACAACACTGTGAGCTCTTCTTCTGTTCTAACTGTCCAGACATGTCCAGCATGAGGACCGAGTCGTGTGAAGGTCTTGTCCTGGAGGAGACTGCCACTCAGTGGAAGCCTCACATCACTGCAGAAACACATCTGGAAGTGACTGGAGTCCATGAAAACAGCCTCAACTCGAAGAAACAAACTAAAAAACATGGAGGAGAAAAAAACAAACAAACAGAAATACTCAGCAGGCATGTCCTGATCATTTACATATTCATAACATTTCCTGCTCAATATTTGATGGACTGGGTCTCACAGATACTCGGTGGTCTTTAATATTTAAATGATGGAAAACTGTTTCATGGTTACATATTAAAATAGAGCTGCATGTTGGTACTTTTATTCCCCCGACCCAAAAAACACAGGAAGCAAAACACGACGAGACGGGACGCTGTGGTACATACAACCACAACCTCATCAGGTCATCCTTTCTTCCCAGGAGAAGATAAAAAAACATGCCAGATGATGAAACTGAGACAATTTTACATCTGATAGGAAAAATAATCTGATGCTGCAGCCCATGGAAGAGCTTTACTGGTTTAACTGGGAATAGATCAATAATGTAACTAGGTATAAAAGGAACATCCCAGTCATCATGGAAAGATGGACAGACCTTCACCAATCTGTGACAAACTGGATTCCAAAAGAAAAATCTTCCTCAGACTTGCATCAGAAGATTATGGAGGAATCTCTGTATACATGGGACGAGGCTGGATTCTGGGGTTGTTCTGCATTAAAAGCAGACATGATTCTCAAATGGAAATCTCTGCTTGGACATGAAAAAATGTTCATTCTTCGGCATTTGAGCAAAAGTGAGTTGTCCTTGTATGTATTTTTAGCTGTTCTTTTTTTTATGAATCTCTTTATTTTACCATTTTATGTTATTTTATTTATTAACTTGCTGTTAATGTTCAGCACTTTGGTCAGCTGTCTGTTGTTTTTAAAGTGCTTTAGAAAAAAAAATGTTATGTTAAATGGTATGGACTGAGGAAGACTTACAGAAATAACCATGATTTCAGGTTAAAGTTGTATCATGCACAGAAGAGGCCATTTTTAAAACAGGAAACACGCCGTCTTCTCTGGACCAAAGCTCATTTAAAATGTTCTGAGTGAAAACCTGGATGAAGATGTGGAATTGTTTGTGGACAGCATGGACGGCGTGTCCTGCAAACTAAAGAGGAGAGGGAGCATCCAGCTTGTTATCAGCCTGCATCTCTGATGGGATGGGGGTGCATTAGTGCCGATGGCGTGGGCAGCTTCCACATCTGGGAACAACACAGGATGCTACACAATGCTAAATATCACTTTTAAGACATGCTAACAGCTGCTAACGATGCTAAACATCACCCTGGAACTACCCTGGGCTTAGAGTCAAAAGATCCGTCGGCTGGGAGCTGTACTCTTTGGAATATCTACTGGTTGCCATAGCAACTGCTGAATATGTGTATGTCCTAAAATATTTGTTTTCCCTTCAGTAAGAAATGCTTTTTTTTCTTTTGCTTTTAAGTCCACATTAGGTCCATTTTAACTGACTATAGAATAAATAAATAAACAGATGGGTAAATAAATTACTAGATGAATAACACAGTAGGACTTCCCTCCGGAGATGTTAGGTTAAATGGTTATTTGCTGTAAATGATCTGGTTTCTCTGAGCTCTGGATAGGGTGGCAGGCTGAAGAAAAAAAAAGTGAAGAAGACACGAGAACAAAGACAAATAAATAAGGTTCAATGGAAAAAGAAATGTGTTTTCGTATACCTTGTCAATGCATTATTAAATGAAAAGCCGAATGTTTAAGTAAGCGCTGGGATGTTCGGTCTGTTCACATTATGCATTATGGATGATTTAAGAATAAAAAGGTTTGTAGCTCTGGTGCTGTGATGAGAAAGCCTGCAGCATTCATTTTGTATAAACTGCCCACTCATATTATATTTATGTATTTCTGTCAGCTGGGGCATTGTTGGATGAAACGGGAAGGATTTTTGCTCATACAGTGTCTTTCTGCATCTGGCACCTCTGATCCGAGGTGTCTGAAAGGACCGTATGATGAATGCCTCCCAGTTAATCCCAGTGTCTCCAGCACAGCAGATGTTTTCCCTTTGACCTGCACAAAAGGTCTCTGTTTTGTTAGCAGGGTTGTCCATTCCTCTGAGGTCAGAGGTCACGCTGGTCTCAGGGTGAAGCTGCCACTGCAAGTCTAAACATGTGATGGCCATCAGAGCGTGACAAAAACACTGTTTCTCTGACAAGTCCTGCTTTCCATATGCTGATGCAGCTGAGAGCACACTGCTAACATGCTGAGAGTGCATGGTTAACGTGCTGAAAGTACACAGCTAACACACAGCTAATACGCTGAAAGCGCACTGCTAACATGCTGAGAGTGCAAGGCTAACACACTCACGGTGAACATGCTTAAGGCTAACACGCTGAGACTGCACTACTACCACACTGAGAGCGCTTGGCTAAAATGTAAAGAGGGCATGGCTGATATGCTAAGAGTGCACGGCTAACATACTGAGAGCATATGGTTAACCCACTCTGCTAAAATGCTTATGGCTAACAGCTGAGAGTGCATGGCTAACTCACTGAGAGAACACAGGGCTAACATGCTGAAAGCGCACAACTTACGTGCTTAGAGTACATAACTAGCTAGAGTTCATGACTAAAGCCTGTTCCATCCTCCACGAGAAGCAAGAACTGAGTTCTTGTTCTCGAGGCTGCAAGAACAAGAAAAAACGTCTTGTTCGGCAGGTCCATACATCCTCCACGAGAAGCAGGTCTGCAGCGGGGAGGGATCACTGCGGGGGGCGGTGTCTGCTTTATGTGCAATGAACCCGGTTGTTACCTCCGCCGAGGAGGTTGTTTTCCCCGGCGTCTTTTTGCTCAAGATAACTTAAAAGGTTAGGGAGCGATTTTATAAATATTTCAAGAGTTGTTGCAAATGTAAAAATGAAGAAGTGATTAAATTCTGGTGGTGATCAGGATCACCGTTTGGATCCAGGAATGTTTTAAAAGGATTCTTAAACATTGTGCTTGGCGGAGGTTTCCGCTCTCCGAGTTTCTAGTTTCATATTTAACGAGCAACTTCGTCCGCGGCGGGGCGGGTCGTGCACGCGGCTGGATCCGAGTGTTTTAATGCCACATGTAAAAATGTTCGTACTTTCTCACCACCTCGATCAGCTGTTTTATCAAAACAATCCGTTTTGCCGGCAACAGCAAACACACGAAAGCAGCAATTCTGCTTCATGCTTTCTCCGTGTTAACCACGCCCACCTCCAATGGCCGACCAATCACACGATACTTCTCGCAGCCCCACAAGAAAAAAGTTCTGCCAGCCCGATGTGTCAAGAACTGTCCTCAAACACGTCCGCGAGAACAAAAAGACGTCATTTTCTTCTCGGAGCCTCGAGAACAAGAAAAAAGTTCTCGCTTCTTGTGGAGGATGTAACAGGCTTAAGACACTGAAAGCACACGACTAACACAGTAAAAGTGCACAGCTAACAAGCAGAGACTGGGTGTCAGCGGTTGCTCAGGGGCAGCTCTAAACAAGAAGATATCTGAATGTTAACTGAACAATAACTGTAGGATTGGTGTCTGGACCTGCTCAGAAATATCATCAGTTGCGGCAAACAATACAACAACCAACCTGGTTCAGTCAGGGGGCTGGATAGTCTGCTAGACGGGGCGTGATTCGGGACTCAGACTTCCTGAGGGGAATTCAGGTCAACAAACTGCTCTTCTTTAATATTCTGGTCATGAAACAGTTTAAAACACAACTTTCTTCACTTTTTCCTTTGTAGCTGTACTTTAGGATACTAAAGTACCAAAACAGGCTAAACAACATAGAGACAATAAACATCGAGGAGGATCAGGTGGACCAAGTATAAAAATTCAGCATTAAAGGGTGCACTTATATCAGGAGAGTCCGCTAAACTCGGTCCAGTTGGGGACTTGGCTCATTTGTAGGGGGTGTATCTATGCGAACCGAGATCGTGTTCACGCTGCACTTTGGTCAAACCAGCCAAACCATTAGAATAATATGTCCCCATTCCCACCAGAGGTGGCGCTGCAGTAGTATTTAGCAGAAGAGAGGAAAAGACCCACATGAAGAACAAAACTGTTTCCTCCACTTGCAAGTTAAACATGGAACTTTTTTTAATTTTAAGTTTTCTTATCAAGTATACTGCAGAAACACACTACAGCAATAGTATGAACACCAGACCTGGCAGTAAACGATCGCTATTTATTTACCCACAATGCAATAATACGTCATATGCAGGAAGTAATTTTGCTTCCTGTATTTGATCCACTTGAAACGAACCAAGACCAGTGTTTGTTGGCAGACCAGATCCGCTTCTTTGATCCAAATCAGAACCTGTTTGGTGCGTTCACATTTCCCCAAATGATGTGGACTTTTCCAGCAAACGGACTCGGATTCGGATCAAAAAGGCTGATGTGAATGTGCCTAAAGTTGCTGCTGACACACTTTCATTATTTATCTCACTTTTCTCACATTTAGCAGATTTGTTCTTGGTTATAAACACACTTTATTATTCAAATATATACATGTAAAATGTAACATTCAAAATAATTGATAAATCTAAATATTTAAATAAAAATGCTATGTGTTAAAGCTAAATATTTATTCTAAATGTAATGTAAATCAAATCTAAATATTTTATATACTGTATATGTAAATGTTACGAGTCATATTTCAATGTCAATTTGTACATCTAAATCTATTATCTTAATATTTCAATCAAAATTGTACTTGTTTTGTTTGCTTGTTTATATACATTTAGAAAACCCTTTCAAATATTAAAATGTCTTTACACTCTCACAAGGTAGTTTTTCAGATATGTTCATGTATAAGTATATCGCAAAACTCTTAAAAGTATTCATAGATCACTGGCTGTGACGTAGCGATCACGTGGCCAGTTTATTCCAGGTAAAGATGATGCACTGTGTTTGGACAAAGAGGAGCTGAAAATCTGTTTTCAGACAATTAAAGAAAAAATATAACCTCCATCCTTGACAGCAAACAACAGCAAAATGCAGAGGTTTTTTTTTTTTTATAAGGGAATGAAAAAGAGGAATTGATTGCAAAAGCTGTAGAAAATACTCTGCAGCAAATAGAAAACCTAGAAACAACACAACCTGGATACCTGGAAACCTGCTACCTGGATACCTGAATAAGTGCAGTTGTACATGTTGTTCTGTCTTTCCTGTCCTCTCCACCCCAACCAGTCCAGGCAGATGGCTGCCCTCCCTGAGCCGGGTTCTGCCGGAGGTTTTCTTCCAGTTAAAGGGGAGTTTTTTCCTTCCCACTGTCGCCGCGTGCAGCTCAGGATGGAGGATTGGATTGAGGTCATGATTCGATGCAATCAGTTGGTTTCTATTATAGGATATGTATGAACTGGCTGGAAATGATGTGTATGTGGATTTGTGTATGTAAAGTGCTGTGTGGTAAAGTGTTGTGAAGTGGCGTTATACAAATAAAGCTGAATTGAATAGAATTGAATACCAGGCAACCTGCTACTTGGATGTCTGGCAACGTGCTAACTGACAACGTGGATACCTGTCAACCTGCTACCTGGATACCTGTTGTTTCTCTTCTAGTGGGAACAAAAGCTGACCTGACGAGGTTTATAAATCATTGGTTTTATCCACATTTTACACTGTGTCTTGGCTGGAACTGGGTTTGTAATTAAAATGTAATCCTAACTGATTTAATCTGCTGTTAAATATTTGTAAAACACTTTCAAAACAGGAGGAAATGGACTGTTTTCAGAGGATTAACTGTCCTAGTAGATAAAAACTATTGATTAACGGCAGTGTGGGTTTCCACTTACACACAGTGCTTTACAAGCAGCCTTCATTTGACAAGCCTGATCTTTCTCAACACAAGAAGTGACAACAAGCCGCACACAGGCCTAATTAAAGCGACTTTTCTTCCAATTAACACACATACTCTCACACACAGCCCTCTGATGACCCATTAGCTGAACAATGGCTGGGAAAAAGCGTCTCTGTCTCGCACATCCCCATTGTCCTCTCCAGGGGATAAAGCTGGGTTTACATTTAGGATTGCTGTAAAAGCGTCTGGTGGGGGAGGTGGTTAAAATCTCCAACTGTGCCCCAGATAAGACAACCAGTTGCAAACAGCGACTCTTTCAGAGCAGCAGCACTTTCATCTGTCTCCATGTGCAAGCCTCCGTCTGTCCGTCCGTCCATGCAGCCACACATTTACCAGCATCACTTATCATTAAAAGAGGTTCTAGCGGGTTTGTTGTGTCCCTTCTGCTTTTATCTGCATTTAGCAAGGCAGTGGTATGAATGTCAGTTTGACCTCTGAGGTTAACCTCTAACACGCCATGTGCACCGCAAAGTGGTGAAACAGACGGGCTGAGAGAGATGTGCAGTGAACATGACACTTTATTCAAACTATTTAAAGTGGTCTGGTGTGAATTTAAGGTGTGTGTTTGGTTTTAAGCTTTTTAAAAAAAAATCATTTGGTGCAAATAGTTTTATTTCCTGCTAAAATCTTTGGTTTTTTATTTATGTTGTTGATGAAGCTAAATACTGTTAAGAAAACGTGTTTTTTTTTTTAATATTAGAAATGAAAGATAAAAGTTATTATGTATGTAAAGTACATGTTGTAGGTTGTGTGGCCACAGTGGCTAACAGATGGCAGTCAGCAGACGTCCTCCAACAAGTTGAGACTTTATTGTGCAATGGTGCATGTTGTCTTAAAATACATAGAAACCCACAATGGAAAATTATCATCACACACATTACATTTTACCCACTAAACATAACTGAAATCGAATAAGCCTAAAGTAAGCTAACATGCACCCTGCTACATCAATATCGGCTCTCGCGGACAAACAAAATGCCCGCCTTAAATACCCTCACACCTGAATCCCAACATCCCCAGCATCTTCCACCTTTCAGGTACGCGCACTAAATAATGTCTTAGTCATTCTTTCCCCGCTGCCACAGAAAACTCTCCAAACTGTTTCCCCATCCCCAAACATCTGGTACAATACATCTCCTATAAAAGACAAACCAATTCCTGTAACACAATACAACTCCCCCCCTCCCCATACTTGGTACCATCCAGTGACAAAACCCTCTAAATGCAGGACATGAGCAGCCCTTCCTCCTTTTGGTCCTTTTGGTCAGAGAAGTATGATAAGTAAATCAAGAATACTAACATTTTATTAACAAAGCAAAGAGAATATTAAACCAAATTATTTCTGTTGGTTGTATATTTTAACTTTGCTCAAACACAAAACACAAACAAACCCAGAATAGTTGGTGTCTGCTTCCCACTGAGAGGATAAAGAAGAGTATCAGTAACTCAAATACAAAACGGTTAGCTGTTTTTGTGTGAAGTAACAGTGACAAGTGGTGGCACCTTACCCACTTTGTCACAGTACATTTTTAATAAAGCTAATGCTACATACGACACTAACTGGTAGGGGTGGGAGAATTGAATCGAAAAATTTTTTCCGTCACAATTTTAAAATCGATTTATTTTGTAATGAATAAAAATAATCCATTGTAAAATTTTTGTCGTTTTTATTATTTTTATTGATCTTTTAACTTGTCTTCTTGGGAATTATAACAACAGAATAATGGTCTGGATGCTGTGTTGTTTTTTTCCTAATTGAAATCAGGAAAAATGACAAGTATAAAAAAAACATTTCATACATTATTTTTACTTTTTAATCGACAAAAATCAGCAATATTTAAGAACTTAAACAGAATTGGCACCCAAAAAATCTGAAACAAATCGGGACAAAAGCATATCGTCACAGCCCAACTAACCGGTGTGTGAAACATGGGTGGACATGGGACGAGGAGGTTGGGTGGGTAACCTTCTGTTACTGTGTAAAGCTTGAGCCTAAAATTGAGGAGAAAACTCTATTTTTGTAATCTCAAGTCTCTATTTGTCCATTGAACCTAATTAAAAAAAAAAAAAAAGTTTTTGTGTATTTAATGTTTATTACAGTGGAAATGATTGCAGTGTTAAATTTGTCCATCAGGGCTCAGAAGACAAGAACTGTGATTCAGTTCATGTTCAGCAGGGTTTTAAGCAAAGTTTTTACCACAAACTGATGCAAAATGTCTCAGAAACTGTATCAGATATGATACATACCCTATTAAAAGGTTAAAACAGATCTCTGCATCACCCAGTAAATTCCAGCATCTACAGGAACAGATGTACTGGTGAGATAAAGGACTAGTGCTTGTACTTCTTAAAATCTTTTACAAGATTCTTGATCATCTAAAAACCAACCAAAAGTTCTTTGCTGTTCTTAACTTCTTCCGATGTTTTTTATGTCGGTTTCTACATTTTCTTCGTGCTGGTGTGGGCACCAGATCCGCTTGGGCCGTACGCCTGCTGATGACGCCACAGATTGGCTGGATGTTGGGTTCACAGTTCTGATTAGTCTGGGCATCTTAGTTTTTCAGTGAAGTGGGATTGTCGTACATTTGCAGAGCATAAACAAGTTTTATAAAGAAATCCAACGTTACCTATAAATGGGAATTACCATCACTTCTAAAACTACAGAGCAGAAAAGCTGCCATTTGGAAGGGATTGAAAAATTACATAATAAAATGAACAGTGTTAACATTAACAACTCATTTTTAGTTCATATTTGCAATATTTATTCCCAATTTAACCAGCTGCCCTGCGATGGACTGGCGAGCTGTCCAGGGTGTACCCTGCCTTTCGGCCAAAGCCTGCTGGGATAGGCTCCAGCTTCCCCGCGACCCTTCATTGGATTAAGCGGTTAGGATGATTAATGAATGAATGTAACCAGTTATTATATCCAAATGAATATTGTTTGTTTCAGGTTGCAGTAGTTGGACAGGTGTATCATTACAAAGGCAAGCTCCACTTGGTGGTGTTTTAGGCATGTTTGCAACATATTAATAAGTTGCCATGATAAAATCGATTCATCTTCATCAGATTCAAAGGGGCTTTATTGGTCTGAAGAAAACATGTTTAGTTTGTTGAAGGAAATTAAAAAATTAGAGACCACAAGCATCTATTGCACTCTTTTGGTAAGCAACATAGTGTCACGTCATCAGCAGCCGTGGCCCAAGCAGACCTGGTGACAAGCGGCAACCTCTGGCGGTTAAAAATAAAGCTTGCCAAAACTGCAGTTCCCCCTTCATCCACTAGGGGCTCCAAAACAGAGCAAATCCCCATAGACTCCCATGTTAAAAAGACCAACTTCACAGCAGGAATAAACATGTTTACAGCTGAAATAAACATGTTTACAGCCTGGTTAAAAAAAAAAAAAAAAAGGTTTAATTGGTCAGGTTTATCTCCATGACAACTGTGGAGGGAATTAATTTTTTTTGTAACTTCTCCGTTTAGATATTTGGTATATTTAGAAGAGTGTCCTTTTGATTGACAGGTACTTGATCTCCTGCTTCAAGAAGGACAGTGTGACTTAGCTTTGGCCTGCTAACCTCTGTTAGCTGGTTAGCTACTGTTATCTACAGGTTAGCTCGGTTAGCTCTTAGCTACAGGCAAGTTGAGGTTCGCTCGATGTCAATCATCCACCATAACGCTCACCGCCCCCCTCTCAGCTCCACCTCTTTGCCCATATTGGTATATTAAAGGAGAGACGACACAAGTGATGCTGCAAAGATGGCGATGGTAGGAACCGCCCAATGAGCTTCAGTTTTAGCTCTTCAGAAACCTACGGGTGACATCATGGAGGCTCCGCCCATCTTTTATATACAGTCTATGGCTGTGTTCGAATCTCCACCCTACTCCTTAACCTCCCATTTACTACTCACTGCATAGTGCACTCATTCTGATGGTGATTCAGACTCAAAGCTGGGTATTTTCTCCTTGTCACAGATCACGTGACAACAGACTCTCACCACGGCAACCACCACGCATTGTTCCTAATCCAATCCAAACTTGTGTGAAAACATTTATTTTCTTATACATTGTTATTCACCATGCGATGGACTGGCAAGCTGTCCGGGGTGTACCTGCCATTCGCCCAAACACAGCTGGGATAGGCTCCCGCTTCCCCGCGACCCTTCGCTAGACTAATCGGTTAGGATAATGAATGAATGAATGTATTCTATTCTTTCTTTATCACATATTTATTCAACAAGTTAGAATATAAAATGAATGATCTATAGTTTTTTGTTAACCTGCTTCGACGTTCATGTCCCTTGCGCCACTTTGACCTCTTTCCTGCAATGCATTGTGGTCTATAGTGACCCGTCTAGTGACCACTTTTTTTCAGGATGCATTGTGGGTAAATTTTAGTCCACTACTTTTTCTCTCTGGACATTCGGACACCCTTAGAAAATGGCGTGACCTCTAAATGGGCTGGCCATTTTCTTCTTCTCTGGTTTGTTCTTCTTTCTGGTTGTGCATCAGCTACACAACTCAACACTGCCCCCAGGTGGTTTTGTTCTGGTTTCTGCATCAAACAAGCAAAGCTTCTTTAAAATGACCAAACTGCGTGTTTAATCAACACAGGAGAAGGACATAACTGTCTGTCTGTCTGCGCATCCGCCTCCCGCATCCAGTAGTAAAGGACTTTAAGACCGCTGATGTCCCCAATAAGCATTTATTATTAAATTAACAGGAAATTTTGTAGCTGTGTGTGTGTGTGCATACTTAAAAAAAAAAAAAAAAAAAAAAAAATCAATGGACAGGAAAATGTAGGGCAGTGTACGTGCATGTAGACAAACCCGATCAAATGATCAGAATTATAACTCCCTGATAGCTGATGTTGGTTGCCATGGAAACTGGCTGGACGTTGCTGTTTGTGATGGGTTGTTGGACACCCGTTAAAATGTCCTGGAGACGCTCCAGGTGGTTTGCGGGTTTCCTGGATGTTTGCGGGAAAGAAAACAAAGTGGAACTGCTCTCTGAAAGACAAAGAGGGAAGCGGGACAGGAGGCTGCGGGGTAATCTGGTGCTTTTCTGAGGCCGTTCAGGTCATGCTCTCTGCATCTCTGTGGACAGACATCCTCCACATTCTTCTTCTGCGTCTCTGTGTGTGTGTGTGTGTGTGTGTGTGTGTTTGCGTGCGTGCTGCCCCACGCAGTCCACTCTCTTTGCTCTTTGACTCCATATAAGGCAGCCAGCTCCATGGTAACCACAGGGCTTGAATAGCGGTGTCAAATCCCTGAGAGCACACACACACACACACACACACACACACACACAGACATGCCCCCTCCCCCTCCGCGTGCACGCACTCCTGTTACCTCCCTCTTTCTGCAGGATTTCTCTCAAACAAACATTCAGATGTAGGCTGCAGGAGGCACACAGGAGAAGGGGGAAATCCAGCCCATGTCGGGCATTTCATAATCAGATTTGTGGGAACTCTCTCCGGCCTCCGTCTGCCTGCCGAGCCGCGGGGAAACACGCAGGCCAGGCCACCACACACCGCTTCCTGGTGGGCAAGCACCGACAAAAGGCTGCAGGAGCCTCGTCTGTAAATCTCCTTGTGTGTGTGTGTGTGTGTGTGTGTGTGTGTGTGTGAGAGGAAGACGCGACACACGGTCCGTCCAGAGGACTCTGTCCCCCGGCCCTTCGCCGTGTTGAGGCGGTGTGTTGTGGAGGAGAGAAGAGGGGGCATTCCGCGTCGTCTCCGCCCGCCGATGCTGCAGCATCTGCGGCTGTCGTCGCCTCGAAGCAGCCCGTGGTAAAAGTGCGTGATGCTGCGTGGAAGTCGGCTTTGTGTGGAAAATCTTCCCCGCCTGTTAGCGAGCGGAACACCGGAGCTTGTGCCCGCGTCCTCGCTGGATGGACCGGAGCTTTAAGGCTGAAAAAGGGAGCTCCTTCTCCGGCGAGGGCGGCCGCAGACGCCGCGTGTTGGTGCCAAGGTAAGCTCGGTGTCTTTTACCGACCGTCTGGCGTTCATTTAAACCGTTAAGATAGAAATAAATAAATAATATCATGAGTGTGAGGGTACTTTAAGAGGAGGGGGTTAAATCCTCTCCAGGCATGTGCTGAGGCTGAGGTCCTTTTTCAGCCATTACTGTTGCTACAGAGACGGGGCTGCACCTTCATATGTCTTTACTTTATGCCTTGTTTTTTCTTTAAAATGTGACTTTTCTGTGTTCTGCGGCAGTATAAGTGACTCTTGTGTCCTGTTGAAGGTCCTCCGGGTGAAGCGGGGAACAGTCCGGACCTCACCGGCAGGCAGGCGTCGCGAGCTCGGCTTCAGAGGACGAAGCTGCGCGGAAGAAACGAATCTGATTAAAGAGGAAAAAGTAAAAGTTTCCAGAGTGAAACTGTTTCCAGGTCAGGGGGGAGGAGACTGGACTGTTTTTCTTTCTTTTTTTTTTGGACATCTTATTTAGCTCGAACCCCCCAAGCCACCCCCCCCCTCCTCTCGGATGAAAATGACCGAGTATCCGTCTGGAAGCACCGAGTCCGGCTGAAGCGGCTTTTATCCCCGCCTCCTGCTGTTTCTGCGACCCTGACAGCAACCACAGGCTGCTGGTCTCTTTTCTCCTGACCTGGTTCGGTAAGCAAGCGATGGCCATGGTGAGTGGGGGCTGGGGAGATCCCAATGGGGGCACTAACGGGCTGGGGGAGAAGGGCTACCTGAGGGGGGAGGAGGAGGACGGCTCTCCGCAGGCGGTGGGCAGCGACGTGGAGGCCGGGGACGAGGACAAGGCCTGCGTGGTGGACTGCGTGGTGTGCGGGGACAAGTCCAGCGGGAAGCACTACGGCGTGTTCACCTGCGAAGGCTGCAAGAGCTTCTTCAAGAGGAGCGTGAGACGGAACCTCAGCTACACGTGCAGGTGCGCGAGGCTCTGGGAGTTGTGTGTTTTAGCAGGGTCGGATTAAAAGTGCACAGGCCTCTGGGCCCAGAGTGTTCCAGGGGCCCCCTTCCCCACCGCAACATTTTGATAATTGTGAATGATGCACCGTGAAACAACATTTCTAACATCTCTCAGCCAGTGGAACCAATAGCCCTAGACACTGTTGTGTAACTATCTGGCTTTTATGTACATTTTGTTTTATGTCCAAACTGCTGGTGTTCACTTCACATCGGCCCCAAGTGGGAGTGGGCCCCTGGGCCTGTGACCATAATGTCCACTGGATAATCCGGCTTTGTGTTTTGGGTGTCATGATGGAGAGAAACACATCCTGCTTTACCTTGTTTTATTCAGGTGAAAAAAACGTTTACAAAATAATTCCAGTCATTAATAATGAAGCTAAAGACAAGTCAGACTTGTAGTCTCTGATCAGAGAAATCAGTAAACAAATAAACAAAATACAGAAAATATTTATGTAGAATAAGTTTAACTAAAAAGTTGTTGCAAATAAAAGACTACTGAAGAAGTGATTAAAAAAAATCTTTAAAACATTTTATTGGCTATAAAAAAGAAAAATTAATAAAAACAATTACAAAAACTATGATAATGAAGATGAAAGATATTAAATAATAATAATTTTATAGGATTGATTAACAAAAATGTTACAAATGAAATAAACTATCCAAAAAGAAAAAAATACTGAAAGTAATAAAATGAATGAATTAAACCTGTAAATATAAAATATAAAGGGAGAAGTGTCCTAGCGGTGGTGGACCTGCATTCTGAATTATTTAATGAGTAACTAATAATCCAGTGATGTGATGTCAGCTGCAGGTGTTCCAGGTGTGTAGATCAGCTGAATGAGCTGTCTGTTAAACTCCGTAAAGTTTTATTTACTGGCTTCATCCTAATAATCTGCGTGTAAGCGGAAGCGTCGTACCAGACTTCTGGCATACAGGACGCTAATCTTCATGCATATCGATGGTTTTGGTGGAAATGTCGTCAGACTGGTGGTTGTGCATCTGTACCGAGGTGTGTGTGTGTGTGTTCTCTGCTGGGTGACAGGGATTCACCTGGTGGTCTCCATGTTCTTGTTGATGTTCTCAGGTCCAACAGAGAGTGCCAGATCGATCAGCACCACAGGAACCAGTGCCAGTACTGCCGCCTGAAGAAGTGTTTCCGAGTCGGGATGCGCAAAGAAGGTATCTGTCTGCTTCTTCATTCACTCATTCATGCTTTCACACCCGCACAGTCGGGGGTCTCCATCTGATAGAAAGATTTCCCACCTGCTTTTGGTTTGGAGGGTGTTCAAGCTGGACTGAAGTCAGTGGGACCAGACCTCCTGGATGTGTTCTGTACTCCCACAGAAACACGGTTCGTCAGGTAAAAGGACGAGTGTTTTCCTGAGCAGGTGTCTTCACGGGGAAGCCCTGCAGTTGAGGAAAGTTGTCTCCATCCAGCAGCCAGAGGTTTCTGCTGCTGGTTCTGTGATTCAGGATGGAGAAACATCTGGAACCATGAATAAACCAGCAGACTGGGAGGTGGTCTGCTGGTTCAGTCTATCATACAGGTTCAGTTATATTTACTGTCTTGTTTCTTTTCTTTTTATTGGAGATGAAAACATGAAAAACATTAAAAATAAGAAGGAATAAAGTGATGAAGAAGAGACGCAGTGGATTTACTGTAACTGTGTTAAAATGCAGGTCGGGTCGCAGGTTTGGTCATCTGAACGGGTTCTGATGAGTAAAACCGGACCTGTGCAGGACTCTGGTCTTGGTGTGCAGAATGTTTTCTCAACACGTTGTTGGTTTTGTTTTTCCTCCTAACAAACCATAATCTTCATCACTTCCTTCTTCTTCTTCATGCTTTACTGCAGACGACACTTTCTGATTGGTTGCTGGATAGTCTGTTTGCAAGTTAACCCAGACCCCTGGTTTTGTGGTTGGTGTTCATACTGCGCCAAACGACTCGTACAGTATGAATGGGACCGTGGTCCGGTTAAAGCTGGTTAGAGAGGGTCACAGTCCGGTTAAAGCTGGTTAGAGAGGACCACGGTCCGGTTAAAGCTGGTTAAAGAGGGTCACGGTCCAGTTAAAGCTGGTTAGAGAGGGTCACAGTCCGGTTAAAGCTGGTTAGAGAGGACCACGGTCCGGTTAAAGCTGGTTAGAGAGGACCACGGTCCGGTTAAAGCTGGTTAGAGAGGGTCACGGTCCGGTTAAAGCTGGTTAGAGAGGGTCACAGTCCGGTTAAAGCTGGTTAGAGAGGGTCACGGTCCGGTTAAAGCTGGTTAAAGAGGGTCACAGTCCGGTTAAAGCTGGTTAGAGAGGACCACGGTCCGGTTAAAGCTGGTTAGAGAGGACCACGGTCCGGTTAAAGCTGGTTAAAGAGGGTCACGGTCCGGTTAAAGCTGGTTAGAGAGGACCACGGTCCGGTTAAAGCTGGTTAGAGAGGACCACGGTCTGGTTAACGAGGACTGTGGTCCGGTTAGTGTAACCGTGGTCCTCCACAGTCTGGTTAAAGTGGATCACTGTCTGGTTAGAGAGGACCACGGTCCGGTTAAAGCTGTTTAGAGAGAACCACGGTCCGGTTAAAGCTGTTTAGAGAGGACCACGGTCCGGTTAAAGCTGGTTAGAGAGGACCACGGTCCAGTTAAAGCTGGTTAGAGAGGGTCACGGTCCGGTTAACGAGGACTGTGGTCCGGTTAGTGTAACCGTGGTCCTCCACAGTCTGGTTAAAGTGGATCACTGTCTGGTTAGAGAGGACCACGGTCCGGTTAAAGCTGTTTAGAGAGAACCACGGTCCGGTTAAAGCTGGTTAGAGAGGACCACGGTCCGGTTAAAGCTGGTTAGAGAGAACCACGGTCCGGTTAAAGCTGGTTAGAGAGAACCAGATTCCGGTTAAAGCTGGTTAGAGAGGACCAGATTCCGGTTAAAGCTGGTTAGAGAGGACCACGGTCCGGTTAAAGCTGGTTAGAGAGAACCACGGTCCGGTTAAAGCTGTTTAGAGAGAACCACGGTCCGGTTAAAGCTGTTTAGAGAGAACCACGGTCCGGTTAAAGCTGTTTAGAGAGAACCACGGTCCGGTTAAAGCTGGTTAGAGAGAACCACGGTCCGGTTAAAGCTGGTTAGAGAGAACCAGATTCCGGTTAAAGCTGGTTAGAGAGGACCAGATTCCGGTTAAAGCTGGTTAGAGAGGACCACGGTCCGGTTAAAGCTGGTTAGAGAGGACCACGGTCCGGTTAAAGCTGGTTAGAGAGGACCACGGTCCGGTTAAAGCTGGTTAGAGAGAACCAGATTCCGGTTAAAGCTGGTTAGAGAGGACTACGGTCCGGTTAAAGCTGGTTAGAGAGGACCACGGTCCGGTTAAAGCTGGTTAGAGAGGACCACGGTCCGGTTAAAGCTGGTTAGAGAGAACCAGATTCCGGTTAAAGCTGGTTAGAGAGGACTACGGTCCGGTTAACGAGGACTGTGGTCCGGTTAGTGTAACCGTGGTCCTCCACAGTCTGGTTAAAGTGGATCACTGTCTGGTTAGAGAGGACCACGGTCCGGTTAAAGCTGTTTAGAGAGGACCACGGTCCGGTTAAAGCTGGTTAGAGAGAACCACGGTCCGGTTAAAGCTGGTTAGAGAGGGTCACAGTCCGGTTAAAGCTGGTTAGAGAGAACCACGGTCCGGTTAAAGCTGGTTAGAGAGGGTCACAGTCCGGTTAAAGCTGGTTAGAGAGGACCACGGTCCGGTTAAAGCTGGTTAGAGAGGACCACGGTCCGGTTAAAGCTGGTTAGAGAGGGTCACGGTCCGGTTAAAGCTGGTTAGAGAGGGTCACGGTCCGGTTAAAGCTGGTTAGAGAGGACCACGGTCCGGTTAAAGCTGGTTAAAGAGGGTCACAGTCCGGTTAAAGCTGGTTAGAGAGGACCACGGTCCGGTTAAAGCTGGTTAGAGAGGACCACGGTCCGGTTAAAGCTGGTTAAAGAGGGTCACGGTCCGGTTAAAGCTGGTTAGAGAGGACCACGGTCCGGTTAAAGCTGGTTAGAGAGGACCACGGTCTGGTTAACGAGGACTGTGGTCCGGTTAGTGTAACCGTGGTCCTCCACAGTCTGGTTAAAGTGGATCACTGTCTGGTTAGAGAGGACCACGGTCCGGTTAAAGCTGTTTAGAGAGAACCACGGTCCGGTTAAAGCTGTTTAGAGAGGACCACGGTCCGGTTAAAGCTGGTTAGAGAGGACCACGGTCCAGTTAAAGCTGGTTAGAGAGGGTCACGGTCCGGTTAACGAGGACTGTGGTCCGGTTAGTGTAACCGTGGTCCTCCACAGTCTGGTTAAAGTGGATCACTGTCTGGTTAGAGAGGACCACGGTCCGGTTAAAGCTGTTTAGAGAGGACCACGGTCCGGTTAAAGCTGGTTAGAGAGAACCACGGTCCGGTTAAAGCTGGTTAGAGAGAACCAGATTCCGGTTAAAGCTGGTTAGAGAGGACCACGGTCCGGTTAAAGCTGGTTAGAGAGAACCACGGTCCGGTTAAAGCTGTTTAGAGAGAACCACGGTCCGGTTAAAGCTGTTTAGAGAGAACCACGGTCCGGTTAAAGCTGGTTAGAGAGAACCACGGTCCGGTTAAAGCTGGTTAGAGAGAACCAGATTCCGGTTAAAGCTGGTTAGAGAGGACCAGATTCCGGTTAAAGCTGGTTAGAGAGGACCACGGTCCGGTTAAAGCTGGTTAGAGAGGACCACGGTCCGGTTAAAGCTGGTTAGAGAGGACCACGGTCCGGTTAAAGCTGGTTAGAGAGAACCAGATTCCGGTTAAAGCTGGTTAGAGAGGACCACGGTCCGGTTAAAGCTGGTTAGAGAGGACCACGGTCCGGTTAAAGCTGGTTAGAGAGAACCAGATTCCGGTTAAAGCTGGTTAGAGAGGACTACGGTCCGGTTAACGAGGACTGTGGTCCGGTTAGTGTAACCGTGGTCCTCCACAGTCTGGTTAAAGTGGATCACTGTCTGGTTAGAGAGGACCACGGTCCGGTTAAAGCTGTTTAGAGAGGACCACGGTCCGGTTAAAGCTGGTTAGAGAGAACCACGGTCCGGTTAAAGCTGGTTAGAGAGGGTCACGGTCCGGTTAAAGCTGTTTAGAGAGAACCACGGTCCGGTTAAAGCTGGTTAGAGAGAACCACGGTCCGGTTAAAGCTGGTTAGAGAGAACCACGGTCCGGTTAAAGCTGGTTAGCTGGTTAGCATGTTCCGGTCAGCAAGGACCAAACAACAGCAGCGTTAACCTTCTGCTCTCCATCGCTGCTGTTACAAAAAAATAACTCAATCAAGACCTGAACATCATTATGGCTGAGCTCGTCATCCGTGTCAGCTCAACGCCGTGATCTAACTGGCTTAATCTAGTTCCTGTGCAGGGGTGACTGAGGGGAGTACCCGGCTGAGACATCTGTGTCCCTGTGCCTTAAGCCTGCGGTTGAAGCTGCAGCATTTAGTTGACTCCATCCAGGCCCGATCAATCCAATATGGAGATTGAGGTTAAGAGGTGGAGATGAAGCTCACTCCGACTCTAACGTAAGATTTTCCACTGAGGAGCTGGAAGCAGTAAACATGCTGTCTTTGAGCGTTTTACGTTGGTTTTTCCTCATGAACACAGTTCATAAAGCACGCTAATAAGAGGCGTAATGGCTCCCTGTACTGTCTTTCTCCTCAGAAAGGTCAGAGGTCAGCCACTCGGCAGAGGATCCTTAAGACTGCTTAAAGAAGCTTTACTGTAATCTGCTCACAGCACGTTTTCACGTCTAGAAACAACTAGACCGCTTCCACCGATCCTCTGCATGTACAACCTCATTTCCAAAACAACGTTCTGACGCTGTCTAAAATATGAACAAAATCAGACCCTCGTGAATCCATCTTTTCTTTCCAGTAGAAGATAAACATGTCGGATGATGACATTTTATCATCTGATGGAAAATCTGAATCTGATGCTGTAACACATCTGTAAAAAGTAGTTCTAGGGTAAAGTTTAGCATTGTTAGTAGCTGTTAGCATCTGTAAAAAGTAATGCCAGGTAATGTGTAGCATTGTTAATAGCTGTTAGCTTCTGTAAAAAGTAATTCCACAGTAATGTGTAGCATTGTTAGTAGCTGTTAGCATCTGTAAAAAGTAATTCCACAGTAATGTGTAGCATTGTTAGTAGCGGTTAGCGTCAGTAAATGTAGTTTGACGGTAAAGTTTAGCATTGTTAGTAGCTGTTAGCGTCTGTAAAGAGTAGTTCCAGGGTCAAATTTAGCATTGTTAGCAGCTGTTAGCATCTGTAAAAAGTAATTCCAGGTAATGTGTAGCATTGTTAATAGCTGTTAGCTTCTGTAAAAAGTAATTCCACAGTAATGTGTAGCATTGTTAGTAGCTGTTAGCATCTGTAAAAAGTAATTCCACAGTAATGTGTAGCATTGTTAGTAGCGGTTAGCGTCAGTAAATGTAGTTTGACGGTAAAGTTTAGCATTGTTAGTAGCTGTTAGCGTCTGTAAAGAGTAGTTCCAGGGTCAAATTTAGCATTGTTAGCAGCTGTTAGCATCTGTAAAAAGTAATTCCAGGGTCAAATTTAGCATTGTTAGTAGCTGTTAGCATCAGTAAAAAGTAATTCCAGGGTCAAATTTAGCATTGTTAGTAGCTGTTAGCATCAGTAAAAAGTAGTTCCAGGGTCAAATTTAGCATTGTTAGTAGCTGTTAGCGTCTGTACAAAAAAAAAAGCAGTTCCAGGGAGATGTGTAGTAGTGTTGATAGGTTTACCACCTTTTTAGAAATTATAATAAGGGGCGCTCACCATAGCCCTAATCCAAGCGGAAGGGACGCCTACAGCAGCAGTATGTTTCTTAAGTAAAGGAGTGATTAATTAATCAAACTTAAAGATTAAAATGCTTGATTAGGAATTAATACATTCTTTGTTGTGCAACATTGTTGGATATAAAGTTTTGCTAATTAGGCTTCATAAAGTTGTGATTACACAGATCTCTACTGACATATGAGGAAAATGCTTTATATAATAAAGCACCATATGCACAATGCTAAGCTATTGTCTAAAAAGTAGTTTCAGGGTAAAGTTTACTATTATTAGCATGTGTAAAAAGTTTCAGGGTAAAGGTTAGCATTGTTTGCATGTGAAAAAGTAGTTTCAGGGTAAAGGTTAGCATTGTTAGCATGTGTAAAAAGTAGTTTCAGGGTAATGGTTAGCATTGTTAGCTTGTGTAAATGGTAGTTCCAGTGTAAAGGTTAGCATGTGTAAACAGTAGTTTGAGGGTAAAGGTTAGCATTGGGGTTGTATGAAAACACGCTTATATGAGAACAATCTTTTTATACAGTATAAATTCATGTCTTAAACTTAGTTTTAACTTTCTTCTTTGGCCTCTCCTCTCATGTTCCCCCTCCCCCTCCCCCTCTTGTCCCCCAACCAAACTACAGCAGTTCAGCGCGGTCGTATCCCTCCGCAGCCGAGCCTCAGTCCTTCCATCACACCACTAGGTGGTGCCAGTGGCCTCGGCGGTCCCGAGTTCTACAACAACAACAGTAGCAGTGGCGGTACCGGTGGAGGCCAGCCGGTGTCAGAGCTGATCTCCCAGCTGCTTCGGGCCGAGCCCTATCCCAGCAGCCGATACGGACACCAGTACAACCAGCAGAGCGGGCCGGATAACGCCATGGGCATCGATAACATCTGTGAGCTGGCTGCTCGGTTGCTGTTCAGCACCGTGGAGTGGGCCAGAAACATCCCCTACTTCCCAGAGCTGCCAGTCTCAGACCAGGTCAGTGGATCATTGCTCCCACCAGAAACTCTGCTGGGTCCATTAGGATAGTCTTTTTATTTCTTGTTTTCATAAAGGTCATCTTTAAATATGCCAATGAGGAGCCAACAATGCAGAAATTGGCACCCATTCCTGGAACAACATGTAAATCAGGGTTCTTTTTAAAGTTCGGCTGGCATGTTGAAGTGGGTGGATTTGTCAGAAAATACTGTAAACAAGCAGAAAAATCATGTTCATGGGATGTTTTAATGAATCCGGCTGTACGATGGCCGTAACAGTAAGAAAGCAGAATTTAAGGGTTCGAATATTAAAACTGTTCTGGTATAAAACATGATCCAGTCACATTTATGAGCTTCATTTCCTCCTACTGTACCGATGTGTTTCCACAAAGTTGTGGGGGAAGTCCAGTAAATGGTCCACGGAGCTGTGGGGAAGTTCAGTAAACGGTCCAGTGGGACAGTGGACACGTTGATGTCACAGCAAACATCATGTCCCATTGTTTCCTGAGGACGAATACGTTCATCCCCGTTTCCACATCAGGTCCAGATTCTGTTTCTACCAACAAATACTGGGACCGGAACATCCCTCCAGTCCTACCGTCTGGGTTTCTTCCATAAAGGGGTGGAGCTAGACATAGTGCAGTCCTGTGATTGGAGGAGAGACTCATGACTTCCTGTGTGACTGATACAACCTCCTGGATGTCCATTTGGGTCGTCTCTTCGTTAGTGTTAAAGAATCAGGATAAAGAATAGAGTCACCGAGCAAAAGCAGCGTCAAGTGGAGGCGAAAGCTCAGAATAAACTCCAGACACAAACGCTGCAGCAGGCTTTTACCCGTCATACGGTCATAGTTCCCCCAGATGGAAGGAGAGCACTGCTGCCGTTGCCTAGCAACATCTGACACATAACTGATGACTGATACAACATTACACAGTTTTATATGGTTACGGGGATGTAAAATGAGCGATATCGGGACGTGAGGTTTTGGTTGTATCGCCCAGCCCTGGTGACCAATATGACCAATGAGAGCTGGCGTTTCATGAGGAGGAAACGTGAGGATGAGATCTCACTGTTCACGAGTTAAAGCCAACTTTCAAAAGGAGAAAAGAGATTTGGTGAATAAATATGGAAACCCATCCATCCATCCATCCATCTTCTGCAGCTTATCCGGGGTCGGGTCGCGGGGGCAGCAGCCTAAGCAGGGAAGCCCAGACTTCCCTCTCCCCAGCCACATTTACCAACTCTGCGGGGGGGTCCCGAGGCGTTCCCAGGCCAGCCGAGAGATATAATCCCTCCAGCGTGTCCTGGGTCTTCCCCGGGGTCTCCGAACACCTTTTTTTAAAATTTTTTTTATATGTTTTAAATCTATATTTTACATTTTCTTTCTGCTTTTGGAAACAAACAAAGTGATAATCTGGGTGTTTTTTTTTCTACCGTATCATGTTGAATGTTTAAAAAGGTGGTTTTGTTGCTAGATGCTGTGTTGAGGTAACTCAGCGTGTTTGACGTGTTCAGGTGGCTCTGCTGAGGCTCAGCTGGAGCGAGCTCTTCATCCTCAACGCAGCCCAGTCCGCCCTGCCGCTCCACATGGCGCCCCTGCTGGCCGCGGCCGGCTTCCACTCGTCGCCCATGTCTGCCGAGCGCGTGGTGTCTTTCATGGATCAGGTCAGGATGTTCCAGGACCAGGTGGACAAGCTGACCCGGCTGCAGGTGGATTCTGCAGAGTACAGCTGCCTGAAGGCCATTGCGCTCTTCTCACCAGGTGAAAACATGTTCATTAACATGTCTCTGTGATGCGATGTGGGGTTTCTGAGCTTTTTACAGTGTCGAACACGTACGACTGGATGTCTGGTGTTATTTCCAGACAAATACTTTAGTTTGTTTACAGTTTCTGCCTGTTTATATGAAGAAAATCGTTGATGTGCACGTTCCCGACACATAGTCCCAGCAGTTGACCAATCAGATGTAGCCTGCAGGTGGGGATGGCGGGCTTAGGGCGGAGCTTAGGTGGAGCTTTCTCTTGTTTCTTGCAGATCTGAGAGGATCAATACTAAATGAGTAAAGGGGTTTTTGAAACATGCTTTATTTTTTTTTTTACCTTCTGGGCTTGCATATTAGAACATAATAGATCCACCTTAATGTGAAGGAATGAGGAGCAGCTGGAATAAAAACATGAGTCCTGCAGTGCCTGACATGGCAGCTTTACATGTGTTTAAATATTGTTTGGTGAAAATCCGACTTTGTTTTGCATTTCTGCACGTCTCCATCCTCCATCCTACCTCGGACTACACTGGTCCAACTAGTCCTGCATGCCACTTCTGGTTCTCCTGTAACCTTCCACCTGGTCTAACTGGTCCCAACGCTGCCCTCTATTGGTTACTGACGTAATGGCAGGAAGTGTCAGGCAGCCATGATAAACAGGCTTACATGTCCTCCTCCTCATATCCTGGGTTTAATAATGACCTGGGAGGGTTGTAGAGTACGACTGATGCTGACTGGATCTTCTTATCACTCAGCTTCCTGTTTCAGCTTATCCACTGTTCTGGGCTGTTTAATAAATAAGAAGCGTTTTGATCCCAGAAGTTTTAATTTGGGAAGAAAATGACCCTGCAGAGGAAGAACTGTGCGATGAAGATGAGGAAGAGGAGTGAAATGATGTTTTAAATGATCCTGTGAAGCAGATGAAGTTCTTCACAGGATAAAAAAAACAGTAATATATCAGACATCATACAAGTAATATTAACACAATGACCAATAAAACAGGGAAAATGTGATAAAAATGGAGCATCAGGGTAGTTTAAGTTTCTACCGAAACAGATGTTTTAACTAACAAAGTAGGCCGAGGAGGCTGCTCTTTACTCAGGAGGAAGTGAGTTCCACGACTTTGGGGCGACGGACTGACCGGTTTAATCACCTTCAGTGTTCAACCTCCCATGTGGGACACAAAGTAAAGGGGATTTAGCAGATGGCAGTGACCTCACAGGGTGATAAGAGGAGATCAGCTAAATAAAGAGGAGTCAGACCGCTGAGGGCTCCGTGGAGGAGATCCTAAGACCAGAGACTTTCTGGGATCTGGACAGCAGCAGCGTTCTGGATGAACTTGATGAGGACGTGAACGATCATTTCCACTTCCAAATCAGACATATTTGACTGTCTGGCAACGTTTTTAATTTGGAAGCAGGACATGGTTTAAAAATCACCTTGTAGAGCGGGACCAGTAGCAGAAAGGCCCTGAGCGGGGGTGCGGCTTGGAAGGCCAAACTTTCAGGGAACATCAGTTTCTGCTGCGTTCAGCTGTAAACAACTTCTGTCCATCCAGTCAAGCCAAGAATTTATCTGTCCTATCAGGGTCAAAAAGAAAATATATCAGGTCATCTGCGTTAGAGTTTTGAAGATCTGCTTTCGTCCCGATTTGATCACAATTCTTTGATATTAATAAAAACAAAACAAAAAAAATGTACAAAACTTTTCATTTGCTCGTCATTTTTCTTCATTTTAAATGAGGAAAAACCCAGCAGCCAGACCATCATTCTGCTGCTAAAATGCCCAAGAAGACAAGTAAAAAATGGTCTATAAATACAATAAAAAAAAAAGACAAAAATTTGATAATCGATTATTCTTATTTGAAAAAATTGTGACGCAAAAAAAATCTCGACTCTTGATTTATTTATTTATTTTTAAAATTCGCCTTCCCACCCCTAATCTGCATGCATGCGCTATAAGAGACCTGTGAATCTAGAGATTATTTTCCAGACATGAAGTTTATAGCACTGAGAACAGGATGGGCTCTAAGACTCGGCCCTGGGGAACGCCACATGAAAGGGGGGCGGCTCTGACTTGTGTGGAGTCAGAGAATCCTCCGTCAGACAGATGAGACCTCCTACCCAGCCTGTCCAGGACGCTATGATCCACCTTATTAAAAGCTGCATCTCTAGGAATCAGACGCCACCAGAGTGTCATTTTAGACCCTGAGAAGAGCCGTTTTAGTTCAAACAAATTGATGATAACCAGACTGAAACTTGTCAAAAATTTCTGTTCAGTGTGACAAGCTGGTTGCAACAACTTTTTCTAAAGCACAGAGTACACAGATCACACCGTAATCAGGCTGTGATTCTGTGTTTTCTGTCTCTCTGAGGTGTAGTGGTGCGTTCAAGTCGTCTACAGAGTAGACGTCATTGCCAGGTAGTCCGTGTTCCAGGTGAACCAAGCTGGGAGGAAATTCCTCCAAAACAGCCGATCAGTGAGAATCTGCAGATGTCGTATGAAAGAATAAAATCACACACCTGTTCTAAACACGTCACCACGACGACAGCTGCCAGTTTAGGTGGTTATGATCAATAAAACAATTTTTTTTTTAACCTAAAAACTGCAACAACATAATTATCATTAACAACAACTCTGCTGTTTGCATGAGAAACATAAAACCCCAGTATGTAAGAACCACTCCCATCTTGTGGTTAAATGGAAACATCTCACCGATGCCAGTAAGTTACCAGCATGCATGTGTTTTATACCAAGCTAATGCTAATAGCTAACAGCCTCCTGGCAAATCAGCTGAAATCAATTATAAAACACAAAGAAAACACTCTAAAAACTGTGAAACTGTTGCTTTTCCACTGTCTGCCAACCAACACATTAGCATCTGATAGCTCCCAGTGGAGCTATCAGAGCTACGTGGAGATTAAACCAGGAATTTGACGCCTCTGGGAAGAAATCGCCGCGTTTGCACCTTAAACAGCTGCAGTGATGAACGTTCCTGATGCGATGCCATAGATCTTCATTCACAACTCTGGATTTCCTGCCTTTAAAAAGCATTTAAGGAGGCTAAATGGTGTAAATGTTTGTATGTGATGACGTTGTGGTCTCTGTCCTGCTTCATGTGTCAGTCCATCACAGCTCATTACATAAGCAGCTCACTCTGTAACCGCCTCCTCTTCCTCCCTGCCGTCCAGACGCCTGCGGTCTGACGGATCCGGTCCATGTGGAGTCCCTGCAGGAGAAGGCTCAGGTGGCTCTGACGGAGTACGAGAGGATGCAGTACCCGAGCCAGCCTCAGCGTTTCGGCCGCCTCCTCCTGCGGCTGCCCGCCCTGCGCGCCGTCCCCGCCAGCCTCATCTCGCAGCTCTTCTTCATGCGCCTGGTAGGGAAGACGCCCATCGAGACGCTGATCCGCGACATGCAGCTTTCCGGAAGCTCCATCAGCTGGCCGTACGTCCCCGGACAGTAGCCCCTGATGGACGAGGTCTCCGTCTGGGATCAGTGACGACAAAGACCCGCAGGAAACCTCCTGACTCATCGCAGAGCCAGCTCGTCATCATCCTGTCACCGCTCACTTCCCTCATGAAAACATGCCTCCGAGGAGGAGGAGGGGGGGGGGGCAGCAGCGCATGCCAGGCTGCCAGCCGGTCAAGGGCCAGAAACCAGTTCCTCATGCTGGGTCCCCATATGGCCTGCCATGTCACCACCCACATGTCCTAATGACTGAAGACAGCTCAGTCCCAGCACCCCCCACAGCTACATCCACACCACTAAACCATGGGACTCTTCCTCTCCTCTGCTGGGGGGGGACAACCTCTTCTGTCCTCAGAACACAAGCCAAGGAAGCGCTCCGAGACGTCACGTCACCATGTTGTCCTCAGAGACGGAGATGAACTGTCCCGTCATCACATGGACGATGCGTTCAGGGTCGTCCACACGGTCTGAGACGGAGATGAACTGTCCCGTCATCACATGGACGATGCGTTCAGGGTCGTCCACATGGTCTGAGACGGAGATGAACTGTCCCACCGTCACATGGACGATGTGTTCAGGGTTGTCCACATGGTCTGAGACGGAGATTAACTGTCCTGTCTGTCCCACCGTCACATGGACGATGCGTTCAGGGTCGTCCACATGGTCTGAGACGGAGATGAACTGTCCCACCGTCACATGGACGATGTGTTCAGGGTCGTCCACATGGTCTGAGACGGAGATGAACTGTCCTGTCTGTCCCACCGTCACATGGACGATGTGTTCAGGGTCGTCCACATGGTCTGAGACGGAGATGAACTGTCCTGTCTGTCCCACCGTCACATGGACGATGCGTTCAGGGTCCGCAGGGCTCCCTGTCGCGCTGGTAGTAAAGAGACGCTTCATAAGACGGACTAATACCTCACTGAGACATCAGAATGCTTTAGTCTGATATTTCCTCTGTACGATCAGCTCACCAGGAAACGCCTTCTTTTTAACAACTGCCTTTTTATTCTCTATCATTTGGGGGGGGTCTATAGATCATGAGTTCTTTTATTGTTTAAAAAAAAAAAAAGAAGAAAAAACCGTAAAATGGTTTGCAGTTGTGTGTTAAAGGTCTGGTTAGGTTTCTGTTTGTTCGATGTGAGGCTAACGCGGTTTAGTCACCAAGCAGGTGATCAGATTTTATAACCAAAACTGGCAGTTACTGAGTTTACACGGTAAAAACCTTCCTGAGACGTTGTACATGTATATAAATATATTGAAATTCTGCTGACTTTGTCTTTTTTGCATGTTCAGATGTTGTTTTCCATCTGAGTTGATATTTTCCTGCTTTCCATCATTTTAATCTTGAAAGTCTTGTTTTTACTGCTGGCGGCAGCATGTCTGTTTTCCTGATGAAATACCTCTGCCATCTGAGCACACATGAAGCGGGATGCATCTGGACTCGTATGTCGGGCTTCTGCTGCAGATCTATGTGCTAATCTGCACACTCCGTGAGGAGGAGGAGAAGAAGAAAGGTCCTGCTCTGCAGGGATTTACCTCATATTTATATTTCAGAGGTTTTACAGGACTGCTGCTCGGCCCACCACCAGGTCCTCTGCAGGTTGTTTGGGTAGCATTGTAGCCAAAAAGTCACGCAGCCATCTTGTAAAGGGGTAAAAACCCAGTTTTTCTTATCTTTGTTTTACTGGACTTCTCAGACGTCATGTGTATTGAAGGTTATTAAAAGAATCAAACTGCTTTTTCTCTTGTTTTTTAACCTGACAAGGTGTTGTACTGTATGAGGAATGCTAAATAAATACTGCAACATGTCACCCATGTTCATGTATTCATGAAAATAGATTAGTATGGTTAAACTTTTACATAACTGCTTTTTCTGGTCTTTAGTTATTCATTAACATTTAACCCTGAAACCTCCATTAGATTTCCCCGAGGTTTACCGCCTCCAGCACCAGGAGCGGCGGTGTGTGACTGATGGTCATGTGACCCTCCAGCTGGTCTACGGAGGTTTTCCAGCGTTTCTATCCGTCCAGGAGGTTTACAATCCAGACACAACATGTAGTGTTTATTCAGAGACTCTAGATGGTAAATCCACCATTATTTATCACATCTTCATCACCATCACTACCATGTTGCTAAGAGACCTCTATTTTCACCTGGACATGATGATGAAGACACTTCCTGTCAGACTTTCCACCAATCAGAGAGCTTAAACTGACGGTAACGTCCAATCAGGAGCAGCCAAAGATCAACAAGTGATGAGAAAAGCAGGAAAATAATGATCCTCTATGGCTGGAATAAAGCCAAGAAGACGTTTGGGATGCAGCTGAGGTGGAGGTGCTGCAGTGAGGATAGCAGGTAGATAGTAGCAGGAAGACGTGTGGAAACATACAAATCAGGTTGATCTGTGTGTTATTTCTACAAAGTTCTGTTATTAGTACATTTTGTTTTCTTCTTCTGGTTACTTTTCATCCTGCTTATCTATTGATAATTTTACACAATTTTAGCCTCATAATCTGACAGCTGAGACGGTCCCATGACCTGATATGAGAACCATGTTTCTGAGAGTGGATGAGGAAGGAAGGTGGGATAATTTAAATATAAATGAGTATTATCAGCGTAGGAAAGAAAATATTACCATACAGTAAAGAAAATTATTTTTTTTAAAAACGGCCCAGGACAGATCCCTGGGGTATAACGGAGGCTGCCCCGAAGACATGTCTACAAGATGTCAATGTGGAGAGATTATGTCTACATGGTAGCATCATGTCTACATGCTAACTGGGATTAAAAGCACAACTGGGTATAGAGGTTAGGACCTGGTTGGGAGGTAGTGACTGAGACGATCTGTAAAGTAAAGGAAGTGATGAACATCTGGACCAGCCACACCTGAAGCTGCTCTGGGATTCAACCAGAGTTGGGGAAGACCAGGTAGGTCACCTGGGAACCGAAACTGGGACAGACATAATTAATGACGTTACTGGTTCCCATCAGGAAGACTTCTAAAGGAGCTGAGTACAAAGATACGATTCTTCTAAAAGATCTGAGTCAAAAGAACCAACTCTTCCACAGGAGCCGAGTCCAAAGAACCCATTCTTTGGAAAGCTCTAAGTCAAAATAACCGACTCCTCTACAGGAGCCGAGTCCAAAAGAACAGATTCTTCGAAAAGGTCTGAGTCAAAAGAAACCTACAGGAGCCGAGTACAATAAAACAATTCTTCTAAAAGATCTAAGTCAAAATAACCGACTCTGCTACAGGAGCCAAGTCCGAATATCTGATTCTTCTAAAAGGTCCAAGTCAAATGAACTAACTGTTCTATAGCAGCAAAGTTCAAATAATCCATTCTTCTAAAAGATCTAAGTCAAAAGAACCGACTCTGCTGCAGGAGCCAGATCTGAAAATCCGATTCTTCTAAAAGGTCCAAGTCAAATGAACCAACTTTTCTGTTGGAGCAAAGTTCAAATAATCCATTCTTCTAAAAGAGCTAAGTCAAAAGAACCAAGTCTTTTACAGGAGCTGAGTTCAAAGAACCAATTCTTCGAAAAGATCTGAATCAAAAGAGGTGACTCTTCTAAAGGAGCTGAGTGAAAAAAATTGGATCTTTATAAAGAATCGAACTTCCCATCATTATCCCCTCAGATCCTGTATGTAGATTTGACCTTGGACCAAAGCTCAGTGTTGCTCCCAGTTGCTCCTGCTCCTGTACAACACGTGTTGCATTCAGGTCAGTAATGGATGAAATATATTTCTGCAAGCAGAAACAATAAAAAGAAAAGCTAAAGATAAAAAATAAATAAAGAAAAAAGTTATTATTTATCATCAGATATGTCCCATACAGAGATGAACAGTTCTGGCATAAGTTCTATCCAGCCTATGTTTTAGTCGTACATTCATTCACATATAATGAGTCTTCCTCACACACAAAAGTAAGTCATGGAGTTCCTCAGGGTAGTTGGACAAATGTTTTTCACAATATACATGCTTTCCATTAGGTAATCTCACTAGACAACATGGTATAAACTTTCATTTGCGGATTATACTCAGATTTACTTCTCCATGAAGTCAGATGAAACCAAAGAGTTTCATCAGATTACAAAGATGTCTTAAAGACATAAAGATCTGGATTACTCTGAAAATTCAGACAGAAAGAGGTTTTTCTCTTCGGAACTGAAAATCTCAGGACTCGTGACTTGTTCAGCTTTGTAATTAATCTGGAAAGCACTAATTTGGCTTCCAGAACTACAGTGTGTAACCCTGAAGTAATTTTTGTTTTTACCAGGATTTGTCCACATAGTCCACACCTTTACTATTTCAATATTGGATGACAGCAATTCCTTATTAATGGTCTGTCGCAAATAGGGAGTATTTTCTTTCCAATGTTGCCTTATGCAGCCCAGGATAGAAGACTGGATCAAAGTCAAAGTTGCTCCTGTTCTAGATGGTAGTATCCAGGATGTTGTTCCTGTTCCAAATGGTAGTATCCAGGATGTTGTTCCTGTTCTGGATGGTAGTATCCAAGATGTTGTTCCTGTTCTAGATGGTAGTATCCAGAATGTTTCTCCTCTTCTGGATGGTAGTATCCAGTATGTTGTTCCTGTTCTAGATGGTAGTATCCAGGATGTTGTTCCTGTTCTGGATGGTAGTATTCAGGATGTTGTTACCGTTTTATATGGTAGTATCCAGGATGTTGTTCCTGTTCTAGATGGTAGTATCCAGGATGTTGTTCCTGTTCTGGATAGTGAATTCCAGGATGTTGTTCCTGTTCTGGATGGTAATTTCAAAGGATTTTGTTCCTGTTCTGGATGGTAGTATCCAGGATGTTGTTCCTGTTCTGGATGGTGAATTCCAGGATGTTGTTCCTGTTCTAGATGGTAGTATCCAGGATGTTGTTCCTGTTCTGGATGGTAGTCGCCAGGATGTTGTACCTGTTCCAGATGGTAGTATCCATGATGTTGTTCCTGTTCTGGAAAGTGAATTCCAGGATGTTGTTCCTGTTCTATATGGTAGTACCTAGGATGTCGTTCCTGTTCTATATGGTAGTATCCAGTATGTTGTTCCTGTTCTGAATGGTAGTATCCAAGATGTTGTTACTGTTTTATATGGTAGTATCCAGGATGTTGTTCCTGTTCTAGATGGTAGTATCCAGGATGTTGTTCCTGTTCTAGATGGTAGTCTCCAGGATGTTGTTCCTGTTCTGGATGGTAGTCTCCAGGATGTTGTTCCTGTTCTGGATGGTAGTATCCAGGAGGCTGTTCCTGTTTTGGATGGTAATTTCAAAGGATGTTGTTCCTGTTCTGGATGGTAAATTCCAGGATGTTGTTACTGTTCTAGATGGTAGTCTCAAGGATGTTGCTCCTGTTCTAGATGGTAGTATCCAGGATGTTGTTCCTGTTCCAAATGGTAGTATCCAGGATGTTGTTCCTGTTCTGAATGGTAGTATCCAAGATGTTGTTCCTGTTCTAGATGGTAGTATCCAGAATGTTTTTCCTCTTCTGGATGGTAGTATCCAGTATGTTGTTCCTGTTCTAGATGGTAGTATCCAGGATGTTGTTCCTGTTCTGGATGGTAGTATTCAGGATGTTGTTACCGTTTTATATGGTAGTATCCAGGATGTTGTTCCTGTTCTAGATGGTAGTATCCAGGATGTTGTTCCTGTTCTGGATAGTGAATTCCAGGATGTTGTTCCTGTTCTGGATGGTAGTGTCCAAGATGTTGTTCCTGTTCCGGATGGTAGCATCCAGGATGTTGTTCCTGTTCTATATGGTAGTACCTAGGATGTTGTTACTGTTTTATATGGTGGTATCCAGGATGTTGTTCCTGTTCTAGATGGTAGTCTCCAGGATGTTGTTCCTGTTCTGGATGGTAGTCTCCAGGATGTTGTTCCTGTTCTGGATGGTAGTATCCAGGAGGCTGTTCCTGTTTTGGATGGTAATTTCAAAGGATGTTCCTGTTCTGGATGGTAAATTCCAGGATGTTGTTACTGTTCTAGATGGTAGTCTCAAGGATGTTGCTCCTGTTCTAGATGGTAGTATCCAGGATGTTGTTCCTGTTCCAAATGGTAGTATCCAGGATGTTGTTCCTGTTCTGGATGGTAGTATCCAAGATGTTGTTCCTGTTCTAGATGGTAGTATCCAGAATGTTTCTCCTCTTCTGGATGGTAGTATCCAGTATGTTGTTCCTGTTCTAGATGGTAGTATCCAGGATGTTGTTCCTGTTCTGGATGGTAGTATTCAGGATGTTGTTACCGTTTTATATGGTAGTATCCAGGATGTTGTTCCTGTTCTAGATGGTAGTATCCAGGATGTTGTTCCTGTTCTGGATGGTAGTATTCAGGATGTTGTTACCGTTTTATATGGTAGTATCCAGGATGTTGTTCCTGTTCTAGATGGTAGTATCCAGGATGTTGTTCCTGTTCTGGATAGTGAATTCCAGGATGTTGTTCCTGTTCTGGATGGTAATTTCAAAGGATTTTGTTCCTGTTCTGGATGGTAGTATCCAGGATGTTGTTCCTGTTCTGGATGGTGAATTCCAGGATGTTGTTCCTGTTCTAGATGGTAGTATCCAGGATGTTGTTCCTGTTCTGGATGGTAGTCGCCAGGATGTTGTACCTGTTCCAGATGGTAGTATCCAGGATGTTGTTCCTGTTCTGGAAAGTGAATTCCAGGATGTTGTTCCTGTTCTATATGGTAGTACCTAGGATGTCGTTCCTGTTCTATATGGTAGTATCCAGTATGTTGTTCCTGTTCTGAATGGTAGTATCCAAGATGTTGTTACTGTTTTATATGGTAGTATCCAGGATGTTGTTCCTGTTCTAGATGGTAGTATCCAGGATGTTGTTCCTGTTCTAGATGGTAGTCTCCAGGATGTTGTTCCTGTTCTGGATGGTAGTCTCCAGGATGTTGTTCCTGTTCTGGATGGTAGTATCCAGGAGGCTGTTCCTGTTTTGGATGGTAATTTCAAAGGATGTTGTTCCTGTTCTGGATGGTAAATTCCAGGATGTTGTTACTGTTCTAGATGGTAGTCTCAAGGATGTTGCTCCTGTTCTAGATGGTAGTATCCAGGATGTTGTTCCTGTTCCAAATGGTAGTATCCAGGATGTTGTTCCTGTTCTAGATGGTAGTATCCAGGATGTTGTTCCTGTTCCAAATGGTAGTATCCAGGATGTTGTTCCTGTTCTGGATGGTAGTATCCAAGATGTTGTTCCTGTTCTAGATGGTAGTATCCAGAATGTTTCTCCTCTTCTGGATGGTAGTATCCAGTATGTTGTTCCTGTTCTAGATGGTAGTATCCAGGATGTTGTTCCTGTTCTGGATGGTAGTATTCAGGATGTTGTTACCGTTTTATATGGTAGTATCCAGGATGTTGTTCCTGTTCTAGATGGTAGTATCCAGGATGTTGTTCCTGTTCTGGATAGTGAATTCCAGGATGTTGTTCCTGTTCTGGATGGTAATTTCAAAGGATTTTGTTCCTGTTCTGGATGGTAGTATCCAGGATGTTGTTCCTGTTCTGGATGGTGAATTCCAGGATGTTGTTCCTGTTCTAGATGGTAGTATCCAGGATGTTGTTCCTGTTCTGGATGGTAGTCGCCAGGATGTTGTTACTGTTCCAGATGGTAGTATCCAGGATGTTGTTCCTGTTCTGGAAAGTGAATTCCAGGATGTTGTTCCTGTTCTATATGGTAGTACCTAGGATGTCGTTCCTGTTCTATATGGTAGTATCCAGTATGTTGTTCCTGTTCTGAATGGTAGTATCCAAGATGTTGTTACTGTTTTATATGGTAGTATCCAGGATGTTGTTCCTGTTCTAGATGGTAGTATCCAGGATGTTGTTCCTGTTCTAGATGGTAGTCTCCAGGATGTTGTTCCTGTTCTGGATGGTAGTCTCCAGGATGTTGTTCCTGTTCTGGATGGTAGTATCCAGGAGGCTGTTCCTGTTTTGGATGGTAATTTCAAAGGATGTTGTTCCTGTTCTGGATGGTAAATTCCAGGATGTTGTTACTGTTCTAGATGGTAGTCTCAAGGATGTTGCTCCTGTTCTAGATGGTAGTATCCAGGATGTTGTTCCTGTTCCAAATGGTAGTATCCAGGATGTTGTTCCTGTTCTGAATGGTAGTATCCAAGATGTTGTTCCTGTTCTAGATGGTAGTATCCAGAATGTTTTTCCTCTTCTGGATGGTAGTATCCAGTATGTTGTTCCTGTTCTAGATGGTAGTATCCAGGATGTTGTTCCTGTTCTGGATGGTAGTATTCAGGATGTTGTTACCGTTTTATATGGTAGTATCCAGGATGTTGTTCCTGTTCTAGATGGTAGTATCCAGGATGTTGTTCCTGTTCTGGATAGTGAATTCCAGGATGTTGTTCCTGTTCTGGATGGTAGTGTCCAAGATGTTGTTCCTGTTCCGGATGGTAGCATCCAGGATGTTGTTCCTGTTCTATATGGTAGTACCTAGGATGTTGTTACTGTTTTATATGGTAGTATCCAGGATGTTGTTCCTGTTCTAGATGGTAGTCTCCAGGATGTTGTTCCTGTTCTGGATGGTAGTCTCCAGGATGTTGTTCCTGTTCTGGATGGTAGTATCCAGGAGGCTGTTCCTGTTTTGGATGGTAATTTCAAAGGATGTTGTTCCTGTTCTGGATGGTAAATTCCAGGATGTTGTTACTGTTCTAGATGGTAGTCTCAAGGATGTTGCTCCTGTTCTAGATGGTAGTATCCAGGATGTTGTTCCTGTTCCAAATGGTAGTATCCAGGATGTTGTTCCTGTTCTGAATGGTAGTATCCAAGATGTTGTTCCTGTTCTAGATGGTAGTATCCAGAATGTTTTTCCTCTTCTGGATGGTAGTATCCAGTATGTTGTTCCTGTTCTAGATGGTAGTATCCAGGATGTTGTTCCTGTTCTGGATGGTAGTATTCAGGATGTTGTTACCGTTTTATATGGTAGTATCCAGGATGTTGTTCCTGTTCTAGATGGTAGTATCCAGGATGTTGTTCCTGTTCTGGATAGTGAATTCCAGGATGTTGTTCCTGTTCTGGATGGTAATTTCAAAGGATTTTGTTCCTGTTCTGGATGGTAGTATCCAGGATGTTGTTCCTGTTCTGGATGGTGAATTCCAGGATGTTGTTCCTGTTCTAGATGGTAGTATCCAGGATGTTGTTCCTGTTCTGGATGGTAGTCGCCAGGATGTTGTACCTGTTCCAGATGGTAGTATCCAGGATGTTGTTCCTGTTCTGGAAAGTGAATTCCAGGATGTTGTTCCTGTTCTATATGGTAGTACCTAGGATGTCGTTCCTGTTCTATATGGTAGTATCCAGTATGTTGTTCCTGTTCTGAATGGTAGTATCCAAGATGTTGTTACTGTTTTATATGGTAGTATCCAGGATGTTGTTCCTGTTCTAGATGGTAGTATCCAGGATGTTGTTCCTGTTCTAGATGGTAGTCTCCAGGATGTTGTTCCTGTTCTGGATGGTAGTCTCCAGGATGTTGTTCCTGTTCTGGATGGTAGTATCCAGGAGGCTGTTCCTGTTTTGGATGGTAATTTCAAAGGATGTTGTTCCTGTTCTGGATGGTAAATTCCAGGATGTTGTTACTGTTCTAGATGGTAGTCTCAAGGATGTTGCTCCTGTTCTAGATGGTAGTATCCAGGATGTTGTTCCTGTTCCAAATGGTAGTATCCAGGATGTTGTTCCTGTTCTGAATGGTAGTATCCAAGATGTTGTTCCTGTTCTAGATGGTAGTATCCAGAATGTTTTTCCTCTTCTGGATGGTAGTATCCAGTATGTTGTTCCTGTTCTAGATGGTAGTATCCAGGATGTTGTTCCTGTTCTGGATGGTAGTATTCAGGATGTTGTTACCGTTTTATATGGTAGTATCCAGGATGTTGTTCCTGTTCTAGATGGTAGTATCCAGGATGTTGTTCCTGTTCTGGATAGTGAATTCCAGGATGTTGTTCCTGTTCTGGATGGTAGTGTCCAAGATGTTGTTCCTGTTCCGGATGGTAGCATCCAGGATGTTGTTCCTGTTCTATATGGTAGTACCTAGGATGTTGTTACTGTTTTATATGGTAGTATCCAGGATGTTGTTCCTGTTCTAGATGGTAGTCTCCAGGATGTTGTTTCTGTTCTGGATGGTAGTCTCCAGGATGTTGTTCCTGTTCTGGATGGTAGTATCCAGGAGGCTGTTCCTGTTTTGGATGGTAATTTCAAAGGATGTTGTTCCTGTTCTGGATGGTAAATTCCAGGATGTTGTTACTGTTCTAGATGGTAGTCTCAAGGATGTTGCTCCTGTTCTAGATGGTAGTATCCAGGATGTTGTTCCTGTTCCAAATGGTAGTATCCAGGATGTTGTTCCTGTTCTGAATGGTAGTATCCAAGATGTTGTTCCTGTTCTAGATGGTAGTATCCAGAATGTTTTTCCTCTTCTGGATGGTAGTATCCAGTATGTTGTTCCTGTTCTAGATGGTAGTATCCAGGATGTTGTTCCTGTTCTGGATGGTAGTATTCAGGATGTTGTTACCGTTTTATATGGTAGTATCCAGGATGTTGTTCCTGTTCTAGATGGTAGTATCCAGGATGTTGTTCCTGTTCTGGATAGTGAATTCCAGGATGTTGTTCCTGTTCTGGATGGTAATTTCAAAGGATTTTGTTCCTGTTCTGGATGGTAGTATCCAGGATGTTGTTCCTGTTCTGGATGGTGAATTCCAGGATGTTGTTCCTGTTCTAGATGGTAGTATCCAGGATGTTGTTCCTGTTCTGGATGGTAGTCGCCAGGATGTTGTACCTGTTCCAGATGGTAGTATCCAGGATGTTGTTCCTGTTCTGGAAAGTGAATTCCAGGATGTTGTTCCTGTTCTATATGGTAGTACCTAGGATGTCGTTCCTGTTCTATATGGTAGTATCCAGTATGTTGTTCCTGTTCTGAATGGTAGTATCCAAGATGTTGTTACTGTTTTATATGGTAGTATCCAGGATGTTGTTCCTGTTCTAGATGGTAGTATCCAGGATGTTGTTCCTGTTCTAGATGGTAGTCTCCAGGATGTTGTTCCTGTTCTGGATGGTAGTCTCCAGGATGTTGTTCCTGTTCTGGATGGTAGTATCCAGGAGGCTGTTCCTGTTTTGGATGGTAATTTCAAAGGATGTTGTTCCTGTTCTGGATGGTAAATTCCAGGATGTTGTTACTGTTCTAGATGGTAGTCTCAAGGATGTTGCTCCTGTTCTAGATGGTAGTATCCAGGATGTTGTTCCTGTTCCAAATGGTAGTATCCAGGATGTTGTTCCTGTTCTGAATGGTAGTATCCAAGATGTTGTTCCTGTTCTAGATGGTAGTATCCAGAATGTTTTTCCTCTTCTGGATGGTAGTATCCAGTATGTTGTTCCTGTTCTAGATGGTAGTATCCAGGATGTTGTTCCTGTTCTGGATGGTAGTATCCAGGATGTTGTTCCTGTTCTGGATGGTAGTATTCAGGATGTTGTTCCTGTTCTAGATGGTAGTATCCAGGATGTTGTTCCTGTTCTGGATAGTGAATTCCAGGATGTTGTTCCTGTTCTGGATGGTAGTGTCCAAGATGTTGTTCCTGTTCCGGATGGTAGCATCCAGGATGTTGTTCCTGTTCCAGATGGTAGTATCCAGGATGTTGTTCCTGTTCTGAATGGTAGTATCTAGGATGTTGTTCCTGTTCTAGATGGTAGTACCCAGGATGTTGTTCCTGTTCTAGTTGGTAGTATCCAGGATGTTGTCCCTGTTCTAGATGGTAGTATCCAGGATGTTGTTCCTGTTCTGGATGGTAGTATTCAGGATGTTGTTACCGTTTTATATGGTAGTATCCAGGATGTTGTTCCTGTTCTAGATGGTAGTATCCAGGATGTTGTTCCTGTTCTGGATAGTGATTTCCAGGATGTTGTTCCTGTTCTAGATGGTAGTATCCAGGATGTTGTTCCTGTTCTGGATGATGAATTCCAGGATGTTGTTCCTGTTCCAGACGGTAGTATCCAGGATGTTGTTCCTGTTCTGGATGGTAGTCTCCAGAGTGTTGTTCCTGTTCTAGATGGTAGTATCCAAGATGTTGTTCCTGTTCTGGATGGTAGTCTCCAGGATGTTGTTCCTGTTCTAGATGGTAGTATCCAGGACGTTGTTCCTGTTCTGGATGGTAGTACCCAGGATGTTGTTCCTGTTCTGGATAGTGAATTCCAGGATGTTGTTCCTGTTCTGGATGGTAGTCTCCAGGATGTTGTTCCTATTCTGGATGGTAGTACCCAGGATGTTGTTCCTGTTCTGGAAAGTGAATTCCAGGATGTTGTTCCTGTTTTAGATGGTAGCACCTAAGATGTTCGTTCTGTCCTGGATGGTAGTTTCCAGCATGTTGTTCCGGTTCTGGATGTTAGTTTCCAGAATGTTGCCAGGATCTACATCTATCTTTGATATCTTGGAAAACCTTTTTGGAACTTTTGGATTTTCTCACCAGTTATTTTCTACACTTACATGAGAAATTTTAATTCCTCTTCAATTTAGAATAAAAGTTTATTCCGCTTTAAACTGATGAAAAACGACCCAGAAACACCTAATTTCTAATGTAAAAGCCTATTCGGAATTAAACTTATTTTCAAAGTAGGTGGCTGATTTATTCGCATTTTAATTCCAAACTGATTAAATCCTCTGTCATGTAAACCATTATTCCGCTCCAAGTTAATTCTGGTCGTTCTCTGCATTCTCATTACCTTGTCCTGTCCTAATGAGGCACATATTCCGTGTGTTGTTTTGCATCCCGTCTTTGGTAGTCTTCTTTTTCTAGTTATTTTCGCAGTTGCTGAAAATAGTTAAGTAGTATGCTTGTGTCAAGCTGGTACTTCAAAATTATAATCAAAATAACAGCGTAATGGGTACTTAATATGCAGTTTTTACAAGTTGCGACTGAAAAGACAAGTAGAACGGAGCAAACTTTGTTTATTTCTGGTAGACATCAATACGTCACATGCACCCTTGTCCAATCAGAACCCTTCCCAACCCGCCGATCTACAGCGGAATTCAGGGAGGACGTGTTTCCTGTAAACCTCCATTCGGAATTATCATTTCCATGTAAACTCGTAGGAGAATACTGCTAATTTGGAGTTATTTCATTCTGAATTACTAATTCCAAATTAAAAAACATCATGTAACCGGAGCCATTGTGGAGTTATATGGAAATATACTGAAAATGCTCCTATCTCACAGTGAGGAAGAATTTTTCACAACATTTCTGCATCCAGAGGCTGATCTGGATCGCTCCCAATATTTAATGGAGTGTCAGTTCTCAGAGACACATCATGAAGATCCCTCCAGGAGGTTTCACGTAAAGTTTGCTGACAAACAGACAGACAGAGAAAAGCAGATAAATGCTGGCAAAAACAAAAACTCTATGTGAAGGTAAGAAACATTAAATGTCAAACACGGTGCGAGTGGATGGTCACTAAGTCCAGTCTTTTTTTTCCTCAGTTTTGCCACTGTGGACAGTCCCATCTTTCCTCCATTCTCCCATCATGTGACCTGGACAAATCAATCCGCCGGCCATTTTAAAGATATTTCCATTTTTAAAATGCAGCTGGAATAGAGGAATGAGGACCGAAGAGACTTCCTGGAGGAGTCCGAAACCACATATTCTCAATAGAACCCTTAAAGATGGCGCGACACACAGGTGTGTTTATCTGATGGAGGTTGGAGATCTTCTGATGGAGGTAGAAAGATGGAAAGAAAAGCTAGAAATACCTCCTTTTGTGTCCCGTCTCCTCAGGACTGAACTGAAGAGATCCGAGGGACAGGAAGAGACGGGCATCTCCTCACGCTAACAGAAACCATGGTCGTAGGTTTTCACCAGGCGTTTAATGTGGAAAAGTTTCTGCCGAAGTTCTTTGCTCTGCTTCTTCTTTGCTTGATAATCTGAAGTCTGAGGAAACGAGACAAAAAGCAAAACTCTATACTTGGTTTTACAGTTAGATGAGACGAGTCCATCACTTCCACGTCAGAAGAAAGAAGCTCAACTTAGTTAAAACAAGCAAACTGCTTTTAATGACACGTTATGTTATTCTGGATTTGTTTTCGTCCATGAATCTGTTAACTGACTAATGCCTCCCAATACTTTCCTGAGTACTTCATTCAGAAAAGGTTCACATGCTACTGTGCATTTAGAAAGTATCCCACGTTCCATGTCACAGCTTCAGTGGCGGATTGACACTCAACCGCTTGTAACTGTCAGGTGGATAGAAAACCATCTTCCATCCATCCATCCATCCATCCATCCATCCATCTTTTGTGGAAATTGTATGTTCTAACTTAGATTTTCATATATTTCATAGTCCTTAGAATATAGTAATTTCTGATTATGGCTTTGTGGGCTTTCTGAAAAGGTCATGATGAACTTAAACTTAGTTACACAGGTTCTGCTCATTCTCCTTACAGACAGAGCTAATGAAGTAGAGGCCCTCAGATGTCTGCATTCAGACATCTAAGATCTGATTAATTAGAACAATCTCTTCCTTGAAGAATTTTACAGCTAAGGAGTCAGATACCATGGTGCCACTAGGGAGATCATAGCTTAGAGGTCAGTCTGACCGAACTTTTTAAGCAACAACAGACCTTTCTTGTTTAGAATAACATAGATTCAGGCATGCAATTGCCGCCCTTATACGTCATGTTGAACATTTTCAGAATTTCCACCCCAGCGGACCTCTGAACTCTCTCAAAATTGCAATTTGTATTATTCTGTTCTGTTCTTTTTTTCTGTTCAATAAACATCGTAATCTTTTTCACTCTAGAATCAGACTCCTCATCATTGACATACTTTATTCCACAACCCACCCATCCATCCATCCATCCATCCACTCATCCATCCATCCATCCATCCATCCATCCACCCATCCATCCATCCATCCATCCATCCACCCACCCACCCACCCATCCATCCATCCATCCATCCATCCACCCACCCACCCACCCATCCATCCATCCATCCATCCACCCACCCACCCACCCATCCATCCATCCATCCATCCACCCATCCATCCATCCATCCATCCACCCATCCATCCATTCATCCATCCATCCACCCACCCACCCATCCATCCATCCATCCATTCATCCATCCATCCATCCATCCATCCACCCACCCATCCATCCATCCATCCATCCACCCACCCATCCATCCATCCATCCATCCATCCATTCATCCATCCATCCATCCATCCATCCATCCATCCACCCATTCATCCATCCATCCATCCACCCACCCATCCATCCATCCATCCATTCATCCATCCATTTATCATCCATCCATCCATCCATCCATCTATCCATCCATCCGTTCATGGGTTCAGCTTTTCTCACCATCTTCAGGTCCTTCAGGCGATTGTACTCGTCTGCAACACCCTGCAGAAGGAAACAGAAAAACCATTTGGCTTCGTTCATCAACAGAATTCAACATATTTTTATCATTTATTTATTTTAGGAAGTTAGTTTTTTTTTTTTAAATAAATGAAATATGTAAGTATTTTGCTTGAGATGAAGTCCATTAATAGAAGAGAAACAGATTAGTGGATTTCTCTTTTTTAAACACATAACATGGACTTCCTTCATCCCAGTCCTGCTTACTAGCAGTTTACCTATAAAGGGAACCAGTCTATCAGGACCTGGAAATGAACTTGCCCAGTCTGATAAGGACTGGCAAAAGCTGATGGACCTTGGTTTGAAGCTGACCCTGTTCCACCACGTTCATGTTATCTCGACTTTGGACAGTTTGGCTGATGGGAGACACTGTGTGAACATCTGAGCCATCCATTATCTGTACTTTTCCATCAATCATGGATGAAATACATAATCTGGTCACATGACACAAAGTTTCCACATACAGAAGGTGCAGTGCAGCCAAGAGGTCTAATTCTGCTGCTGGTCGTCATAACACCAACAGTGTGATGAAAGTCAAAGCATCCTCCCACATCCGCCACCAGACTTATGACTCCATCAACTAGGATCAGTTCGTGACTCTGATCGACCGTGACTCGGTTTGAATCATGATTCGAATTGACTCCTAACCCGGATCGACGCACCAACTTGTGTCTCACTCCAGGGTTTTACTGAAGGTGTTGTGGAGGAGTCGTGGAGGCTCTGAGGACCAGCTCTGCTGAGCTCTCCGTCTAGAACCGTGTTCCACCAGGAGTGTTTCAGAGCGGCATGTCTGTCGCAGTTAATTTCGATCGTATGAGGATTACATCGTTGTGTGATGATCGATGTACGTGTAAGCTTTGACGTGACCAATAAACCAGCAAAGAAGTTATTTTACCAGTCGGACCAGGTCTTGTTGCTGCTTTTTATTTTCTTTATTGTATTTCTTTATTTGTGGTGTCAAACCAAAATGCTGCAGAATACCACCTTTAAGATGAATGCCTCATTTTCCAATGTGTGAAGTATCGAGTCAGACCCTCTTTCAGCTGATGGCTGGGTGTCGCTGCCGCTGTAATGAGGAAATGTTGACATTTCAAAGTAAAATATGATCCAAAGTCTGGACATCTAGTCTGTGAAATCGACTGGATTCCTGTCTGAACCATCTGCTCTGCTCTGGTTTTTATCTGATTTCAAAGCGGTAAGAAGCAAAAGTAGAACGGCTGTGTGTTTTAGAGAAGTGGAGAGTGATGCTGCTTCTGGGACGCTTCAGATAAACGCAGCAGTGCACCTGGTGGTCCCACTGGGATTGACTCAAATGGCCGCAATCTGTTGCTATGGTTTCCGGGGTGTTTTCTCGTTGGGTGGAACTGAGGGGTCGGATCTATTTATGACTCTGATTGTCTCGTGACACGGATCGACTCGGGACTCGGATCGAGTCTTGACTCTTTTAATGATTCACATTTCTTACATGAGTCTTTTATTATCAACGGTGTCATTAGGAGATGGAGGACATGTCCTGACCTCGTCTCTGTCTGACGCGGGCAGCTGTGGGTGGACACTACTCATCAGTCTATGAGCAAAGACGCGAACAACTTTCTGGTCTGAGACCATGTTGGTGGATCTGACTGAATGATTTTATGTTTTTAGGGAAAACAGTTTAGTTGTAGCAGAAATCCCAACATTGATCATTGATTCCACACGGCCACAACGAGAAGAAACTCCCAAAGCAAAAAGCAGTCCAGGTACCTGGTACTTCACAGAGTCATGGTCCAGTGCGTCCAGTTCTCGGCTGAGCTCGTGCAGCTGGTCACTGATGTCATCCATGTCAGAGCAGAGGCTCTTATAGCGAGCCAGATCAGAGTCGAACTCCTTCTTGTATTCACGGCGCTGCTTGTCTGACGTTATTACCGGGTAGCGCCTGGACAGACATCAGTCATACATGTCATCTTCATCCTGCAGAGCTTCTCTAGAAGCATGAGCTCTGAACAACGTGTGGTCTTAAAAACACTTTATATGATGAGAATACTGGTTTGTTTCTGACGTCTGACCAGTACAGCGTTCAGCAGACGGAAGTTACCTGATCAGCAGCTGATTGACAAAATGTCTGACATCACACCTTCATCATGAAACCAGTTTAAACAACAACATCCACGGTCTCCATTAAGATTATCCAGGTTTCACTCACCTGTACAGCTCATCCATGTGGTCCCGGCCCAGTTCATTCCCAGTGTCTCCAGTAGTATAACCAGTTTCATACTGGGTCTCCAAAACCCCATGAGTAGCAGAGACGAGCTGCTCCTTCTTCCTGGGCTGAGGAGGAGGTTTCCTGATGCTCTCATCTGAGCTGCTCTGGTGCAGAGGTCCAGGACCAGCACTGGTACTAGAACCACAAAAACCAGTTAGGACCAGCACTGGTACTAGAACCACAAAAACCAGTTAGGACCAGCACTGGTACTGGAACCACAAAAACCAGTTAGGACCAGCACTGGTACTGGAACCACAAAAACCAGTTAGGACCAGCACTGGTACTGGAACCACAAAAACCAGTTAGGACCAGCACTGGTACTGGAACCACAAAAACCAGTTAGGACCAGCCTTGGTACTGGAGCCACAAAGAGCAGTTAGGACCAGCTCTGGTACTGGAACCAGAAAAAATCAGTTTAAACCATCACTGGTACTGGAACAACAAAAACCAGTCAGGACCAGCACTGGTACAGGAACCAGAAAACCCACTCAGGACCAGGAAGCTAGTTAAAGGCCAGGTTCTGGTGAAGTTCAGGTGTATCAGCTCACCTGTTGCTTTTATAGCATCCCTCACTGTGGATGCTGACAGTCTTGTTGCCATTGGAGACCGGGCTGTTCTCCACCCTCAGGTGAGGCGCTGCTCGTTCCGACACCACAACGGTGGGAGCCTCTCCAACGTGGTTCACCTGAAAGCGGGTGAGAAAACCAACTGTAACCCTCAAGTCATCACCAGATCCACTCTCGAGTCAAACCCAGAACATCTAAACGCAACGCAGCTCGTCTGAAGTGGTTTCCACAACGATGGAAAGTCAACGACGACTTCAGAGAACAGTAGAGTAAATAAAGTTCTGCCTTTATTTCTCATATTTCCTTTGTTTTGTTTATTTTCACAGAGGTATGCTAACGAAGATGACTATTACACTATCACACTTCTATTTATGCTGATTCTCCATGTTTAGTCTAGTCTCTGGTCCGGACTCTGGTCAAAGACAGGTCTGGAACTGGTTAGAGACAGGTCTGTAGCTGGTTAGAGACAGGTCTGGAACTGGTTAGAGACAGGTCTGTAACTGGTTAGAAACTTGTATGTAGCTGGTTAGAGACTGGTCTGTAACTGGTTAGAGACAGGTCTGTAACTGGTTAGAAACTTGTATGTAGCTGGTTAGAGACTGGTCCGGACTCTGGTCAGAGACTGGTCTGGAACTGGTTAGAGACTGGTCTGTAGCTGGTTAGAGACAGGTCTGTAACTGGTTAGAAACTTGTCTGTAGCTGGTTAGAGACAGGTCTGGAACTGGTTAGAGACTGGTCCGGACTATGGTCAGAGACAGGTCTGGAACTGGTTAGAAACTTGTCTGTAGCTGGTTAGAGACAGGTCTGGAACTGGTTAGAAACTTGTCTGTAGCTGGTTAGAGAAAGGTCTGGAACTGGTCAGAGACAGGTCTGGAACTGGTTAGAGACTGGTCTGTAGCTGGTTAGAGACAGGTCTGTAGCTGGTTAGAGACAGGTCTGTAGCTGGTTAGAGACTGGTCTGTAGCTGGTTAGAGACAGGTCTGGAACTGGTTAGAAACTTGTCTGTAGCTGGTTAGAGACAGGTCTGTAGCTGGTTAGAGACAGGTCTGTAACTGGTTAGAGACAGGTATGTAACTGGTTAGAGACTGGTCCGGACTCTGGTCAGAGACAGGTCTGGAACTGGTTAGAGACTGGTATGTAGCTGGTTAGAGACAGGTCTGTAACTGGTTAGAGACAGGTATGTAACTGGTTAGAGACTGGCCCGGACTCTGGTCAGAGAAAGGTCTGGAACTGGTTAGAGACTGGTCTGTAGCTGGTTAGAGACAGGTCTGGAACTGGTTAGAAACTTGTCTGTAGCTGGTTAGAGAAAGGTCTGGAACTGGTCAGAGACAGGTCTGGAACTGGTTAGAGACAGGTCTGGAACTGGTTAGAGACAGGTCTGGAACTGGTTAGAGACAGGTCTGGAACTGGTTAGAGACTGGTCTGTAGCTGGTTAGAGACAGGTCTGGAACTGGTTAGAGACAGGTCTGTAGCTGGTTAGAGACAGGTCTGTAACTGGTCAGAGACAGGTCTGGAACTGGTTAGAGACTGGTCTGTAGCTGGTTAGAGACAGGTCTGTAACTGGTTAGAGACAGGTATGTAACTGGTTAGAGACTGGTCCGGACTCTGGTCAGAGAAAGGTCTGGAACTGGTTAGAGACTGGTCTGTAGCTGGTTAGAGACAGGTCTGGAACTGGTTAGAAACTTGTCTGTAGCTGGTTAGAGAAAGGTCTGGAACTGGTCAGAGACAGGTCTGGAACTGGTTAGAGACTGGTCTGTAGCTGGTTAGAGACAGGTCTGTAGCTGGTTAGAGACAGGTCTGTCACTGGTTAGAAACAGGTCTGTAGCTGGTTAGAGACAGGTCTGGAACTGGTTAGAGACTGGTCTGCAGCTGGTTAGAGACAGGTCTGTAACTGGTCAGAGACAGGTCTGGAACTGGTTAGAGACTGGTCTGTAGCTGGTTAGAGACAGGTCTGTAACTGGTTAGAGACAGGTATGTAACTGGTTAGAGACTGGTCCGGACTCTGGTCAGAGAAAGGTCTGGAACTGGTTAGAGACTGGTCTGTAGCTGGTTAGAGACAGGTCTGGAACTGGTTAGAGACAGGTCTGGAACTGGTTAGAGACTGGTCTGTAGCTGGTTAGAGACAGGTCTGGAACTGGTTAGAGACTGGTCTGGAACTGGTTAGAGACTGGTCTGTAGCTGGTTAGAGAAAGGTCTGGAACTGGTCAGAGACAGGTCTGGAACTGGTTAGAGACTGGTCCGGACTCTGGTCAGAGACAGGTCTGGAACTGGTTAGAGACTGGTCTGTAGCTGGTAAGAGACATATCTGGAACTGGTTAGAGACACGTCCGTAACTGGTTAGAGACAGGTCTGTAGCTGGTTAGAGACGGTCTGTAGCTGATTAGAGACAGGTCTGTAACTGGTTAGAGACAGGTCTGTAACTGGTTAGAGACAGGTATGTAACTGGTTAGAGACAGGTCTGTAGCTGGTTAGAGACAGGTCTGTAGCTGGTTAGAGACGGTCTGGAACTGGTCAGAGACAGGTATGTAACTGGTTAGAGACAGGTCTGTAACTGGTTAGAGACAGGTATGTAACTGGTTAGAGACTGGTCTGTAGCTGGTTAGAGACAGGTCTGGAACTGGTCAGAGACAGGTCTGGAACTGGTTAGAGACTGGTCCGGACTCTGGTCAGAGACAGGTCTGGAACTGGTTAGAGACAGGTCTGTAGCTTATTAGAGACAGGTCTGTAACTGATTAGATACACGTCCGTAACTGGTTAGAAACTTGTCTGTAGCTGGTTAGAGACGATCTGTAGCTGATTAGAGACAGGTATGTAACTGGTTAGAGACAGGTCTGTAACTGGTTAGAGACGGTCTGTTGCTGATTAGGAACAGGTCTGTAACTGGTTAGAGACAGGTCTGTAACTGGTTAGAGAGAGGTCTGTAGCTGGTTAGAGACAGGTCTGTAGCTGGTTAGAGACAGGTCTGTAGCTGGTTGGAGACAGGTCTGTAGCTGGTTAGACACATGTCTGTAGCTGGTTAGAGACAGGTCTGTAGCTGATTAGGAACAGGTCTGGAACTGGTTAGAGACAAGTCTGGAACTGGTTAGAGAAAGGTCTGTAGCTGGTTAGAGAAAGGTCTGCCACTGGTTAGAGACAGGTCTATAGCTTATTAGGAACAGGTCTGTAACTGGTTAGAGACAGGTCTATAGTTGGTTAGAAACAGGTCTGTCACTGGTTAGAGACAGGTCTGTAGCTGGTTAGAGACAGGTATGTAGCTGGTTAGAGACAGGTCTGTAACTGGTTAGAGACTGGTCTGTGACTGGTTAAAGACAGGTCTGTTGCTGATTAGGAACAGGTCTGTCACTGGTTAGAGACAGGTCTGTAGCTGGTTAGAGACAGGTATGTAGCTGGTTAGAGACAGGTCTATAGCTGGTTAGATAGAGGTCTGTCACTGGTTAGAGACAGGTCTGTAGCTGGTTAGAGAGAGGTTTGTCACTGGTTAGAGACAGGTCTGTAGCTGGTTAGAGACAGGTCTGTAGCTGATTAGGAACAGGTCTGGAACTGGTTAGAGACAAGTCTGGAACTGGTTAGAGAAAGGTCTGTAGCTGGTTAGAGACAGGTCTGTAGCTGGTTAGAGACAGGTCTGTGACTGGTTAGAGACAGGTCTGTCACTGGTTAGAGACAGGTCTGTAGCTGGTTAGAAACAGGTCTGTCACTGGTTAGAAACAGGTCTGTCACTGGTTAGCGACAGATCTGTAGCTGGTTAGAGACGGTCTGTAGCTGGTTAGAGAGAGGTTTGTCACTGGTTAGAGACAGGTCTGTAGCTGGTTAGAGACGGGTCTGTAACTGATTAGAGACACGTCCGTAACTGGTTAGAAACATGTCTGTAGCTGGTTAGAGACAGGCCTGTAGCTGGTTGGAGACAGGTCTGTAGCTGGTTAGAGACAGGTCTATAGCTGGTTAGAGACAGGTCTGTGACTGGTTAGAGACAGGTCTGTCACTGGTTAGAGACAGGTCTGTAGCTGGTTAGAAACAGGTCTGTCACTGGTTAGAGACAGGTATGTAACTGGTTAGAGACAGGTCTGTAACTGGTTAGAGAAAGGTCTGAAGCTGGTTAGAGACAGGTCTGTGAATGGTTAGAGACAAGTCTGGAACTGGTTAGAGAAAGGTCTGAAGCTGGTTAGAGACAGGTCTGTGAATGGTTAGAGACGGGTCTGTTGCTGATTAGGAACAGGTCCGTAACTGGTTAGAGACAGGTCTGGAACTGGTTAGAGACAGGTCTGTAGCTGGTTAGAGACAGGTATGTCACTGGTCAGAGACAGGTCTGTCACTGGTTAGAGACTGGTCTGTAGCTGGTTAGAGACAGGTATGTAGCTGGTTAGAGACAGGTCTGTAACTGGTTAGAGACTGGTCTGTGACTGGTTAAAGACAGGTCTGTTGCTGATTAGGAACAGGTCTGTCACTGGTTAGAGACAGGTCTGTAGCTGGTTAGAAACAGGTCTGTCACTGGTTAGAGACAGGTCTGTAGCTGGTTAGAGACAGGTATGTAGCTGGTTAGAGACAGGTCTATAGCTGGTTAGATAGAGGTCTGTCACTGGTTAGAGACAGGTCTGTAGCTGGTTAGAGAGAGGTTTGTCACTGGTTAGAGACAGGTCTGTAGCTGGTTAGAGACAGGTCTGTAGCTGATTAGGAACAGGTCTGGAACTGGTTAGAGACAAGTCTGGAACTGGTTAGAGAAAGGTCTGTAGCTGGTTAGAGACAGGTCTGTAGCTGGTTAGAGACAGGTCTGTGACTGGTTAGAGACAGGTCTGTCACTGGTTAGAGACAGGTCTGTAGCTGGTTAGAAACAGGTCTGTCACTGGTTAGAAACAGGTCTGTCACTGGTTAGCGACAGATCTGTAGCTGGTTAGAGACGGTCTGTAGCTGGTTAGAGAGAGGTTTGTCACTGGTTAGAGACAGGTCTGTAGCTGGTTAGAGACGGGTCTGTAACTGATTAGAGACACGTCCGTAACTGGTTAGAAACATGTCTGTAGCTGGTTAGAGACAGGCCTGTAGCTGGTTGGAGACAGGTCTGTAGCTGGTTAGAGACAGGTCTATAGCTGGTTAGAGACAGGTCTGTGACTGGTTAGAGACAGGTCTGTCACTGGTTAGAGACAGGTCTGTAGCTGGTTAGAAACAGGTCTGTCACTGGTTAGAAACAGGTCTGTCACTGGTTAGCGACAGATCTGTAGCTGGTTAGAGACGGTCTGTAGCTGGTTAGAGACAGGTATGTAACTGGTTAGAGACTGGTCCGGACTCTGGTCAGAGACAGGTCTGGAACTGGTTAGAGACTGGTCTGTAGCTGGTTAGAGACAGGTCTGTAACTGGTTAGAGACAGGTATGTAACTGGTTAGAGACTGGCCCGGACTCTGGTCAGAGAAAGGTCTGGAACTGGTTAGAGACTGGTCTGTAGCTGGTTAGAGACAGGTCTGGAACTGGTTAGAAACTTGTCTGTAGCTGGTTAGAGAAAGGTCTGTAACTGGTCAGAGACAGGTCTGGAACTGGTTAGAGACTGGTCTGTAGCTGGTTAGAGACAGGTCTGTAACTGGTTAGAGACAGGTATGTAACTGGTTAGAGACTGGTCCGGACTCTGGTCAGAGAAAGGTCTGGAACTGGTTAGAGACTGGTCTGTAGCTGGTTAGAGACAGGTCTGGAACTGGTTAGAGACAGGTCTGGAACTGGTTAGAGACTGGTCTGTAGCTGGTTAGAGACAGGTCTGGAACTGGTTAGAGACTGGTCTGGAACTGGTTAGAGACTGGTCTGTAGCTGGTTAGAGAAAGGTCTGGAACTGGTCAGAGACAGGTCTGGAACTGGTTAGAGACTGGTCCGGACTCTGGTCAGAGACAGGTCTGGAACTGGTTAGAGACTGGTCTGTAGCTGGTAAGAGACATATCTGGAACTGGTTAGAGACACGTCCGTAACTGGTTAGAGACAGGTCTGTAGCTGGTTAGAGACGGTCTGTAGCTGATTAGAGACAGGTCTGTAACTGGTTAGAGACAGGTCTGTAACTGGTTAGAGACAGGTATGTAACTGGTTAGAGACAGGTCTGTAGCTGGTTAGAGACAGGTCTGTAGCTGGTTAGAGACGGTCTGGAACTGGTCAGAGACAGGTATGTAACTGGTTAGAGACAGGTCTGTAACTGGTTAGAGACAGGTATGTAACTGGTTAGAGACTGGTCTGTAGCTGGTTAGAGACAGGTCTGGAACTGGTCAGAGACAGGTCTGGAACTGGTTAGAGACTGGTCCGGACTCTGGTCAGAGACAGGTCTGGAACTGGTTAGAGACAGGTCTGTAGCTTATTAGAGACAGGTCTGTAACTGATTAGATACACGTCCGTAACTGGTTAGAAACTTGTCTGTAGCTGGTTAGAGACGATCTGTAGCTGATTAGAGACAGGTATGTAACTGGTTAGAGACAGGTCTGTAACTGGTTAGAGACGGTCTGTTGCTGATTAGGAACAGGTCTGTAACTGGTTAGAGACAGGTCTGTAACTGGTTAGAGAGAGGTCTGTAGCTGGTTAGAGACAGGTCTGTAGCTGGTTAGAGACAGGTCTGTAGCTGGTTGGAGACAGGTCTGTAGCTGGTTAGACACATGTCTGTAGCTGGTTAGAGACAGGTCTGTAGCTGATTAGGAACAGGTCTGGAACTGGTTAGAGACAAGTCTGGAACTGGTTAGAGAAAGGTCTGTAGCTGGTTAGAGAAAGGTCTGCCACTGGTTAGAGACAGGTCTATAGCTTATTAGGAACAGGTCTGTAACTGGTTAGAGACAGGTCTATAGTTGGTTAGAAACAGGTCTGTCACTGGTTAGAGACAGGTCTGTAGCTGGTTAGAGACAGGTATGTAGCTGGTTAGAGACAGGTCTGTAACTGGTTAGAGACTGGTCTGTGACTGGTTAAAGACAGGTCTGTTGCTGATTAGGAACAGGTCTGTCACTGGTTAGAGACAGGTCTGTAGCTGGTTAGAGACAGGTATGTAGCTGGTTAGAGACAGGTCTATAGCTGGTTAGATAGAGGTCTGTCACTGGTTAGAGACAGGTCTGTAGCTGGTTAGAGAGAGGTTTGTCACTGGTTAGAGACAGGTCTGTAGCTGGTTAGAGACAGGTCTGTAGCTGATTAGGAACAGGTCTGGAACTGGTTAGAGACAAGTCTGGAACTGGTTAGAGAAAGGTCTGTAGCTGGTTAGAGACAGGTCTGTAGCTGGTTAGAGACAGGTCTGTGACTGGTTAGAGACAGGTCTGTCACTGGTTAGAGACAGGTCTGTAGCTGGTTAGAAACAGGTCTGTCACTGGTTAGAAACAGGTCTGTCACTGGTTAGCGACAGATCTGTAGCTGGTTAGAGACGGTCTGTAGCTGGTTAGAGAGAGGTTTGTCACTGGTTAGAGACAGGTCTGTAGCTGGTTAGAGACGGGTCTGTAACTGATTAGAGACACGTCCGTAACTGGTTAGAAACATGTCTGTAGCTGGTTAGAGACAGGCCTGTAGCTGGTTGGAGACAGGTCTGTAGCTGGTTAGAGACAGGTCTATAGCTGGTTAGAGACAGGTCTGTGACTGGTTAGAGACAGGTCTGTCACTGGTTAGAGACAGGTCTGTAGCTGGTTAGAAACAGGTCTGTCACTGGTTAGAGACAGGTATGTAACTGGTTAGAGACAGGTCTGTAACTGGTTAGAGAAAGGTCTGAAGCTGGTTAGAGACAGGTCTGTGAATGGTTAGAGACAAGTCTGGAACTGGTTAGAGAAAGGTCTGAAGCTGGTTAGAGACAGGTCTGTGAATGGTTAGAGACGGGTCTGTTGCTGATTAGGAACAGGTCCGTAACTGGTTAGAGACAGGTCTGGAACTGGTTAGAGACAGGTCTGTAGCTGGTTAGAGACAGGTATGTCACTGGTCAGAGACAGGTCTGTCACTGGTTAGAGACTGGTCTGTAGCTGGTTAGAGACAGGTATGTAGCTGGTTAGAGACAGGTCTGTAACTGGTTAGAGACTGGTCTGTGACTGGTTAAAGACAGGTCTGTTGCTGATTAGGAACAGGTCTGTCACTGGTTAGAGACAGGTCTGTAGCTGGTTAGAAACAGGTCTGTCACTGGTTAGAGACAGGTCTGTAGCTGGTTAGAGACAGGTATGTAGCTGGTTAGAGACAGGTCTATAGCTGGTTAGATAGAGGTCTGTCACTGGTTAGAGACAGGTCTGTAGCTGGTTAGAGAGAGGTTTGTCACTGGTTAGAGACAGGTCTGTAGCTGGTTAGAGACAGGTCTGTAGCTGATTAGGAACAGGTCTGGAACTGGTTAGAGACAAGTCTGGAACTGGTTAGAGAAAGGTCTGTAGCTGGTTAGAGACAGGTCTGTAGCTGGTTAGAGACAGGTCTGTGACTGGTTAGAGACAGGTCTGTCACTGGTTAGAGACAGGTCTGTAGCTGGTTAGAAACAGGTCTGTCACTGGTTAGAAACAGGTCTGTCACTGGTTAGCGACAGATCTGTAGCTGGTTAGAGACGGTCTGTAGCTGGTTAGAGAGAGGTTTGTCACTGGTTAGAGACAGGTCTGTAGCTGGTTAGAGACGGGTCTGTAACTGATTAGATACACGTCCGTAACTGGTTAGAAACTTGTCTGTAGCTGGTTAGAGACGATCTGTAGCTGATTAGAGACAGGTATGTAACTGGTTAGAGACAGGTCTGTAACTGGTTAGAGACGGTCTGTTGCTGATTAGGAACAGGTCTGTAACTGGTTAGAGACAGGTCTGTAACTGGTTAGAGAGAGGTCTGTAGCTGGTTAGAGACAGGTCTGTAGCTGGTTAGAGACAGGTCTGTAGCTGGTTGGAGACAGGTCTGTAGCTGGTTAGACACATGTCTGTAGCTGGTTAGAGACAGGTCTGTAGCTGATTAGGAACAGGTCTGGAACTGGTTAGAGACAAGTCTGGAACTGGTTAGAGAAAGGTCTGTAGCTGGTTAGAGAAAGGTCTGCCACTGGTTAGAGACAGGTCTATAGCTTATTAGGAACAGGTCTGTAACTGGTTAGAGACAGGTCTATAGTTGGTTAGAAACAGGTCTGTCACTGGTTAGAGACAGGTCTGTAGCTGGTTAGAGACAGGTATGTAGCTGGTTAGAGACAGGTCTGTAACTGGTTAGAGACTGGTCTGTGACTGGTTAAAGACAGGTCTGTTGCTGATTAGGAACAGGTCTGTCACTGGTTAGAGACAGGTCTGTAGCTGGTTAGAGACAGGTATGTAGCTGGTTAGAGACAGGTCTATAGCTGGTTAGATAGAGGTCTGTCACTGGTTAGAGACAGGTCTGTAGCTGGTTAGAGAGAGGTTTGTCACTGGTTAGAGACAGGTCTGTAGCTGGTTAGAGACAGGTCTGTAGCTGATTAGGAACAGGTCTGGAACTGGTTAGAGACAAGTCTGGAACTGGTTAGAGAAAGGTCTGTAGCTGGTTAGAGACAGGTCTGTAGCTGGTTAGAGACAGGTCTGTGACTGGTTAGAGACAGGTCTGTCACTGGTTAGAGACAGGTCTGTAGCTGGTTAGAAACAGGTCTGTCACTGGTTAGAAACAGGTCTGTCACTGGTTAGCGACAGATCTGTAGCTGGTTAGAGACGGTCTGTAGCTGGTTAGAGAGAGGTTTGTCACTGGTTAGAGACAGGTCTGTAGCTGGTTAGAGACGGGTCTGTAACTGATTAGAGACACGTCCGTAACTGGTTAGAAACATGTCTGTAGCTGGTTAGAGACAGGCCTGTAGCTGGTTGGAGACAGGTCTGTAGCTGGTTAGAGACAGGTCTATAGCTGGTTAGAGACAGGTCTGTGACTGGTTAGAGACAGGTCTGTCACTGGTTAGAGACAGGTCTGTAGCTGGTTAGAAACAGGTCTGTCACTGGTTAGAGACAGGTATGTAACTGGTTAGAGACAGGTCTGTAACTGGTTAGAGAAAGGTCTGAAGCTGGTTAGAGACAGGTCTGTGAATGGTTAGAGACAAGTCTGGAACTGGTTAGAGAAAGGTCTGAAGCTGGTTAGAGACAGGTCTGTGAATGGTTAGAGACGGGTCTGTTGCTGATTAGGAACAGGTCCGTAACTGGTTAGAGACAGGTCTGGAACTGGTTAGAGACAGGTCTGTAGCTGGTTAGAGACAGGTATGTCACTGGTCAGAGACAGGTCTGTCACTGGTTAGAGACTGGTCTGTAGCTGGTTAGAGACAGGTATGTAGCTGGTTAGAGACAGGTCTGTAACTGGTTAGAGACTGGTCTGTGACTGGTTAAAGACAGGTCTGTTGCTGATTAGGAACAGGTCTGTCACTGGTTAGAGACAGGTCTGTAGCTGGTTAGAAACAGGTCTGTCACTGGTTAGAGACAGGTCTGTAGCTGGTTAGAGACAGGTATGTAGCTGGTTAGAGACAGGTCTATAGCTGGTTAGATAGAGGTCTGTCACTGGTTAGAGACAGGTCTGTAGCTGGTTAGAGAGAGGTTTGTCACTGGTTAGAGACAGGTCTGTAGCTGGTTAGAGACAGGTCTGTAGCTGATTAGGAACAGGTCTGGAACTGGTTAGAGACAAGTCTGGAACTGGTTAGAGAAAGGTCTGTAGCTGGTTAGAGACAGGTCTGTAGCTGGTTAGAGACAGGTCTGTGACTGGTTAGAGACAGGTCTGTCACTGGTTAGAGACAGGTCTGTAGCTGGTTAGAAACAGGTCTGTCACTGGTTAGAAACAGGTCTGTCACTGGTTAGCGACAGATCTGTAGCTGGTTAGAGACGGTCTGTAGCTGGTTAGAGAGAGGTTTGTCACTGGTTAGAGACAGGTCTGTAGCTGGTTAGAGACGGGTCTGTAACTGATTAGAGACACGTCCGTAACTGGTTAGAAACATGTCTGTAGCTGGTTAGAGACAGGCCTGTAGCTGGTTGGAGACAGGTCTGTAGCTGGTTAGAGACAGGTCTATAGCTGGTTAGAGACAGGTCTGTGACTGGTTAGAGACAGGTCTGTCACTGGTTAGAGACAGGTCTGTAGCTGGTTAGAAACAGGTCTGTCACTGGTTAGAAACAGGTCTGTCACTGGTTAGCGACAGATCTGTAGCTGGTTAGAGACGGTCTGTAGCTGGTTAGAGACAGGTATGTAACTGGTTAGAGACTGGTCCGGACTCTGGTCAGAGACAGGTCTGGAACTGGTTAGAGACTGGTCTGTAGCTGGTTAGAGACAGGTCTGTAACTGGTTAGAGACAGGTATGTAACTGGTTAGAGACTGGCCCGGACTCTGGTCAGAGAAAGGTCTGGAACTGGTTAGAGACTGGTCTGTAGCTGGTTAGAGACAGGTCTGGAACTGGTTAGAAACTTGTCTGTAGCTGGTTAGAGAAAGGTCTGGAACTGGTCAGAGACAGGTCTGGAACTGGTTAGAGACAGGTCTGTAGCTGGTTAGAGACAGGTCTGGAACTGGTTAGAGACAGGTCTGGAACTGGTTAGAGACAGGTCTGGAACTGGTTAGAGACTGGTCTGTAGCTGGTTAGAGACAGGTCTGGAACTGGTTAGAGACAGGTCTGTAGCTGGTTAGAGACAGGTCTGTAACTGGTCAGAGACAGGTCTGGAACTGGTTAGAGACTGGTCTGTAGCTGGTTAGAGACAGGTCTGTAACTGGTTAGAGACAGGTATGTAACTGGTTAGAGACTGGTCCGGACTCTGGTCAGAGAAAGGTCTGGAACTGGTTAGAGACTGGTCTGTAGCTGGTTAGAGACAGGTCTGGAACTGGTTAGAAACTTGTCTGTAGCTGGTTAGAGAAAGGTCTGGAACTGGTCAGAGACAGGTCTGGAACTGGTTAGAGACTGGTCTGTAGCTGGTTAGAGACAGGTCTGTAGCTGGTTAGAGACAGGTCTGGAACTGGTTAGAGACTGGTCTGTAGCTGGTTAGAGACAGGTCTGGAACTGGTTAGAGACTGGTCTGCAGCTGGTTAGAGACAGGTCTGTAACTGGTCAGAGACAGGTCTGGAACTGGTTAGAGACTGGTCTGTAGCTGGTTAGAGACAGGTCTGTAACTGGTTAGAGACAGGTATGTAACTGGTTAGAGACTGGTCCGGACTCTGGTCAGAGAAAGGTCTGGAACTGGTTAGAGACTGGTCTGTAGCTGGTTAGAGACAGGTCTGGAACTGGTTAGAGACAGGTCTGGAACTGGTTAGAGACAGGTCTGGAACTGGTTAGAGACTGGTCTGTAGCTGGTTAGAGACAGGTCTGGAACTGGTTAGAGACTGGTCTGGAACTGGTTAGAGACTGGTCTGTAGCTGGTTAGAGAAAGGTCTGGAACTGGTCAGAGACAGGTCTGGAACTGGTTAGAGACTGGTCCGGACTCTGGTCAGAGACAGGTCTGGAACTGGTTAGAGACTGGTCTGTAGCTGGTAAGAGACATATCTGGAACTGGTTAGAGACACGTCCGTAACTGGTTAGAGACAGGTCTGTAGCTGGTTAGAGACGGTCTGTAGCTGATTAGAGACAGGTCTGTAACTGGTTAGAGACAGGTCTGTAACTGGTTAGAGACAGGTATGTAACTGGTTAGAGACAGGTCTGTAGCTGGTTAGAGACAGGTCTGTAGCTGGTTAGAGACGGTCTGGAACTGGTCAGAGACAGGTATGTAACTGGTTAGAGACAGGTCTGTAACTGGTTAGAGACAGGTATGTAACTGGTTAGAGACTGGTCTGTAGCTGGTTAGAGACAGGTCTGGAACTGGTCAGAGACAGGTCTGGAACTGGTTAGAGACTGGTCCGGACTCTGGTCAGAGACAGGTCTGGAACTGGTTAGAGACAGGTCTGTAGCTTATTAGAGACAGGTCTGTAACTGATTAGATACACGTCCGTAACTGGTTAGAAACTTGTCTGTAGCTGGTTAGAGACGATCTGTAGCTGATTAGAGACAGGTATGTAACTGGTTAGAGACAGGTCTGTAACTGGTTAGAGACGGTCTGTTGCTGATTAGGAACAGGTCTGTAACTGGTTAGAGACAGGTATGTAACTGGTTAGAGACAGGTCTGTAACTGGTTAGAGAGAGGTCTGTAGCTGGTTAGAGACAGGTCTGTAGCTGGTTAGAGACAGGTCTGTAGCTGGTTGGAGACAGGTCTGTAGCTGGTTAGACACATGTCTGTAGCTGGTTAGAGACAGGTCTGTAGCTGATTAGGAACAGGTCTGGAACTGGTTAGAGACAAGTCTGGAACTGGTTAGAGAAAGGTCTGTAGCTGGTTAGAGAAAGGTCTGCCACTGGTTAGAGACAGGTCTATAGCTTATTAGGAACAGGTCTGTAACTGGTTAGAGACAGGTCTATAGTTGGTTAGAAACAGGTCTGTCACTGGTTAGAGACAGGTCTGTAGCTGGTTAGAGACAGGTATGTAGCTGGTTAGAGACAGGTCTGTAACTGGTTAGAGACTGGTCTGTGACTGGTTAAAGACAGGTCTGTTGCTGATTAGGAACAGGTCTGTCACTGGTTAGAGACAGGTCTGTAGCTGGTTAGAAACAGGTCTGTCACTGGTTAGAGACAGGTCTGTAGCTGGTTAGAGACAGGTATGTAGCTGGTTAGAGACAGGTCTATAGCTGGTTAGATAGAGGTCTGTCACTGGTTAGAGACAGGTCTGTAGCTGGTTAGAGAGAGGTTTGTCACTGGTTAGAGACAGGTCTGTAGCTGGTTAGAGACAGGTCTGTAGCTGATTAGGAACAGGTCTGGAACTGGTTAGAGACAAGTCTGGAACTGGTTAGAGAAAGGTCTGTAGCTGGTTAGAGACAGGTCTGTAGCTGGTTAGAGACAGGTCTGTGACTGGTTAGAGACAGGTCTGTCACTGGTTAGAGACAGGTCTGTAGCTGGTTAGAAACAGGTCTGTCACTGGTTAGAAACAGGTCTGTCACTGGTTAGCGACAGATCTGTAGCTGGTTAGAGACGGTCTGTAGCTGGTTAGAGAGAGATTTGTCACTGGTTAGAGACAGGTCTGTAGCTGGTTAGAGACGGGTCTGTAACTGATTAGAGACACGTCCGTAACTGGTTAGAAACATGTCTGTAGCTGGTTAGAGACAGGCCTGTAGCTGGTTGGAGACAGGTCTGTAGCTGGTTAGAGACAGGTCTATAGCTGGTTAGAGACAGGTCTGTGACTGGTTAGAGACAGGTCTGTCACTGGTTAGAGACAGGTCTGTAGCTGGTTAGAAACAGGTCTGTCACTGGTTAGAAACAGGTCTGTCACTGGTTAGCGACAGATCTGTAGCTGGTTAGAGACGGTCTGTAGCTGGTTAGAGAGAGGTTTGTCACAGGTTAGAGACAGGTCTGTAGCTGGTTAGAGACAGGTCTGGAACTGGTTAGAGACTGGTCAGTCGCTGGTAAGAGACAGGTCTGTAGCTTATTAGAGACGGGTCTGTAACTGATTAGAGACAGGTATGTAACTGGTTAGAGACAGGTCTGTAACTGGTTAGAGAAAGGTCTGAAGCTGGTTAGAGACAGGTCTGTGAATGGTTAGAGACAAGTCTGGAACTGGTTAGAGAAAGGTCTGAAGCTGGTTAGAGACAGGTCTGTGAATGGTTAGAGACGGGTCTGTTGCTGATTAGGAACAGGTCCGTAACTGGTTAGAGACAGGTCTGGAACTGGTTAGAGACAGGTCTGTAGCTGGTTAGAGACAGGTATGTCACTGGTCAGAGACAGGTCTGTAGCTGGTTAGAGACAGGTCTGTAGCTGGTTAGAGACAGGTCTGGAACTGGTTAGAGACAGGTCTATAGCTGGTTAGAGACAGGTATGTCACTGGTTAGAGACAGGTCTGTAGCTGGTTAGAGAGAGGTCTGTCACTGGTTCGAGACTGGTCTGTAGCTGGTTAGAGACAGGTCTGGAACTGGTTAGAGACAGGTCTGTAGCTGGTTAGAGAGAGGTCTGTAGCTGGTTGGAGACAGGTCTGTCACTGGTTAGAGACACGTCCGTAACTGGTTAGAGACAGGTCTGGAACTGGTTGGAGACAGGTCTTTAGCTGGTTAGAGACAGGTCTGTTACTGTTTAGAGACAGGTCTTTAGCTGATGAGGAACAGGTCTGTAACTGGTTAGAGACATGTCTGGAACTGGTTATGGACAGGTCTGGAACTGGTTGGAGACAGGTCTTTAGCTGGTTAGAGAGAGGTCTGTCACTGGTTAGAGACAGGTCTATAGCTGGTTAGAAACAGGTCTGTAGCTGGTTAGAGACAGGTCTGTTACTGGTTAGAGACTGGTCTGTAGCTGGTTAGAGACAGGTCTGGAACTGGTTAGAGACAGGTCTATAGCTGGTTAGAGACAGGTATGTCACTGGTTAGAGACAGGTCTGTAGCTGGTTAGAGACAGGCCTGTAGCTGGTTGGAGACAGGTCTGTAGCTGGTTAGAGACAGGTCTGTCACTGGTTAATGACAGGTCTGTCACTGGTTAGAGACAGGTCTGTAGCTGGTTAGAGACAGGTCTGTAGCTGGTTAGAGACAGGTCTGGAACTGGTTAGAGACAGGTCTATAGCTGGTTAGAGACAGGTATGTCACTGGTTAGAGACAGGTCTGTAGCTGGTTAGAGACAGGTCTGTAGCTGGTTAGAGACAGGTCTGTAGCTGGTTAGAGACAGGTCTGTAGCTGGTTAGAGACAGGTCTGTAGCTGGTTAGAGACAGGTCTGTAGCTGGTTAGAGACAGGTCTGTCACTGGTTAGAGACAGGTCTGTCACTGGTTAGAGACAGGTCTGTAGCTGGTTAGAGAAAGGTCGGTAGCTGGTTAGAGACAGGTCTGTCACTGGTTAATGACAGGTCTGTCACTGGTTAGAGACAGGTCTATAGCTGGTTAGAGACAGGTCTATAGCTGGTTAGAGACAGGTCTATAGCTGGTTAGAGACAGGTCTGTAGCTGGTTAGAGACAGGTCTATAGCTGGTTAGAGACAGGTCTGTAGCTGGTTGGAGACAGGTCTGTAGCTGGTTGGAGACAGGCCTGTAGCTGGTTGGAGACAGGTCTGTAGCTGGTTAGAGACAGGTCTGTAGCTGGTTGGAGACAGGTCTGTAGCTGGTTAGAGACAGGTCTGTAGCTGGTTAGAGACAGGTCTGTCACTGGTTAATGACAGGTCTGTCACTGGTTAGAGACAGGTCTGTAGCTGGTTAGAGACAGGTCTGTAGCTGGTTAGGGACAGGTCTGTAGCTGGTTAGAGACAGGTCTGTCACTGGTTAATGACAGGTCTGTCACTGGTTAGAGACAGGTCTGTAGCTGGTTAGAGACAGGTCTGTCACTGGTTAATGACAGGTCTGTCACTGGTTAGAGACAGGTCTGTAGCTGGTTAGAGACAGGTCTGTAGCTGGTTAGAGACAGGTCTGTAGCTGGTTAGAGACAGGTCTGTCACTGGTTAATGACAGGTCTATAGCTGGTTAGAGACAGGTCTGTAGCTGGTTATAGACAGGTCTATAGCTGGTTAGAGACAGGTCTATAGCTGGTTAGAGACAGGTCTGTAGCTGGTTAGAGACAGGTCTGTAGCTGGTTAAAGACAAGTCTGTAGCTGGTTAGAGACAGGTCTATAGCTGGTTAGAGACAGGTCTATAGCTGGTTAGAGACAGGTCTGTAGCTGGTTAGAGACAGGTCTGTCACTGGTTAATGACAGGTCTGTCACTGGTTAGAGACAGGTCTGTAGCTGGTTAGAGACAGGTCTGTAGCTGGTTAGAGACAGGTCTGTCACTCTGGTTAATGACAGGTCTGTCACTGGTTAGAGACAGGTCTGTAGCTGGTTAGAGACAGGTCTGTAGCTGGTTAGAGACAGGTCTATAGCTGGTTAGAGACAGGTCTGTAGCTGGTTAGAGACAGGTCTGTCACTGGTTAATGACAGGTCTATAGCTGGTTAGAGACAGGTCTGTAGCTGGTTAGAGACAGGTCTATAGCTGGTTAGAGACAGGTCTGTAGCTGGTTAGAGACAGGTCTGTCACTGGTTAATGACAGGTCTATAGCTGGTTAGAGACAGGTCTGTAGCTGGTTAGAGACAGGTCTGGAACTGGTTAGAGACTGGTCTGTAGCTGGTTAGAGACAGGTCTGGAACTGGTTAGAAACTTGTCTGTAGCTGGTTAGAGACAGGTCTGGAACTGGTTAGAGACTGGTCTGTAGCTGGTTAGAGACAGGTCTGGAACTGGTTAGAGACAGGTATGTAACTGGTTAGAGACTGGTCCGGACTCTGGTCAGAGACAGGTCTGGAACTGGTTAGAGACTGGTCTGTAGCTGGTCAGAGACAGGTCTGTAACTGGTTAGAGACAGGTATGTAACTGGTTAGAGACTGGCCCGGACTCTGGCCAGAGAAAGGTCTGGAACTGGTTAGAGACTGGTCTGTAGCTGGTTAGAGACAGGTCTGGAACTGGTTAGAAACTTGTCTGTAGCTGGTTAGAGAAAGGTCTGGAACTGGTCAGAGACAGGTCTGGAACTGGTTAGAGACAGGTCTGTAGCTGGTTAGAGACAGGTCTGGAACTGGTTAGAGACTGGTCTGTAGCTGGTTAGAGACAGGTCTGGAACTGGTTAGAGACAGGTCTGGAACTGGTTAGAGACAGGTCTGGAACTGGTTAGAGACTGGTCTGTAGCTGGTTAGAGACAGGTCTGGAACTGGTTAGAGACTGGTCTGTAGCTGGTTAGAGACAGGTCTGTAACTGGTCAGAGACAGGTCTGGAACTGGTTAGAGACTGGTCTGTAGCTGGTTAGAGACAGGTCTGTAACTGGTTAGAGACAGGTATGTAACTGGTTAGAGACTGGTCCGGACTCTGGTCAGAGAAAGGTCTGGAACTGGTTAGAGACTGGTCTGTAGCTGGTTAGAGACAGGTCTGGAACTGGTTAGAAACTTGTCTGTAGCTGGTTAGAGAAAGGTCTGGAACTGGTCAGAGACAGGTCTGGAACTGGTTAGAGACTGGTCTGTAGCTGGTTAGAGACAGGTCTGTAGCTGGTTAGAGACAGGTCTGGAACTGGTTAGAGACTGGTCTGTAGCTGGTTAGAGACAGGTCTGGAACTGGTTAGAGACTGGTCTGCAGCTGGTTAGAGACAGGTCTGTAACTGGTCAGAGACAGGTCTGGAACTGGTTAGAGACTGGTCTGTAGCTGGTTAGAGACAGGTCTGTAACTGGTTAGAGACAGGTATGTAACTGGTTAGAGACTGGTCCGGACTCTGGTCAGAGAAAGGTCTGGAACTGGTTAGAGACTGGTCTGTAGCTGGTTAGAGAAAGGTCTGGAACTGGTCAGAGACAGGTCTGGAACTGGTTAGAGACTGGTCTGTAGCTGGTTAGAGACAGGTCTGGAACTGGTTAGAGACTGGTCTGTAGCTGGTTAGAGACAGGTCTGGAACTGGTTAGAGACAGGTCTGGAACTGGTTAGAGACAGGTCTGGAACTGGTTAGAGACTGGTCTGTAGCTGGTCAGAGACAGGTCTGGAACTGGTTAGAGACTGGTCTGTAGCTGGTTAGAGACAGGTCTGTAACTGGTCAGAGACAGGTCTGGAACTGGTTAGAGACTGGTCTGTAGCTGGTTAGAGACAGGTCTGTAACTGGTTAGAGACAGGTATGTAACTGGTTAGAGACTGGTCCGGACTCTGGTCAGAGAAAGGTCTGGAACTGGTTAGAGACTGGTCTGTAGCTGGTTAGAGACAGGTCTGGAACTGGTTAGAAACTTGTCTGTAGCTGGTTAGAGAAAGGTCTGGAACTGGTCAGAGAAAGGTCTGGAACTGGTTAGAGACTGGTCTGTAGCTGGTTAGAGACAGGTCTGTAGCTGGTTAGAGACAGGTCTGGAACTGGTTAGAGACTGGTCTGTAGCTGGTTAGAGACAGGTCTGGAACTGGTTAGAGACTGGTCTGCAGCTGGTTAGAGACAGGTCTGTAACTGGTCAGAGACAGGTCTGGAACTGGTTAGAGACTGGTCTGTAGCTGGTTAGAGACAGGTCTGTAACTGGTTAGAGACAGGTATGTAACTGGTTAGAGACTGGTCCGGACTCTGGTCAGAGAAAGGTCTGGAACTGGTTAGAGACTGGTCTGTAGCTGGTTAGAGAAAGGTCTGGAACTGGTCAGAGACAGGTCTGGAACTGGTTAGAGACTGGTCCGGACTCTGGTCAGAGACAGGTCTGGAACTGGTTAGAGACTGGTCTGTAGCTGGTAAGAGACATATCTGGAACTGGTTAGAGACACGTCCGTAACTGGTTAGAGACAGGTCTGTAGCTGGTTAGAGACGGTCTGTAGCTGATTAGAGACAGGTCTGTAACTGGTTAGAGACAGGTCTGTAACTGGTTAGAGACAGGTATGTAACTGGTTAGAGACAGGTCTGTAGCTGGTTAGAGACGGTCTGGAACTGGTCAGAGACAGGTATGTAACTGGTTAGAGACAGGTCTGTAACTGGTTAGAGACAGGTATGTAACTGGTTAGAGACTGGTCTGTAGCTGGTTAGAGACAGGTCTGGAACTGGTCAGAGACAGGTCTGGAACTGGTTAGAGACTGGTCCGGACTCTGGTCAGAGACAGGTCTGGAACTGGTTAGAGACAGGTCTGTAGCTTATTAGAGACAGGTCTGTAACTGATTAGATACACGTCCGTAACTGGTTAGAAACTTGTCTGTAGCTGGTTAGAGACGATCTGTAGCTGATTAGAGACAGGTATGTAACTGGTTAGAGACAGGTCTGTAACTGGTTAGAGACGGTCTGTTGCTGATTAGGAACAGGTCTGTAACTGGTTAGAGACAGGTATGTAACTGGTTAGAGACAGGTCTGTAACTGGTTAGAGAGAGGTCTGTAGCTGGTTAGAGACAGGTCTGTAGCTGGTTAGAGACAGGTCTGTAGCTGGTTAGAGACAGGTCTGTAGCTGGTTGGAGACAGGTCTGTAGCTGGTTAGACACATGTCTGTAGCTGGTTAGAGACAGGTCTGTAGCTGATTAGGAACAGGTCTGGAACTGGTTAGAGACAAGTCTGGAACTGGTTAGAGAAAGGTCTGTAGCTGGTTAGAGAAAGGTCTGCCACTGGTTAGAGACAGGTCTATAGCTTATTAGGAACAGGTCTGTAACTGGTTAGAGACAGGTCTATAGTTGGTTAGAAACAGGTCTGTCACTGGTTAGAGACAGGTCTGTAGCTGGTTAGAGACAGGTATGTAGCTGGTTAGAGACAGGTCTGTAACTGGTTAGAGACTGGTCTGTGACTGGTTAAAGACAGGTCTGTTGCTGATTAGGAACAGGTCTGTCACTGGTTAGAGACAGGTCTGTAGCTGGTTAGAAACAGGTCTGTCACTGGTTAGAGACAGGTCTGTAGCTGGTTAGAGACAGGTATGTAGCTGGTTAGAGACAGGTCTATAGCTGGTTAGAGAGAGGTCTGTCACTGGTTAGAGACAGGTCTGTAGCTGGTTAGAGAGAGGTTTGTCACTGGTTAGAGACAGGTCTGTAGCTGGTTAGAGACAGGTCTGTAGCTGATTAGGAACAGGTCTGGAACTGGTTAGAGACAAGTCTGGAACTGGTTAGAGAAAGGTCTGTAGCTGGTTAGAGACAGGTCTGTAGCTGGTTAGAGACAGGTCTATAGCTGGTTAGAGACAGGTCTGTGACTGGTTAGAGACAGGTCTGTCACTGGTTAGAGACAGGTCTGTAGCTGGTTAGAAACAGGTCTGTCACTGGTTAGAAACAGGTCTGTCACTGGTTAGCGACAGATCTGTAGCTGGTTAGAGACGGTCTGTAGCTGGTTAGAGAGAGGTTTGTCACTGGTTAGAGACAGGTCTGTAGCTGGTTAGAGACGGGTCTGTAACTGATTAGAGACACGTCCGTAACTGGTTAGAAACATGTCTGTAGCTGGTTAGAGACAGGCCTGTAACTGGTTGGAGACAGGTCTGTAGCTGGTTAGAGACAGGTCTATAGCTGGTTAGAGACAGGTCTGTGACTGGTTAGAGACAGGTCTGTCACTGGTTAGAGACAGGTCTGTAGCTGGTTAGAAACAGGTCTGTCACTGGTTAGAAACAGGTCTGTCACTGGTTAGCGACAGATCTGTAGCTGGTTAGAGACGGTCTGTAGCTGGTTAGAGAGAGGTTTGTCACTGGTTAGAGACAGGTCTGTAGCTGGTTAGAGACAGGTCTGGAACTGGTTAGAGACTAGTCAGTAGCTGGTAAGAGACAGGTCTGTAGCTTATTAGAGACGGGTCTGTAACTGATTAGAGACAGGTATGTAACTGGTTAGAGACAGGTCTGTAACTGGTTAGAGAAAGGTCTGAAGCTGGTTAGAGACAGGTCTGTGAATGGTTAGAGACAAGTCTGGAACTGGTTAGAGAAAGGTCTGAAGCTGGTTAGAGACAGGTCTGTGAATGGTTAGAGACGGGTCTGTTGCTGATTAGGAACAGGTCCGTAACTGGTTAGAGACAGGTCTGGAACTGGTTAGAGACAGGTCTGTAGCTGGTTAGAGACAGGTATGTCACTGGTCAGAGACAGGTCTGTCACTGGTTAGAGACTGGTCTGTAGCTGGTTAGAGACAGGTCTGGAACTGGTTAGAGACAGGTCTGTAGCTGGTTAGAGAGAGGTCTGTCACTGGCTCGAGACTGGTCTGTAGCTGGTTAGAGACAGGTCTGGAACTGGTTAGAGACAGGTCTGTAGCTGGTTAGAGAGAGGTCTGTAGCTGGTTAGAGAGAGGTCTGTCACTGGTTAGAGACACGTCCGTAACTGGTTAGAGACAGGTCTGGAACTGGTTGGAGACAGGTCTGTAGCTGGTTAGAGACAGGTCTGTTACTGTTTAGAGACAGGTCTTTAGCTGATGAGGAACAGGTCTGTAACTGGTTAGAGACATGTCTGGAACTGGTTATGGACAGGTCTGTCACTGGTTAATGACAGGTCTGTCACTGGTTAGAGACAGGTCTATAGCTGGTTAGAGACAGGTCTATAGCTGGTTAGAGACAGGTCTATAGCTGGTTAGAGACAGGTCTATAGCTGGTTAGAGACAGGTCTGTAGCTGGTTAGAGACAGGTCTATAGCTGGTTAGAGACAGGTCTGTAGCTGGTTGGAGACAGGTCTGTAGCTGGTTGGAGACAGGTCTGTAGCTGGTTGGAGACAGGCCTGTAGCTGGTTGGAGACAGGTCTGTAGCTGGTTAGAGACAGGTCTGTCACTGGTTAATGACAGGTCTGTCACTGGTTAGAGACAGGTCTGTAGCTGGTTAGAGACAGGTCTGTAGCCGGTTAGAGACAGGTCTGTCACTGGTTAATGACAGGTCTGTCACTGGTTAGAGACAGGTCTGTAGCTGGTTAGAGACAGGTCTGTAGCTGGTTAGAGACAGGTCTGTCACTGGTTAATGACAGGTCTGTCACTGGTTAGAGACAGGTCTGTAGCTGGTTAGAGACAGGTCTGTAGCTGGTTAGAGACAGGTCTGTAGCTGGTTAGAGACAGGTCTGTCACTGGTTAATGACAGGTCTATAGCTGGTTAGAGACAGGTCTGTAGCTGGTTAGAGACAGGTCTATAGCTGGTTAGAGACAGGTCTATAGCTGGTTAGAGACAGGTCTGTAGCTGGTTAGAGACAGGTCTGTAGCTGGTTAAAGACAAGTCTGTAGCTGGTTAGAGACAGGTCTATAGCTGGTTAGAGACAGGTCTATAGCTGGTTAGAGACAGGTCTGTAGCTGGTTAGAGACAGGTCTGTCACTGGTTAATGACAGGTCTGTAACTGGTTAGAGACAGGTCTGTAGCTGGTTAGAGACAGGTCTGTAGCTGGTTAGAGACAGGTCTGTCACTGGTTAATGACAGGTCTGTCACTGGTTAGAGACAGGTCTGTAGCTGGTTAGAGACAGGTCTGTAGCTGGTTAGAGACAGGTCTATAGCTGGTTAGAGACAGGTCTGTAGCTGGTTAGAGACAGGTCTGTCACTGGTTAATGACAGGTCTATAGCTGGTTAGAGACAGGTCTGTAGCTGGTTAGAGACAGGTCTATAGCTGGTTAGAGACAGGTCTGTAGCTGGTTAGAGACAGGTCTGTCACTGGTTAATGACAGGTCTATAGCTGGTTAGAGACAGGTCTGTAGCTGGTTAGAGACAGGTCTATAGCTGGTTAGAGACAGGTCTATAGCTGGTTAGAGACAGGTCTGTAGCTGGTTAGAGACAGGTCTGTAGCTGGTTAAAGACAAGTCTGTAGCTGGTTGGAGACAGGTCTACAGCCTGTTAGAGACAGGTATTTAACTGGTTAGAGAAAGGTTTGTAGTTGTTTATTACAGGCATCTAGAGTACTTTTCTTTAGGAGTGGCTTAATAGCAGCTATCTTCAGAGACTTGGGAAAATTCTTGATGCCAGTGAGCTGTTGACAATAAGCTGGAAATCCCTTTCTACTGAGGTACAAACTGCTTTTAAGAAGTCGGATAGTCTCATGTTGTTGATTTTTAATGACAAACTTTCTTGTCAGAATCTCAAATCAACAACATTACATTGTGACAGAAAGTCGGAGTTACTTCTAACATTTGGACATAAACTAGTTTTCTTGTTTGACTGTGTGGCATTAATGTTTTGTCTAGTTGATTTAATTTTTCTGCTAAAAAAAATTAGCAAATTCATTGCATTTCTCAGTGGAAAGGAGTTGTGGTCTGAACTGTTCAGGAGGACTTGCTAGTTTTTCTATCATAGCAAACAGAATAGCTGACATTCCTATTAATCATCTGAGATGGTTAACACTCTCCGGCCTCGCACAGCTCATTGCTATAAATTTACAGGCTTTGTTTGAACAGCTCATGTTGGATCTGTAGTTTTATTTTCCTCCATTTACATTCAGCTGTTCTGCATTCTCTTTTTAGGTTTACTAATATACTAGTATTTCACCAATTTCTGTTTGCTTAAGGTGCTCTTGATTTTTATTGGTGCAACAGAATCCATCACATTTAAGATTTTCAGATTGAAATTATCCAGCAGTCCATCAACTGGAAGGAAACATCATGTCTGCATAGAAGCTTAATGTCTGCTGACTGGGTTTACAAGCTTCAGCTTCTACGGGATGGTTTGTAGTAGAAAAACCAGGCGGACCTAAAATGTCCGAGTGTTTTAATGGTGAATCTAATTTTTCTTCATTGTTTTTTGTTTTTAACTTCTGTTGAATAGAAATGAGGCTGAAAAGGTAGGAACAATGTTATCTGCTGAAGCTGTTTCACAGGCTGAATCATTTAGTGCCACAACACTCTGCAGGGACTGGCAGCAGCAGCACTGAGGCAACTCAACCCTTTTCATACATTATACATGCTACATACATTATATATGGCTCCCTGTAAGGCAGGCATCTTCACTGACTGCCCCAGAATAGGGCCTGTATGGAGCTGCACCACAAACAAATGTAGGCCAGGCATTGCTGACAGACTGATTGAACCGGCTGATTTGCTATATGACATAAAACATTCACAGCACAACACTGATCTGATGGAGGAATCCCTGTTCAACACATTGAACGCTGCTGATCTGACATACAAATTAGAACAAGCTTCGAAATGTTCAAGCAGAGCCTTTATAGGAAGTTTGTTTTTTTATATGTTCTCCCCACCTTGATCATTTCCCCCAGACCCAGTTCAGTGAATAGAACCATGCTGCCAGCTAGAGAATAGGAGGAATCTCTGTGTGCACGGGACAAGGCTGGTCATCTTCTGCATTAAGAACAGTCATTGTTCTTAATGAACAATGTCGAGCTACTGCTCGGACTCCAGAACTTCCAGAAATCACCGTCTATGAACACAGTTCACCTTAAAATCAATAACTGCAGGTTAAAGTTCCATCATATGTGAACAGGATCCAGAAACGCCGCTGTTACTGAAATTTTGCCTTAATACGTTAACTGCAAACAGGTTTAATACCAGTTTAAAGAAAATTGAAATACGTGATGATTTCCAGGTGTCATCAGTTCATATGAGACATTTTACCATTACATGGAAAATATTTATTTTGAATTGTCTTGCTGAAATCAGCAAGGTCTTCTTGGAAAGAGACGTCTGGATGGCAGCAGATGTGAAAAACTAAGGTGTTCATTTGGAATTTGATGGTTTCAGATCAACTTTCCAGGCATCTCCTACAGGGGAGAGCTTGCAGATTTCAGCAGGACCATCCTGAACCACATCCTGCATCATCACATGCTGGAACAGGAGAACTGGTCTGCTGCAGTCCACACCTTTCACCAGTACAAAACATCTGGAACACCATGGAAGCAGCTGGAATCCTGCATCAGACCGGAACGGGACGACATTCCTCTCCTAAACCTCCAGCAGCTGCTCTCCTCACCTCCCAGATGTTTCCAGACAGACGTTAGAAGAAGAGGAGATGCTAAACGTCATCCTGGATCTGCTTTTTACAGATGTGCTGCTGCATCAGTGTGAGATTACAATCCTGCCACAATCTGAAACCAAAACGACCAAAAAAGTTTTGAAACCTTTAAAGTCAGCGTTTGGAAATTAAAAACTAAAGTTTTAAAACTTTGAAATGTATTCAGAAAGTCTGAAAGAAGATATGAATCTCTGCAGGCATAACTTTGTAGTAGTGCAACGTGCACATCACAGAGTTTCCGCCTCGCATGTTCAGATTAAAACCACATTAGTTTTCAGATCCCGTTTTTTAAGGTTTGAGACATTTTCTGCAAACTACTAAGGTGGGACAACGATGCCGTTTCTGAAACTCTGAAAATGTCGCGCTACAACCACAGGTTTCAATCTGAACATGTGAGGCTGGAACTCTGTGATGTGCATGTTGCACTTATGAAAATGAACTATTTTAATATAAAATTAAGCTTGCAAAGATTCACACCTTTTTCAGGCTTTTAAAATACTTTTCAAGATTTCAAAACTTTATTTCAGTTTTTAAAATTTCAAACACTGACTTTCAAGGTTTCAAAATTAAGATTATGACAGGATTATAATCCCACACATCAGAGTCCTGCTTTCTATTAAAAGATAAAATGTTTCATCATCTGACATGTTGTTTATTTTCTACTGGGAAGAAAAGACGGATTTGTTCTGCTTGTATTTACATTTTACACCAAAACCTGAATTTCTATTTGTACAGATTTTATTTATGTAATTATTTATTTGTTTGTTTATTTATCCAAAATCAAATGAAATTAAATGAAAAAAAACTTTATCAATAGTGGACATGAATAATTTTAGTCATTTTGTTTATTTCATTCCCAGGCTGGTGTGGAAATGATTTGTCATTTTAAAATCCCAGTAAATATGTAAAAGAAAGTTATGTCTGATCCATAAAACTGCAGAACATGGAGCTTTATGACTCATGGTTTCACTGCAGCTGGTATCAGCAGCTGGTTAATCATCAGTCAGACTGAAACCTGGCTGAGAAAACAATATTCTGAGTCAACATGAAACCCGTCGGCATGCCGGCACTAACACAGACGTACCATCACCATGCTAACATGCAAACCAGTTCATGCATGGAGCATACTGACCCAGTCCTGGACATCCTGCCCCTCTGCCGGCCTGGCTAGAGGCTCATCCCAGTAGATGTTGGACTTTCCATGGCGCCAAATCTTGCTGCGAGTCTTGTAAGCGTAGTAAGCAGAGAAGGACAGGGCCAAGACCACCATCAGTCCCAACGCAAAAGCCACCGCCTGACGAAAAACCAGCAGAAATCACGACAGGAGAATAAAACAGGAGAAATGAAGAGGAAATAAACCCTCCAACCTCCTCAGGGTCCATGTAGCAGTAATGGTGCAGGTACTGATTATACATGGGGAACCCTCCAGGAAATCCAGCCCCCACGCTGCCACTGAGGCTGGGCTTGCCCTGGAAGTTCTGGCACATCATCAGCACGGGGTTATAGAGCATGCTCTGTGAGCTCTGAGACATCGGGTTCACCCCGATCACAAAGATGATATTGATGATGCCCTGAAAAGCAAAACAGGGCAGGTTTAGAAATGATGCTGCCAAGTCTAAAAACATGACTCATAAAGATCCTCCTCCCACACCAGCGTTTGGTTCCTGCCTTCCTCAGGTTGATCAGCAGGTCCATCTCTGTATTTACAGGAGTAATGTTGTTCACATGCTGCCTGTTCGAGCTTACAGCCAGTCGATGGTTTAACATCAATACTAGATCAACTGGCCATGTGTAATCAATCTGATTGATGAACTCCTGCTGAATTAGCTCCTCATCCTCTCAGTTCTGATCAAACAAGACAGTCTGGATGTACCACAGTGAACTGATGATGATCCGCTGCTGCATCCAGGGCCGGATTAAAAAGTGCAGAGGCCCAGAGTGTCCCAGCGGCCCCTTCCCCACCGCAGCAATGGGAAAATTGTGAATGATACACTGTGAAATGTCATCTCTAACATCTCTCAGTCAGTGGTACCAGTAGCAATACACTAGACACTGACTATGGTTTTTCAGTTTGGAAATAATAATTCAGAATTAAAAATTCGGAATTAGTGTATTCTCCTATGAGTTTACATGAAAATAATAATTCCGAATGAAGGTTTACATGAAACGAGTCTTTCCTTATGTCCTCTTCAGAGTGGCGGGTTGGGAAGGGTTCTGATTGGACAGAAGGTACACGTGATGTATGACGTATACCGGAAATAAACAAAGTTGGCTCCCAGCTTCTCGTCTTTTCAGTCGTAACTTGTAAAAACTACATAACAAAAACCAGTTTCACCGCTATTTTTATTATAAATGTGACGTAGCAGCTCAACACCAGCATACTACTTCACTTTCTGCAGCAACTGAGAAGGAGAAGAAAGACAGACCACCGAATACGGGAGGTAAAACAACGCGCGTCATCGGGACAGGACAAGGTAACGAGCATGCTCAGAACGACCGGAGTTAACTTAGAGCAGAATGAAGGTTTACATGACAGAGGAATTAAATAGTTCGGAATTAAAATGCGAATAAACCAGACACTTACATCAGAATTAAGTTTAATTCCAAATAGAAATTTAGGAATTAGGTGTTTACATGGTCATTTTTCATCATTTTAAAGCAGAATTGACTCTTATTCGGAATTAAAACTCCCACGTTTCTTGTCCGTCCGGGCAGAATACGCTTCAGATTTTCCATTACTATATTACAAACACACTCACACACTTCTTAATGTTTCATTCCTCCTCACCTTTCTATGTCTCTCAGTGCTTATCTCTGTCTTTCTTTCTTGTCTTGTCTGTCTTTCTTCAGGCTCTGTTGTAGGGCCAACAGTAGCCTCCTCCAGATCCAGACCCAGCTTAACTTCCACCTCATCCTCTGCTACTTCTTCATCCTCATTTTCCTCTCTTGATTTGACAAAAAACGTGTCTATAGAAGGTAGAAGAAGAGAAAACTTTTGCTGTTCTTAACTTCTTCTGGTGCTTTTTATTTGTCAGTGGCTGTGTCTCAACCATAGACTGTATATAAAAGATGGGCGGAGCCTCCGTGACGTCACCCGTAGGTTTCTGAAGAGCTGAATTGAAGCTCGGTGGGCGGTTCCTACCATCACCATCTTGGCAGGGGCATGCGTGTTGTCTCTCCCGGAAAATACAAATATGGGAAAAGAGGTGGAGCTGAAAGGGGGGCTGTGAGCGTCATGGTGGATGATTGACATTTAGCGAACTCCAAGCTTTCTGTAGCTAAGAGCTAACCGAGCTAACCCGGAGATAACAGGAGCTAACCAGCTAATGGAGGTAAGTGGGCTAAAGCTAAGTCACGTTGTTAACCAGCTAAAAATTGTGGTTGTTCTACGTACTTCTTACATGAGCGGGAGATCGGGTACCTGTCAATCAAAATGACACGCCCCTAAATATGCCGAACTTCGTGATTAAATTACTTTTAAACGGGCGAGTTAGAAAAAACTTCACTCCCCCCACAGTTGTCATGAAGGTAAACCATCCATCCATCCATCCATCTTCTGCCGCTTATCCGGGGTCGGGTCGCGGGGGCAGCAGCCTAAGCAGGGAAGCCCAGACTTCCCTCTCCCCAGCCACATTTGCCAACTCTGCGGGGGGATCCCGAGGCGTTCCCAGGCCAGCCGAGAGATATAATCCCTCCAGCGTGTCCTGGGTCTTCCCCGGGGTCTCCTCCCAGAGGGACGTGCCTGGAACACCTCACCAGGGAGGTCCAGGAGGCATCCTGACAAGATGCCCGAGCCACCTCAACTGGTTCCTCTCGATGCGAAGGAGCAGCGGCTCTACTCTGATCTCCTCCAGGATGACCGAGCTCCTCACCCTATCTCTAAGGGAGAGCCCGGCCACCCTGCGGAGGAAACCCATTTCAGCCGCCTGTATACGAGATCTCCTTCTTTCGGTCACGACCCACAGCTCATGACCATAGGTGAGGGTAGGAACGTAGATCGACTGGTAAATCGAGAGCTTCACCTTCTGGCTCAGCTCCTTCTTCACCACGACAGACCGGCGCAGAGTCCGCATTACTGCAGACGCCGCACCGATCCGTCTGTCGATCTCGCGCTCCATCCTTCCCTCACTCGTGAACAAGACCCCGAGATATTTAAACTCCTCCACTTGGGGCAGGACCTCACTCCCGACCCGGAGAGGGCAATCCACCCTATTCCGGCTGAGGACCATGGTCTCAGATTTGGAGGTGCTGATTCTCATCCCAGCCGCTTCACACTCGTTTGCGAATCGCTCAAGCGAGAGCTGGAGATCACGACCAGATGAAGCCAACAGGACCACGTCATTCGCAAAAAGCAGGGACCCAATCCTGAGGCCACCAAGTCGGATCCCCTCAACCCCTCGGCTGCGCCTAGAAATTCTGTCCATATAAGTTGTGAACAGAATCGGTGATAAAGGGCAGCCTTGGCGGAGTCCAACCCTCACCGGAAACGAATCCGACTTACTACCGGCAATGCGGACCAAGCTCTGACACCTGTCGTACAGGGACCGGACAGCCCGTACAAGGGGGTCCGGTACCCCATACTCCCGGAGTACCCCCCACAGGAGCCCCCGGGGGACACGGTCGAATGCCTTCTCCAGGTCCACAAAGCACATGTAGACTGGTTGGGCAAACTCCCATGCCCCCCCCAGGACCCCAAAGAGGGTATAGAGCTGGTCCACTGTTCCGCGACCAGGACGAAAACCACACTGCTCCTCCTCAATCCGGGATTCGACTATCCGGTGGACCCTCCTCTCCAGGACCCCTGAATAGACCTTACCAGGGAGGCTGAGGAGTGTGATTCCCCTGTAATTGGAACACACCCTCCGGTCCCCCTTCTTAAAAAGAGGGACCACCACCCCAGTCTGCCAATCCAGCGGTACTGCCCCCGATGTCCACGTGATGCTGCAGAGGCGTGTCAGCCAGGACAGCCCCATAGCATCCAGAGCCTTAAGGAACTCCGGGCGGATCTCATCCACCCCCGGGGCCTTGCCGCCAAGGAGCTTTTTGACCACCTCAGCGACTTCAGCCCCAGAGATAGGAGAGTCCACCCCTGAGTCCACCAGCTCTGCTCCCTCATGGGAAGACGTGTTGGTAGGATTGAGGAGGTCTTCGAAGTATTCCCTCCACCGACCCACAACGTCCCGAGTTGAGGTCAGCAGCTCCCCACCTCCACTGTACACAGTGTTGATGGAGCACTGCTTCCCCCTCCTGAGCCGCCGGATGGTGGACCAGAATCTCCTCGAAGCCGTCCGGAAGTCTTTCTCCATGGTCTCGCCGAACTCCTCCCATGCCCGAATTTTGGGATGAAGGTAAACCTGACCTATTAAACCTAAAATAGATTTTTTTTTTTTAATCAGGCTGTAAACATGTTTTTTTCTGCTGTAAACATGTTTATTTCTGCTGTAAACATGTTTGTTTCTGCTGTGATGTTGGTCTTTTTAACATGTGAGTCTACAGGGATTCGCTCTGTACGTCATAGTGGCGTGAAGTGCCGTCCCAAATCCGCACTTTGTTTGGCTCCAGATTAGCTAGAAACAAAGACTACAAGTGATGTATCTATTTGAAAAGAATAAGCAGCAGAGCACGAGGACATTTCTTTTTTAAATGAAAAATAAATGAAAATAAATAAAATCAAAATCAATGCCACCATTTTATGGGATTTTAAAAAATAATTTTGTTTTTTGTGAAAGTATGGGATCACTAATCAGATAAACTTGACATATGTGGTTGCTAGGCAGCAGAGGACTGGAACACTATGGGTAATTCTCGTACACTCGGTAGGCCGTCTCATTTTACTAACGGAAAGTTAATTTCAGAGAATTCAGACGACGTAAAAAAGTTTGTAGCTTACGTGGTAGGGCTGTGACAATATGCTTTTGTCCCGGTTCGATTCGATTCCGATTTTTTTGGGTGCTGATTCGATTTAAATTGCAATTCCCACAATTTTTTGACATTGCTGATTTTTGTAGATTAAAAACAAAAAAAAATTCTAAAAAATTTTTTTTTTTGCTCGTCATTTTTCTTGATTTCAATTAGGATAAAACAACACATTAGCCAGACCATCATTCTGCTACTATAATGGCCAAGAAGTAAAAAGATCAATAAAACCAATAAAATGGTTAATAATGAATTATTTCTATTTATCTGAAAAAACTTGATTTTTTTAACCAAACAAAATTCGATTTTAAAATTGTGAAGCAAAATTCCTGATATTTGATCTTCCCACCCCTACTACGTAGTCTGCAGAGGGTGCAGACCCTGAATTGAGACCCAGCTGCTGAGCAGAGAAAGTTCAGGAAGTGAAGCTGCAGCAGATCCTGATGTATGTGGACAAGAGTTTCTGGGCGTTTTTACGTCACACTAACTTTTATTCTGGACATTTCTGGAGCCGTCATTGACCAGCAGGACCAGGTGCTGCATCGCCTTACATCTGAGTTTCGCTTTCCAGCACTGGGTCACCATAGAAACTGGATATCAGGCTGGTTTGAGCTCACACCACGGCTGGCACATCTAAGAAATGCCAGAAGACATGATTGGTGGAAGAAAACAGAGCGAGAGAGACACAGCAACACATGCTGGACTGCCTTCCAGAGCCGGGTTCAGGTTCAGGTTCTGGTTCTGGTTCTGGTTCTTCTGGCGGTCTTTTCTCCCCGTTAAAAGGGAATGTTTTTTTGTTTCCACTGGGGCCTTGTGCATCACTGAATTAATCATGATTCGATGCAGGACCAGTATGGATTCAGAGTACACAACAGGTAGACGTAACTGTCCAGAACCAGGCCCACAGGCAGGGCCGGATTAAAACTGCACAGGCCCCTGGGCCCTGAGTGTTCCAGGGGCCCCTTCCCCACCGCAACATTGTGAAAATTATGAATGATACAGAGTGAAAAAACATTTCTAACATCTCTCAGCCAGTGGTACCAGTAGCAACACACTGGACACTGTGGTGTAACTATCTGGTCTTTATGTACATTTAGTTTCATGTCCAAACTGCTGGTGTTTTACCTACGTGCGCCCCAGGTGGGCGTGGGCGTGGCCCCTGCAGCCCATTGGATAATCCGGCCACAGATATGTGGCTGGCTGGAATCAAAGTGCCCTGAGAGGACCTGGTTCCGTACTGGTACCAAACATCAATCACCAGTGATGGTTAAGTTCTGACAGAACGACTCACCTGCAGCACAGCCAGGATGATGTCACAGATGAACACGATGAGGTAAAACCTGCATCCCCGCATGATCCGAGACCGCGAGAAACTTCCCACCAGGAACCCCAGAGAAACCAGGAAGTTGATGGAAGCCATAGAAATCATGGCCGCCTTGGCGGACTGCGGCGTCATGTAGGAGCTGCTATAGCCGTAGCTGCCGCCGTAATACCCAGAGCCCACCCCTCCAACAGAGCCGGCATCACCGTACCCGAACCCATTCATGTCCCACACCAAGGTGGAAGCCACGCAGGCAAAGATGATGAAGCACATGAGCACCGTGGCTCCTTCAAAGGTTTTCACGAAACCAGGAGGAGAGAACCAGTGGTAGAAGAGCTGAGGCTTCCCCTCCATGTAGTAGGGGTCCAGATGGTGGGGGGCGGCGGCATACTGGCTCTGGGGGGAGTGCACGCTCCTGGGAGGGTAGAAGCTTTGGGTGGTGGTGCTGTAAGGTGGACTGTACACAGGTGGGCTGTCATAGTATCTGGGTTCATACATGGTGTGATGGATAAAATCCCAGTTTCACCTGGAAGAAAGATAAAAATATTCTGTTGTTAATCTACAGGTTAGACGTCTTCATCACCCCACCTGCTCCCTGTTAACCTGCCGGCCGCATGCTGACAGGGACCTGCTGAAACTGGGCATCAGACTGAGGAGGAACTGGGATTTCAGGCTGCTGGTCTGAGTGTTTACTGGGATTTTCCCACACTAACATCTCCAGTGTTTCCAGAGAAGGTCTGAAGGAGAGAAGAGATCCAGCAGCAGCAGTTGTCTGGACCAGGATGCAGCAGAAGATGGAGAAACTGGTCTGATGAGTCTCCAGTTCAGCTCCACATCCACATGGTAGGATCAGAACCTGCTGGAAACATCATGACAACATGGATCCATCCTGCCGTCAGGATCACCGCTTCAGGCTGCTGCTGCTGCTGGAATGGTGTGGTGGTGGGGGGGTTCTGGTCCCAGTTCAGACCCCTTATTCCCAGCATGGCCCGGTTTAACCAGCACAGCCTACCTGAGTGTTGCTGCTGACCATGTCCATCCCAGACCTGCAGCCGCTGTGTGATGCTTCATGTCAGCTGGAGCAGAACCTCCACCTTGTTCAGTCCATGGAGGTCCGACCCGGTACCAGAAGGTCCAGATGAAGAGGAAGACCCGGTACCAGAAGGTCCGGATGAAGAGGACGACCCGGTACCAGAAGGTCCTGATGAAGAGGACGACCCGGTACCAGAAGGTCCTGATGAAGAGGACGACCCGGTACCAGAAGGTCCTGATGAAGAGGACGACCCGGTACCAGAAGGTCTGGATGAAGAGGACGGCCCGGTACCAGAAGGTCCAGATGAAGAGGACGACCCGGTACCAGAAGGTCCTGATGAAGAGGAAGACCCGGTACCAGAAGGTCCAGATGAAGAGGACGACCCGGTACCAGAAGGTCCGGATGAAGAGGACCACCCGGTACCAGAAGGTCCTGATGAAGAGGACCACCCGGTACCAGAAGGTCCTGATGAAGAGGACGACCCGGTACCAGAAGGTCCAGATGAAGAGGACGACCCGGTACCAGAAGGTCCAGATGAAGAGGAACCCAGAACCGGAACCCTCTGTAATGACTCTTCTCTCTGACAGAACTGGACCCAGCAGACTTTAATAATTCAGACCCTGCAGCCACGAGGGGACAAACCCCCCCTCCCCCCACCACCACCGCTCTAGCTGAGGTGTTGAAACCAGTCAGGAGGGTTTGGTGGTTCCGGACCTCCACCTGTCCAGGTGTTTCCTCCCAGTGCCACTACCTGGTTCCCGGACCATTAAACCCACAGCTGAAAGGGAAAAACCGCGCCGGAACCAGAACTTACCAGAACTCCTCTCTGCTCCGCACCTGTCCACCTCGACGTCCGCAAACGGCGTCACTACCGCCTCCCGTGTGACGTCACGAGGCGTACGTTAATAAACTTTAGTTTATGATGGTCGCGTTCATAAAATCCTCCCTCACGCGCTCCAGAAGTTAGCAGGGAAACTTTCCAAGTCCTCCGCGAGCTGCGTCGTCACGCACGCGCTCTCAGGCCACAGTCAGATGAATCATTCATGGGTCTCAGTGTTCTGTGGACACACTGCTGCGCGTGGAGGGTTGCTATTACCTTCAAGTGAGGAGTTAATGACGTCATTCACGATAATAATAATAATAATAACAACTGATAATATTAATAATTATATTATTATTGTTATAATTATTATGATAATATAATCATAAAAATGTTAAAAAATAGTAACATTGAAAATAAATTATAATAATAATATATAATAATATGTGATGATAATAATAATTATGTTATCATTATTATGATCATAATAAATAATAAAAATAAAAAATATTAACGACAACAACAACAACAACAACAATAATAATAATAATAATAATAATAATAATAATAATTTGAGTGGTAAAGATTGAACCCCACGGTGAAACTGAAACTGGAATAATTTATTAGACATGAATGATTATTCTGCAACATAAAAACATTGTAAACAGGAAACAAGGAAAACAGGTGGAAGGTAAAAAAGAACATCAGGAATCCTGGTTCTGTATGTTGTTTCCACAAACAGTACAAAGGAATAAAAGAAAGAATCCCAGGATGTCCTGAGAGGAGAGAAGCTGCTGATCACAGTCCAGATGTGAAACATCTTGCTGCTGGCGTTAAAAACACATGTGTGACGTCATCCATGTTTCATCTGGACAGAAAGTTCAGATAAGAAACGACTAAAAGATGAAGCCAGAGCTTCTGTCAGTTCGCTGCTTCTTCCTCTTGTCTCCAGCGGATTCGGTTCTTCATGTCCGGCTCTGCCTGCTCAAACGTTCGGATTCGGTTCTTGATGTGGTTTAACTTGGCCTTCAGGTAGTCGCAGCGTTCCTTCCTCTCCAGAAAAGCCGGATCCTGGAAAAAGAACGAAGGAAAAGTCATTTTGGTTTCAGAGGCGCAGAGTGGTCCGTCACACAGACACTTACTCTCTTCTTCTGCTCATAAGAGGTGAGGATGCTCTGAATCCTCCGCTGATCCTGTTGGGAACACAGACCTGTGAGAAGGAACATGGATGTGGTGCGTAGAGGAGCTTCCATCCTCCTGACCTGCTGGGTTTTCCCTCCTCGCAGGAGTCGCTCCATCACGGCGTCCAGCCCCCTGAACTTCCTGATGGTGGAGGAGATGTCTCTGTGGAGGTCTTTGTACTCCTGATACTGGTCATTGAACACAGCTCTGTACTCGTCCCTCTCCTCTGCACAGCGGATCTCCGGATACTTCCTACGATGACAGCTGAAGTGATGCGACACGTTTTCTCTCCGTGTGCATGTGCATGTTAACTTACATGACGTAATCTGCAACGACGTGCACTTTGGGGACGTGACTGCAGGCTGCAGATCCTCTCAGACCGGCTGAGACTGGTCGGACCTCAGGGGGCACAGCGTCCTCAGGGTGTGGACATTTATTCAATGACTTATTATCCTTGGATGTGTGTTGTGTGTTTGGTGGAGTTAGTGGGACAGACTGATGAAACTCCTCCTGAAGCCAGAAGAGAAATAAAGTTATCTGCAAACATTTAAAAGCTTATATGAACTAAAGTTGCTGCATCTGCGTCACCAGAAGCTCTTTAAAGACCAGAAGAAATGTGTTGTTTATCAGGAGAGAATTACTGGAAATCTTTCACAGATCTTGGAGAAACTACGTTCTACAGAAGCAGAATCATCAGAAGATACAGATGGTTGTAAAGGCTTAAAAACAGGTTTAACATAACAGACTGCTTAAAGAAGGAAAATAATACTCCAACTTCCTACATGTAACTTTCTGACCTGAAAATAAGTGTTTCTGATGTCCATCCCTGGAGACGCTGCCGTCCTGCCTCGTCCTGGGGATGGACAACGACACGAAGCCCTTCAGACCGACTTTTACTGGACGGAGGAATCTCAGATCTTTGTTCGGTCTCGTCACGACCTTTAGTCTCAGTCCTGTCTCTTCTCTGAGCTCTGTCCAGCCAGTAAAAGTCAGTCTGATGTTGACTCTATGTCTTACCCTGTCCCTTCTTCTCTTTCCCTGACAATGTCCTCTTGTCTCTTTCCCTGATAATGTCCTCTTGTCTCTTTCCCTGATAATGTCCTCTTGTCTCTTTCCCTGATAATGTCCTCTTGTCTCTTTCCCTGATAATGTCCTATTGTCTCTTTCCCTGATAATGTCCTCTTGTCTCTTTCCCTGATAATGTCCTCTTGTCTCTTTCCCTGATAATGTCCTATTGTCTCTTTCCCTGATAATGTCCTCTTGTCTCTTTCCCTGATAATGTCCTATTGTCTCTTTCCCTGACAATGTCCTCTTGTCTCTTTCCCTGATAATGTCCTCTTGTCTCTTTCCCTGATAATGTCCTATTGTCTCTTTCCCTGATAATGTCCTCTTGTCTCTTTCCCTGATAATGTCCTATTGTCTCTTTCCCTGATAATGTCCTATTGTCTCTTTCCCTGATAATGTCCTCTGGTCTCTTTCCCTGATAATGTCCTCTTGTCTCTTTCCTTGATAATGTCCTCTTGTCTCTTTCCCTGATAATGTCCTATTGTCTCTTTCCCTGATAATGTCCTATTGTCTCTTTCCCTGATAATGTCCTATTGTCTCTTTCCCTGATAATGTCCTTTTGTCTCTTTCCCTGACAATGTCCCCTCTGGTTTCTTGGTGTTCGTACAGAAGACAACTGTGTTGATGTCCAGTTGCTGGCATGTGACACGGTGCCATGAAGTGAAACGTTGCTGTAAAACGCGGCTGTTTCTGAAAACAGTACGTCTCAAGGTACCTTATGGACAACACTCTGTCCAGGAATGGACATCGTAAATGTCAGTAGGATGTCACATCAGCCAGAAATGCAGTTTTAAAGTCAGAAATCTCTACAATGCGCCTTGGATTAAATCTTAATACTGTTGAACAGCAAACACACTTTTGGTGATCATGAAAAGGTTTTTAAGTTCTCCAACAGTTCCTCCTTTTGATGATGGATAATTTCATCATCAGTCCCCTTCAGTTTACACTTTAAGGCAGTGTTTTTATTAATCCAAAAAGTTACAAGGCACAAAGCACTATTTTTAAAGCCTTTGTTAATTATATAAAGTCTATCTTGCCTTGAATAGAAACCAGATAAACACAAGAACAGGGAATTTTATTGTCTTTCTTTCTACTCCATGGGAAACCTGGGCTGTTTGGGTGAACACAGACCTGCTTTCATCTCTCACGGCTCATCGCGTGTCACAGCTTTAAGGGTTGCAGGCTGAACGAAAGAGCAAACCTACATTTTTCTGCTCCCTCTCCCTGCGAGCAGCTTCGTGCCGCCACATCTTCAGGCACACCAGGAAGCTTGCGAGGTATGTCGCCATGTTTATGAAGATGAAAGCTGTTCCCGCCATCTGGCCCCCATCAACTCGACACAGACTGGCCATGACAGGGTTCACGCCTACCGTCATGTAGCACAGCCCTCCACGGTTCAGGTCGTTAACGTACACAATCCCTGCTGCCATGTAGAGTAGGAACAGCGCCACGTTGATGAGGGCCTCTGTCAGGGGCCACCAGGGGGAGTCCAAGAGGATGGTGCGATAATACATGGTCATTCCTATCACCAGGAGACACAGGGTAATGATCCAGGACACTCCAGCTACAGCGAGGATGAAAGGAGTCATGGGGCCTCGGTAGCTGTACCCAGACAGGCCGAGTCCGTTGTTATAGAAACCATTATAGTGTCCATAGGCGTTGGACCACTCGCTGTCTTTCTGAACATATGCAATGACACATGCCAGGACCATGCCTCCAAATAAGAGCTGAAATCCAGCCAGAAGCCGGAGCAAGCCTGGCCAGGACTTTAAATAAGAGTACCTGAGCTGATAGACCTCCATCTTTTCAGCGTAATGTTCTGCAGGATGGATGCTCGTCAGCAGAGATTCCTCTCGTAGGCATGGATCATCACCAGTCCTCAACAAGGGCTTATATGAGCCCTCACTGGGAGTCCCCACTGACTGGTCCCAGTTCCTGCGCTCCAGTAAGGGACTTACTGGGGGGCTCACCCTGGTTCCATTGGGAAGAATCTTGATCCCAGTTTCCTTCGTCTCCTTGTGGATGAAACCAGGAAAGAGGGATTTCAGCCTGTCCTTCATGCTCTCTTTCTGGTTCCCAGCATCAGGCAGTTTGTTGGATGTGCAAGCTGTAGATTTACTATCATCATCATCATTATCACTATGATCCACTGTGGGCGTGTGTGCAACCCACACAGGTACCGCTGGATCACTAGAGGAGGACCTGGCATCGTTCCCATCTTCCTGCTGTTTGGATGTTTTCATGGTTGTCAGGATGGGACTTGTATTTCTGAGAAAAGAGCAAAAAATGGTCAATGAGGAAATAAGAGGAGGAGACATGGAAGAGAGGAGGAAACATGGAAGAGAGGAGGAAACATGGAAGAGAGGAGGAAACATGGAAGAGAGGAGGAGACATGGAAGAGAGGAGGAAACATGGAAGAGAGGAGGAGACATGGAAGAGAGGAGGAGACATGGAAGAGAGGAGGAAACATGGAAGAGAGGAGGAGACATGGAAGAGAGGAGGAAACATGGAAGAGAGGAGGAAACATGGAAGAGAGGAGGAGACATGGAAGAGAGGAGGAAACATGGAAGAGAGGAGGAGACATGGAAGAGAGGAGGAGACATGGAAGAGAGGAGGAAACATGGAAGAGAGGAGGAGACATGGAAGAGAGGAGGAAACATGGAAGAGAGGAGGAGACATGGAAGAGAGGAGGAAACATGGAAGAGAGGAGGAAACATGGAAGAGAGGAGGAGACATGGAAGAGAGGAGGAAACATGGAAGAGAGGAGGAAACATGGAAGAGAGGAGGAGACATGGAAGAGAGGAGGAGACATGGAAGAGAGGAGGAAACATGGAAGAGAGGAGGAGACATGGAAGAGAGGAGGAAACATGGAAGAGAGGAGGAGACATGGAAGAGAGGAGGAAACATGGAAGAGAGGAGGAGACATGGAAGAGAGGAGGAAACATGGAAGAGAGGAGGAAACTTGGAAGAGAGGAGGAAACATGGAAGAGAGGAGGAAACATGGAAGAGAGGAGGAAACATGGAAGAGAGGAGGAAACATGGAAGAGAGGAGGAGACATGGAAGAGAGGAGGAAACATGGAAGAGAGGAGGAAACATGGAAGAGAGGAGGAGACATGGAAGAGAGGAGGAGACATGGAAGAGAGGAGGAAACATGGAAGAGAGGAGGAGACATGGAAGAGAGGAGGAAACATGGAAGAGAGGAGGAGACATGGAAGAGAGGAGGAAACATGGAAGAGAGGAGGAAACTTGGAAGAGAGGAGGAGACATGGAAGAGAGGAGGAAACATGGAAGAGAGGAGGAGACATGGAAGAGAGGAGGAAACTTGGAAGAGAGGAGGAGACATGGAAGAGAGGAGGAGACATGGAAGAGAGGAGGAGACATGGAAGAGAGGAGGAGACATGGAAGAGAGGAGGAAACATGGAAGAGAGGAGGAGACATGGAAGAGAGGAGGAGACATGGAAGAGAGGAGGAAACATGGAAGAGAGGAGGAGACATGGAAGAGAGGAGGAGACATGGAAGAGAGGAGGAAACATGGAAGAGAGGAGGAGACATGGAAGAGAGGAGGAAACATGGAAGAGAGAAGGAAACATGGAAGAGAGGAGGAAACATGGAAGAGAGGAGGAGACATGGAAGAGAGGAGGAAACATGGAAGAGAGGAGGAAACATGGAAGAGAGGAGGAGACATGGAAGAGAGGAGGAGACATGGAAGAGAGGAGGAAACATGGAAGAGAGGAGGAGACATGGAAGAGAGGAGGAAACATGGAAGAGAGGAGGAGACATGGAAGAGAGGAGGAAACATGGAAGAGAGGAGGAAACATGGAAGAGAGGAGGAAACATGGAAGAGAGGAGGAGACATGGAAGAGAGGAGGAGACATGGAAGAGAGGAGGAAACATGGAAGAGAGGAGGAGACATGGAAGAGAGGAGGAAACATGGAAGAGAGGAGGAGACATGGAAGAGAGGAGGAAACATGGAAGAGAGGAGGAGACATGGAAGAGAGGAGGAAACATGGAAGAGAGGAGGAAACATGGAAGAGAGGAGGAGACATGGAAGAGAGGAGGAAACATGGAAGAGAGGAGGAGACATGGAAGAGAGGAGGAGACATGGAAGAGAGGAGGAAACATGGAAGAGAGGAGGAAACATGGAAGAGAGGAGGAGACATGGAAGAGAGGAGGAGACATGGAAGAGAGGAGGAAACATGGAAGAGAGGAGGAGACATGGAAGAGAGGAGGAAACATGGAAGAGAGGAGGAAACATGGAAGAGAGGAGGAAACATGGAAGAGAGGAGGAGACATGGAAGAGAGGAGGAGACATGGAAGAGAGGAGGAAACATGGAAGAGAGGAGGAGACATGGAAGAGAGGAGGAAACATGGAAGAGAGGAGGAGACATGGAAGAGAGGAGGAGACATGGAAGAGAGGAGGAAACATGGAAGAGAGGAGGAGACATGGAAGAGAGGAGGAAACATGGAAGAGAGGAGGAGACATGGAAGAGAGGAGGAGACATGGAAGAGAGGAGGAAACATGGAAGAGAGGAGGAGACATGGAAGAGAGGAGGAAACATGGAAGAGAGGAGGAGACATGGAAGAGAGGAGGAAACATGGAAGAGAGGAGGAAACATGGAAGAGAGGAGGAAACATGGAAGAGAGGAGGAGACATGGAAGAGAGGAGGAAACATGGAAGAGAGGAGGAAACATGGAAGAGAGGAGGAGACATGGAAGAGAGGAGGAGACATGGAAGAGAGGAGGAGACATGGAAGAGAGGAGGAAACATGGAAGAGAGGAGGAGACATGGAAGAGAGGAGGAGACATGGAAGAGAGGAGGAAACATGGAAGAGAGGAGGAGACATGGAAGAGAGGAGGAGACATGGAAGAGAGGAGGAGACATGGAAGAGAGGAGGAAACATGGAAGAGAGGAGGAGACATGGAAGAGAGGAGGAGACATGGAAGAGAGGAGGAAACATGGAAGACAGGAGGAGACATGGAAGAGAGGAGGAGACATGGAAGAGAGGAGGAAACATGGAAGAGAGGAGGAGACATGGAAGAGAGGAGGAGACATGGAAGAGAGGAGGAAACATGGAAGAGAGGAGGAGACATGGAAGAGAGGAGGAGACATGGAAGAGAGGAGGAAACATGGAAGAGAGGAGGAAACATGGAAGAGAGGAGGAGACATGGAAGAGAGGAGGAGACATGGAAGAGAGGAGGAGACATGGAAGAGAGGAGGAAACATGGAAGAGAGGAGGAAACATGGAAGAGAGGAGGAGACATGGAAGAGAGGAGGAAACATGGAAGAGAGGAGGAGACATGAAAGAGAGGAGGAAACATGGAAGAGAGGAGGAGACATGGAAGAGAGGAGGAAACATGGAAGAGAGGAGGAAACATGGAAGAGAGGACACAGGTTTAAACGGTTCTACAGATTCATGTTTATCTAAACCACAGAAACACATCAGAGTTGACCAGAACTGAGATCAGTTTAATAGAAGCTGCTTCTGATTCACTAAACATCATCGTCATGTAGAATTATCACTAGTCTAAAACCCTCCTCTTCATCAGGACCAGGATAAATAGTTTTCTGTTTTCAGCAGTTAACTTTGCTGAAACAGTGATTTACACCTGGATTCACCAGACAGTGACGACCTGCTGGCTGTGATTTCTTTCACATGGATCCAAACAGCAAACAAACAGTTTAAAGCTTTAAAAACAAAATGAGGAAGACTATGATGAACAGGAATGCGCCTGACAGTGTGGAATCACAGCGCAGCTCGGCTGCAGATAATAACAGAACAATTTCAGCTGAACTGTGACTCACAGCAACCCACTGCGAGCTCTTCACATGTAGCCATGACTGTCAACGCATGTGGAACACGTTAGAGACACAGACACAGTATCTTACCTTCCTCACCTTCCTCACCGACACGCTGGACATGCAGAAGTTATGTTGGTGGACTTTGAACGTCTCTTTTTACAGCTCCTGTAAAATGGCTGCCATGTCTAACAGATTCTGTCTGCATGTGTCAGGCGTTGTTTCCCCACATGCAGTTGGCCAGTGTGTGTGTGTGTGTGTGTGTGTGTGTGTGTGTGTGTGTGTGTGTGTGGAGCTGAGGGGGAGTAAAAACTTAATCATTAAGCCCGAGCCGCCCCTTGTGCTGCGGCTGACTGGTATAATCTGTTGCACAGATACAAATTCAAACAGGCCAAAAACATGCATCCAGCTTGAAGATCATTTCAACTTTATTTTATGGATAAAACAAGAATAAAAATGTAATAATCCGGTAATAAACGCAGCTCCAGGAACTCCTGGGTAAATATAAAGGTTAGGATGTCCAGCAGACATCACGTTGGAACATCAGCGGCAGTTTTGTCCCTGAAGGTTTAACTTCAGAGCCAAACTTTGTGTTATCACTGACATCTCTTATCTTATGAAATACTGCTTCATCATCCTGTTATTCTGGGATAATTCATCCTCATCTCAGCTGGTATGTTCTGTCTGAAAGGGAGCTGGTCGTTCAGCACTAGAGGGCAGCAAACTGCTGCACTTCTTACCAAACCTCACTGCTCTGTTTCACGCTGTGATGTCAACATAACCAACATGCAGTAAGTCTGCTGAACACTTTCCTCTTGCTTTGCTTTCCCTTCAGTCAGATTTCACTCTCCGCACCAGAGGAAATACTCCTTCTCCATCGTCTGACTTCATTCTGTGCCAGTGATCCTTCTGAAGCCAGATTTTCATGAAGAGAAAGCTTAGGGCAAGGACATATGCAATCCACTCCCCGTGGCCTCTCTAGAAAACACACTGCAGCTCACACAGCTGATGCAGTCAACACATAATCCAACCCACTCTCCCCAGCAAGTCCCACCAGTAGCCCTGGCCTGGGGCTGCCGGATCTGCTGCTGCAGCGCACGTCCTCTGCTGCTGTAAGGAGCCTGCTCTGCAATAATATGATGAAAATCAGACATAGGAGGAAGAAATTATTTTTATTATTCTTTATAAAATACATTTTTATTCATGCTAATCTTTGTTGAAAGAAAATTTTCAGAACTAAAAATAATTTGATCTGTTTTTTTTTTTTTTTTTAAAGCATGTCAGGTGGGATGAATTACCGCAGCTATTTGATTAGATGCTACTGAGTTTTCCCCAAACAGAAGATTGATTTCACTCGTTTAACTTAAATATGATGCCACTCAGAAATGGTTAGCTGCAGTGTAATATTAGCTTTGTTAGTCAATTGGTAAACTTTGTTAGTCTAATGGTCAGCCTTGTTAGCATAACTGTTAGCTCTTAGTGTAATGTTCATAGACTCTATATATTAGATTAGTTATTTTTAGCTTTGTTAGCATATTTGTTAGTTATTAGTGTAATGTTGGCTTTGTTAGTCTAATTGTTAACTGTTCGTATAATGTCAGTTCAGTTAATCAAACGGTTAGCTATATTAGCATAATGTTTTGCTGTTAGTGTAATTATGGCTTTGTTAGTCTTATTTTTAGCTTTGTTAGCATATTTGTTAGTTATTAGTGTAATGTTGGCTTTGTTAGTATCATGTTTAGCTTTATTAGCACAATATTTGGCTTTGTAAGCATAATGGTTTGTTTTACTGGTGTGATGTCAATTGTTAGCTTTGTTTGTTTTTATTTATTTAGTTTATATTTTATTCCTTTAACTTTGATTATTCAGATCTCACTTTGCACACTTCTAATGTTTTACTTCTTTGTTCAGCACTTTGTTGCAGCTGGCGTTAAAGTGCTCCTTAAATAAAGTTGAGTTGAGTTGTTAGCATAATGGTTAGCTTAGTTAGCTTAAAACATTGAATTGCAGCAAAGTTAACCTGACTGGATCAAAATATAAAACAGGATAACTAGTCTCCAGTTGTTCTATTTGCTATGTCAGACTGAGGCCTTGTCCACATGTAGCCAGGTTTTTGTAAAACCGAATATCTTCCCCCATCCGGTCAGTAAAAATGAGTCCACACAACAAAATTTTTCAAAAACAAATCCATCCACACATTTGCACATAACAGTATTGTTAAGCACATTCATAAGCATATCAAACCTTTAATCTTTATCTTAAACACAAACAGATAAACACCTGTAAAAACTCACCTTCCTACTGATTTTAATTGGGGCACTTTTAAACTAACGTAGACATGGCACAGACAAGGCTGGAGGCAGAGACCACTGGACTCTCTCCGAGAGGAGGGAAGGAGCGAGAACCTTGTGGAAAGGATGAAGATGGCCAACCAAGGCTCTGTCCAGCAGGGATGATGCACTGTGACGTTTTCTACAAATGGTCCACTGACATGGAGAAATGAGGGATACTTTTTGCTCATGATCTTTAATGATCTTTTGTTAGACGCTTAAATTCTGGATGTTTATGAATGTTTCGGTTGATGGAAATAGTTCCTGTCTACTCCACAGGCCTACAGGTAGCCTCTTCTGCTGTCAAGTCCCTGACTTCATCCACTCAAGGCCTTGTTTTAGAAAGGGGACTGAGGACCTGCATCCAGGCAAGGGATAAGTTGTTATTTCTAAAAAAAAACCCATAATGTTTGGTCATCAATAGCTGTGTTTGTAGTGAAAATGGTCTGAAAAGGATTTGCAAATAACTGTATCTTGTTTTTTTTTTTTTATCTCACCTTTTAAACAATGTGGAGTAGACAGGAACTATTTCCATCAACCGAAACATTCATAAACATCCTATTTTAATAGTAACTGTAGTTGGTACATAGTGAGGATGAAGTTATGATACATGGTTTAAATGTTCTAAAATAGCCCTTTCTGCTCCTCAGAGCCAAATAAAGCAAGAGGGCCATGGCAGCTTCCAACAGATAACCTAATTTATATCTGTTCCTTTAGTCTAACGTCTCTGGGAGAAAAGAATGTGCATCAGCAGGAGTAGGACAGACCGGCGATGCAGACAGAAAAACTGATTTTAACCAAATGACCACTCAGAAGACATCTGGATGAGTGGACGGCCCTTCACACTCATTATTCACCATTAAAACAGCAAAAAACCTCAATCGATACTCTGAATCTCTCTGATTTCTCCAAGCATATGCCAGACCATGTCAGCTAAAAGTCATCAGTGGGTTATGTTACACACGCAGGTCGAAGCCAGACGCGTGGTCCCAGATAAATTTCTCACATTAATGAAATATTTCCCCTGCTAGCAGAACCGTTTCACCCTGAAATGATCCCTGCATGCTCACTCCTGTGCAGATTATTCCCAGACTATTCTTTTGGTTTGTGCGCATCTTGTCAGAGAAACAGTTCACCTTTAAAGACATCAGTAAAGTTGGGTATCTGCTGTAATCAGCATGCAAATCTGCCTTTTTCTCACTTGGATTATGAAGATTTTGATCATGCGCTGCACTCAGACAACTCTCAGATAATCTCAGATAATCTTGATCTTTGTACTGAATAAAGGCTAATTTTGATGTACTCTGTGTTGATTGAACCGTTGAGGCGAAGCTGAGCTGTTTTTGCCATGTTTGGGGTTGTGTAGCAACAACTACAGGGTGACTGACTGGCAGGATATCAGTCTGCTGCCAAGTCCCTGCAGAACTGACTGTAATTAACCAGTCTGAGCCTTGCTTTGCACGTGGACACAAATAGCAGCTTGTTGTTTCAACACTAATGGCTCTGTGTCGATGTGTGTGATGTGACACAGCTTGGTGTCCTCGTGAAGTGTGTTTGTTTACATCAGTATTTTTCCTGTAATTATGTTTTATTATTTTGCCACAATTAGCTCTTCATCCTTGAAAGTGTCAGGCTGTCTTTTTTTTTTTTTAATCTTATCTCATTGTAAAAGGCCCTGTACAACCCCAATTCCAAAAGCCAGGTGTCTGTAAGATAAAATGTAAACAAAAGGAGAACTTCATGAACACATCTTTTCTGCTCACAAGAAGATTTGATAATTGGAATTGATCATGATCATCAGAATTGATCGTGGAAATTGTGAGCTGATTGTGAGTCTGATGAAACACATTTGTAAAAGAATAGTTCCAGGATGATATTTAGCATCATTAGCAGCTGTTCTCATGTGTAAAAAGTAGTTCCAGAGGGATATTTAACATCATTAGCTGCTGTTAGCATGTGTAAAAAGTATTTCCAGGATGATATTTAGCATCATTAGCAACTGTTAGCATGTGTCTTTAGTTCCAGAGTGATGTTTAGCATCATTAGCAGTTGTTAATTTGTGCAAAAAGTAGTTCCAGAGTGATGTTTAGCATCATTTGTAGCTGTTAGCATGTATAAAAAGTATTTCCAGGATGATATTTAGCATCATTAGCAACTGTTAGCATGTGTCTTTAGTTCCAGAGTGATGTTTAGCATCATTAGCAGTTGTTAATTTGTGCAAAAAGTAGTTCCAGAGTGATGTTTAGCATCATTTGTAGCTGTTAGCATGTATAAAAAGTATTTCCAGGATGATGTTTAGCATCATTAGCAGTTGTTAGCTCCAGATGTTTTGTACTGGTGAAAGGTCTGGACTTTTCACCAGTACACCAGCAGACCAGTTCTCCTGTTCCACCATGCTGTTCTGATGGATGCAGGATGTCGATCAGCATTGTCCTGCTGAAATGTTCCCTGAGAAGGATGTGAAACATATTTCACATCTACTTCCATCATGATAATGTCTCTTTCAGGAAAGGCCTTGCAGATTTCAGCAAGATATTGCCATTATTTATCATTTAACATGATGGAGCTTTAACCTGCATGTGTGGATTTTAGGGTGAACTGTGTTCACAGACAGTGATATCTGAAAGTTTTCCTGAATTCATACAGAGGTTTTAAGGAAATAATTATGTCTGATTTTAATGCAGAAGATTGCCAGCATACACAGGTTCCTTCAGATCCTTCTGTGAGTCTTCTGATGATATTCTACCCTGTATTTTTCTTAATATTTGTTTTGTCTTTGAATCATGAAGCTCATCTTTCCACCGTAGAGACTTTTTATACCCAGTCGTGTTACTGACCTGTTCCCAGTTAAACCAGTAAATGCTCCTCTACCTATTTATTTTTTGTACTTTTTCAGCCTTTAGTTCCAACTTTTTACAGGTGTGTTGCTGCATCAGAGTCACAGTAACTCATATTTTCATATCTGATATGTTGTCTGTCTTCTACTGGGCAGAAAAGATGGATTCATGAGGTTTATGAACCATTAAATTCTGTTATTTTATGCAGCGCTGCAGCCAGTCGGGGTTTGATGTTAGACTTTAAAACACTGACTGTATAGAATGCAAAGTCTTTTACAAAGGCTTTGTATTCAAAAGAAAGAAGAACAACATGGTAGCTGAAGACGGTCTTTAATGGATTAAGTTGGTGTCTTTCCTTAGTAGGACAGACGTTCACCTGCAAAATGAAGTAATGATGAAGAGCATACAGAACCCATTTTCCACCCATCAACAGCAGATTAATTCCAGTGGACATGATGCATCATGTGCCAGTGCACACAGAACAATGGTCGTGTTACATTTTTCTCTTTTTATCATCTTTTTTTCTGCTGAATTTTGTTCCGAAGCCTTTTCATTATCATTTTCTTTTTACCAGAATTATAAATCCGTCAGACACTTGGTAAGAGGTAATGACCTCATTCAGTTACCTTTTTACCTGCACTTCACCTTTGTCCTGTTTAATTAGCAATGTGTACAATGAGGTCACAGTCGCAGGACACCCCACATCTTCTTCTCCCTGCACCTCTCCTGCTACCTGATGAAGGATGGAGTCCTTCACCTCCTCTCTCGGAGGAACACTTCAGCATCTGTTCTCTTCCCTGGTGTGACGCTGACTCCATAATGGAGCGTGACATAGTATTTCCTCCTTCCTTCACTGTTCTCTGCATCACTTGAAGGTTTCAGCTGCATGGGGTGCTAATGGAAAATAAAAACTGAGACAAATGAAAATGTGGAACACAAACAGGCAGGTGTTTCAGATGTCTGCCTACTTATTAAGGTGGATCTATATGATCAGAATGAATTGTAGCTCTGTGGGGACTGGCCAGACATTGGGCTGATGAAAAAAATAAGCTAATAGTCATGTTTTATTAGGTTCTACTAAACCAATATTCCTCAGAGAAAGTTATCTGGTTAGAGTCTGTGGGAGAAATGGACTTCTGGACTAAGACACAGAGTCTGACAGATTAATCATGATGTGTTTTAAAGACAATAAAGAAACTAAACTTCTATTTATCTGTTTTCTGCAGAGCCTAAAAGAGACACTGGAAGTAAATATGATTTAGTGTTTTGGGTTCAGTATGTAGGGGGATCAGGTCTGATCTACTGTCTGGTGGTGGCAGACTGGATCCTGATGTGGTTGCAGGATACATTTCTCCACATGTTAATGCAGTACCTACTTTAAAACCAGCTAGCATCCTTGCTAGCTTCCTGTTTAAATGAAACTGGATTATGTAGTGGTAACTGATTCACCCCTATGCTAATCTTTGAGCATCTTTCTGATTTTTTTTTTAAGCTTTGCATCGGTCTTAAACAAACCGGCCACTCTAATTGGTTGATGTGAGGAGACTATTGCCTTGCATCACCACGTATTCTTCAAAACATTCAAGATGGCGCACAGACCTAGCAGGAATTTGTTTCTTTTTGCCGTAGTTTCTGACTTACAATCAGGTTAAAAAAGAATCACAGAGTTGCCAGTAACGCCACTTAGCTTCAGGTTTTTACAGCAAAAAACGACACAGGTCATTTAGGTCTTCTGTACTGCACGCCATGTTTATTTTCTTCTGTTGCGTTCGCTCTGCTGAACCTTTCTGGACATTGTAGGCTGCCGCTTTATTGACATCACGTCCACCATTTTTCTGATTGGTTTTCTGATTCCGCGCTCCTTTGTTTCGCCCTAGAAATCCGTTGATTCCCCAGACTACGTTGGTACCGCGAGACAGTCTGGCTCGCCATGCTGAAAATCTGGATGTGTCATCTCTAAACACACTCACTGAAAACTAAATATGACATGGTTTCCCCATTTTAACTTGAGCTAATCTAGTGCTAATACATTAGCACCGCTACGCAGCTTCATGCTAACATCAGGTTAACAGCCTTACATGGTATTAGCAGCTGTACAGGGACAAAAACAAGTGGACACACACACACACAGATATTTTTAGAAAAGAAAGAATCAAGAAAATACTTCAAATTGTGTAGTGATAATGGTGATACTGATAATACTGGTGTAGTGATGCTGGCATAGTGATAATAGTGATACTGACAATAATGTTATAGTGATGCTGGTGATACTGGTGTAGTGATACTGGTATATTGAAATTGGAGATACTGATATACTGGTGTAGTGATACTTGTAAGGCTGGTGTAATTATACTGGTGATACTGATAATGTAGTGATATTAGTGTGGTGATACAAGTGATATCAGTGCAATGATACTGGTGTTGTGATGTTTGTAATACTGGTGTCTGGCTACTGTTGATACTGGTGATATTGGTGACACTGATGCAGTAATGCTGGTATAGTGACACTGGTGTAGTGATACTGGTGATACTGATAATACTGGTGTAGTGATACTGGTGATCCATGCAGGTCCGGAGAGATGTTTTTGTCCTCCTCTTCCATTCACATGTAAATCAGTTGAGGCAACCCCTGGGGTGTCCAGTCATGTGTCTGAGGCGACCAGCACCACGCTAGTCCACTGTCTAGTTCCACTGCTTGTCCACAGATTTTTAAGTTGCATCCAGGTGTCCTGACCAGTTTCTACATGTTTGCATTTCATGCATTAAATACCTGAATAAAACTTCTCTCATAGATGATAAAACTTGATTAACCTCTGATGGATAAATTATCATAAAATATTTTACTTCTACAGACATGTACAGAGACTTTTCTTCATCTTTAACATTATTTGACTTTTTCTTTGGCTTATCCATTCTATAGATATATTTATAAAATATTGTTTTGTTTCTATACTATATTGTTTATTCTTCAGTGATTGCCAGTGTGTTGGGTTACTCTCCTAATGTACACTGAAGTGGCAAAATTCCAAATAGACCATCCTCACGTATGAATATTCTAGAAAACAGCACTGAATAACATCAAATGGTTAATGCCAGCAGATCCAGGATAATTTGCATTTGTTAAAACAGACCAGCTTGTTCTTTAATCTTTTATCAAATTTACTGAAGTACTTCAGCATTTTAGCTCAGTTACGTCTTTCTAATTCATCCCAAAATTAAATTTAAATGAATTTACCATAATTTGGGTTAGATCTATAAATGATCCAGTATAACTAACAAGTTCTTATGAATTAATTATGGCATTCCCACATATTTATATATTTTCTACCAGTATCACTGAACAGGCTGTGTAGTTTTCATAAGGAGCTAAAAAATTATTTCTAGCACGACAACCCTTTTCGGACTGCCATTTTAATGCTAACGGCTGCCGACTCTGCTCTGCTGTTTAAACCTGTTTCAGGTACATCATGTTTGATATTTTCTTAATATCATATCTTTTGCTGCCTCAAATCAAAACTTAACCCTTTGCTTTCCTGACACAGGTCTGTACAGTAAATACAAAGTCCTCTCAAGCTAGCAGTTTGTTTACATACAGCATTAGTGACTTTAATCTGCTCTATGACCCAAATGTTTTTTTTTTTATTCTTTACTGGTGTCACAAATGTAGTGTAACCTGCTAGTTGTGATGTTTTATTGTTGTGTAATGTAGGTAGTTTAATACTAAAGAGCTTTGAATTAAGCCAGGCTAGCTATTAGCTGTGAGCTAACCAGTTGCTAACTTTGGGAAGCAGATCTTGTGTTGCTTGTGTTTTATCCACCTTTTTATGCACCTCACTTACAACCACGATTCAGGAAAAGTAGAGATGCTGTCTGAAATTTAAATAAAAACATCATATTATAAACCAATATTTCATCAGCAACAGTGCAAAGCCTAAAGATCAATTTCTGCTACGCACACAGACAGTTTCATCCTTCTCCTGTGTCGGTTACATTTGTGATTTGGTCCATTTTCAAGGAGCTTTGCTATCTGTCACTAGATGCAAAACATGCAACAATACCACCAAAACCACAGGCAGTGTTGAGTTTTCTGACACACAACCAGTAAAGACAAACCAGAGGAAGAGAAAGAGATACAGAATCCGCCAGATAAAAGCAACAGAAGAAGAAGAAGTAAAGAACAGTAAAAGAAACTTAATGGTCTGCATCTGAAAGTCCACCCTATTTCCTTCTTATGGTCCTTTTCCAGTATCAGCTCGTCTCAACTTAACTCGCCTCGGCTCGGTTTGTAGGGTTTCCCACTCGGCTTTTGTACCAGTTTACCGGTACTTTTTTTGTAACTCCACAGCCCAGGTTCTAAGCGAGCTGAGTCGGGTTGTGTGACGTCGCCAGACTGCATGCCACTATTGGTCAGGGGCACGGCCAATCAGGGGTCAGGGAGTGGCATCACTGGAAGAGCGACTCCAACTCGCAAGTTGTTTACATTACAACAAGCAATGATGCAACAAAAGTCTGTTTCGTGGTTCAACCCTGAGGTGGAGACATTTCTTTGCTTGGTTGCTGAGGAAAGGATACAGAGGGAACTAGATGGAGCGACTCGAAATGAAAAAAATCTATCAAGAGTTTTCTGACTCAATGTCTACGGCTAGCAATGGAGTTTTCAGCAGTGTCGAGAGAAGTTGAAAAAGCTTCAACATCAATAATCACTAGAGGGGTTATATAGACCACAATGCTTTGTGGACATGAGTTTAAAGTAGTGCGAGTGACATGAATGTCAAAGCAGGTAAAGAAAAAAACTATGGATAATTCATTCTATTGTTGAATAAATATGCAACAAAAACAGGGATACAAACAGAATAGAAGAACATTTAATTTTTTACACGAGTTTGGATTTGATTTGGAATGACGTGGTTGCCGTGGTGACAGTCTGTAGTCACGTGATCTGAAGATAACTAACTTTGTGTCAGAATCGCTAACAGAAGGAGTGCACTATGCTGTGTGCTATGTCGTGTGGCCCTGTGTAGAAAATGGGGGGTTAGGGAATAGCGTGGACTTTTGCACACAGCCATGGTTTTATTCTTCTTCTGGTGTTTTTGGACGGTTGTAAACAACATTCTAGCGGTGCATTACCATTACTAACTGGTGTCAGAACTCAGCACTGCCCGCTAGTGGATGAACTGACTTAACAACCATGGCAAAGCAAAAGACAAATGGAAGTATGAGGATGAAAACGTATGACATTATTTGAGATGAACATCCACGTTTATGTACAGATCATCTTAAGGCTAACGCAAATAGAAAAAGCAGCTGGATGTTATGGCTCATGCCAGACCTCTACTTTCTTAATCAAGTTAATTTGTTCCTCCTGGACTTCCCTGGTTGCTGCCTCTGCTCACATGTGTCTTGCCCTACTTAAACCCTCTCCAGTCTCTGCTTCCCTGCCGGATGGTTAACAACTTTTGCCTGGTCCAGATCCAGCATTTATCTCTGTTTCGGTCTTCCAGTTATCGACTAGGTACCGTCCCCAGATTATCATTGTCTTGCCTGCACACATCGGATCCTTCTTGTCCTGTGTTTGCCTGGACATCACCTCCTGCTCTGAACAACCACAGATTCTCACCTGGCCCTACTTGGCTAGTAGTCTTATGTCTGCTTCTCTGTGTATGATCATTGCCTTGACCACGGTATTGGATGTTGGACTGTTTGTTGGAGTCTTTACAGATTCCAGAGCAGTGCTGTCTTGGAATGCACTTCTACCCTATGCCACCGGATTGTTCCAGGTTCTCCTTATCAATCTCGATTTTAGTCATTATCAATAAATCAACTTCTATTAAAACATTTACACCTGTGTGAGGTTGAATTTCCGGGTCTTCAGTTACTCCTTACAGTTGGGTGTTTTTGTACGTGCTCAGACAAAGCAGCAAATTGCAGTTAACCCCTTAAGCGTTCATCTGTTATTTAAATGTTACTTAAAATTCCTTGTTGTCCTCTTGACTGACAGGTATCAGTATCTGGCAGCAAGAAGGCAGGGTGTAGCAGAACTGTAATTTTCATCTGGCTAACAGCACTCCTTAGCTTTAGCCCGCCAACCTCCATTACTGGTTAGATTCCGTTTGGCTTGGTTTGCTGTCGGCAACAGGCAACTCAGTTTGATGGGTGCCAATCATCCACCCCCACAATCCCATCCCCCCCTCTGCTCCACCTCTGTGCCTGTTTTTTTTATTTTCTCGAGTGACGACATGCGTGATGCTGGCAAGATGGTGATAGTGGGAAGCACTTTTCAGGTCTTGAGAAACCTATGGGTGACGTCACAGAGACTCCGCCCATTTTTTGGGTAGAGTTCAGACACTATTTACAAAGTAAATGTTTTATTGCATTTTCAATTGCATTTTACCTCCTGTGGAGATCCAGAAGACACCAGAATATGGATCTATCCCATAGACTGTATATAAGAGATGGGCGGAGCCTCCGTGATGTCACCTGTAGGTTTCTGAAGAGCTGAATTGAAGCTCGGTGGGCGGTTCCTACCATCCCCATCTTGGCAGAGGCATGGGTGTTGTCTCTCCCGCAAAATACAAAAATGGGCAAAGAGGTGGAGCTGAGAGGGGTGGGGCTGTGAGCGTGGCGGTGGGTGATTGACATCGAGTGAACTCTGACCTTTCTGTAGCTAAGAGCTAATTGAGATAACAGGAGCTAACCAGCTAACGGAGTTAAGCGGGTGAAAGCTAAGTTACACTATTAAACCGAAAATGGACTTTTGTACCAGGCTGTAAATATGTTTATATATGTGGTTAACATGTTTATTTCTGCTGTAATCATGTTTATTTCTGCTGTGAGGTTGGTCTTTTTAACATGGGGATTCGCTCTGTTTTGCCGCACCTAGTGGATGAAGGGGGAACTGCAGATTATGGCACTTTTGCTGGGCTTCACTTTTAACCGCGGGAGGTTGCCACTTGATCTATCCATATATCCATCCATCCATCATTCTCTGGGAAAATCCTGAGGCAGTCCTAGCTGATGAACTCCCCTCCAGTGTGTGCTGGGTCTTCCTCGGGGTCTCCTCCTGGTGGGATGTGTTGAGAACACATCACCAGGGAGGCGTCCAGGAGAAATTCTGACCAGATGTTTGATCCTTTTCTGGCTCCTCTGGGTATGTAGACGCAGCAGTTCTACTCTGATGTCCCCCTGGATGACTGAGCTTCTACCTGTAAGGGAGAGTCCAGACACCTTGTTGAGGAAACTCATTTCAGACGCTGGTGTTTATGTTCTGGCTCTTTGGGTCTCTACAGCTGGTGATGCTCGGTGACGGCAGGAAGATAGATGGGCAGTAAATCCAGATCTTCTCCTTTCAGCTCAACTCTTTCAGCAGGACAGACCGAGTCCACATCACTGTAAAAGCCACACCCATTCTCCTGTGGATGTCACGCTCCATCCTTTCTTCACTCCTGAACAAGACCCCGACATACAGTGACTCCTCCACTTGGGGCAGGCCCTCATTCCTGAACTATCACAAAAACCACAGATTCAAAGTTTCCCTTGCTTTTATTAGGGGTCACAGTGGCCCCCTTCTGGAGCCTGGAGATGCAGGTTGGTGGCTTTCTGTGGGACCCGGTGACATAGACCTCCCCTCCCACATTCGGAGCTATGAGGGATGGTTTTGACGTGAGCTGAGCATTAGAAGACTAAATGGCTACGTTCACACTGCAGGGCTTGCTGCTCATATCGGATGTTTTTGTGAAATCTGAATTTTTTTTGAAAGTCCGTTCACATTTCGGATCTAATGGGACTTGTATGTGATCTCCTGTATGAACCTCATGTGCACCAGAAGCGTCCCGCATGCCTAGAAGACACGGCGACGTGCGTGTGACGTCTTTGTGTTTGCAGAGGTAAATATGGATGGCAGCAGAGCATTTTGTCCAACCGTAGCCACAACGTTGTGAATGGGTTCGTTTTAAGGAGACGTTTACAGAAGAGGAAAGTAAAAGTTTTGGTCTTTGTGGAGCTGTGGCAGCAACAGCTGTCGAGAGAAACGTTTGGGTACGAAGTCGCAGATTAACGGAGAGTGATGTGAGCGCATTTCCAGATAAAGAGTTCATAAACAACAAACGCAGAATACTGACGTTTGTCGCGTGTCGATGACGCGTCGGTCGGTCTGACCGTTCAGACTGAAGTCTCATGGCAAAAGATCAGATACATATCAGATTTAGGACCACATATCCAAGCGACCTGGGTCGTATTGGAAAACATCAGATCTGTGTCGTTCAGACTGTTATGAAAAGATCGGTTACATGTCGCATCGGGGCTCAAACACCGGATTTAAGCGACTTCAGCCTGTAGTGTGAACGTAGTCAGTGAAACAATCCAGTAACAGCATGGCAACATCAGCGGACCAGACCAAGCAGGAGCCCAGACCTCCTGAATGTGCGTTCTTAGAGACTCTGTTCTGTTGCTGACAAGCTGGATGTTCAGCTGTTTTTCTGAAGTACAACCTAATTTTTTTTCCTGTTTGTCAAACATCTGATACATGTCTCAGGAGAAATACTGGCTCATGAGGTTTGCAGATCTCTGCATTCTGTTTTTATCTACATAATAAAGAGCATTGCAGCAGGTTTTTAGACGTTGTGGAATAAAAGAGTCGTCACAGATGCTAAAATTTAGCTAATCATAAGTGAAGAATCAGTTTGAGAATTTCATTAATTACCGGATGGAAACACATAAATTCACCCTTTTATTTAGCAGATTGTTTTGAAAATCATTAATTAAATGTTATACATTAGACCGAAACTCAGTGAAAGACTAAACCTTCAGACTGAAGCAGTCAGTCCAGCTAATTAAAGCTTATCTCATATTTACAGTGCAGACGTATGATAACAGTCAGATAGTCAGCAAGAAAGCCAGAAAGAGATTTTATATTTGGTGAGTGATCAATTCACGGTTCTGTCACCAATAAAAGTTTGATCAGCATTTTTATTTCTATCTTTTCAGGATTATTTTTATCAGTGATCTTTTTCCTCATCTCATATTCTAAACAAGGAATGCATTACAGAATTACTGCAACTCTCTAGCTTCTGCAACTCTAAAAATGCTAAATGTCCTCGTCATAAAAAAGCAAATGTCGTAAAAACATGGAAAAGAAAGAAAAACAAGACGAAAGAGCAACAAACAAACAGAAGTAACATAAAACAAGAAGATGTGATCTTTCGTCATCATGACCATGCAAAAGAGCCGGCTTGCTGTTTAGTTCAGCGTGTTTCCCGTCAGGCTTCACGCCGCGTCGTTCCCAGACCACAGGAAGCTCGAATTAGACGCGGTGAGACAGGTAGACGACGTCACGTTTCATCGTTGTGTGCATCATTGACTAAAAGTGAACTTGTAGAAACAGGAAAACAAGGTGTGACAAGAGTCGCAGTGTTATGGAGGCAACGTTATGCATCACGTTAAGACATTTCCTTTACATTTTTGGAGAGGAATGTATCTGAAAAAGGAATGCAATGCTGTATCAGACCGGAAACATTGTAAAAAAGCTCGGAAATTAGTAATTAAATAACCTTCTACTATTTATACATTCAGGCACTGAAAAATCACATGTAACTAAAAAAGATCGTCGCTGTGTTTTCCCCTCGGTAAGAACAGGGAAGCCGACACCTTGAAGTTGGCAAACGTGTACATTTTTCCTACCTAGTAGTAATGCCATGTGCATCCCGTTAGCGCCACGCGCCTCGCCCACCCTCACCTCTGGCAAACTATCTGCTCGTGTGGCTTGTCTCCTCGCTGGACAAAGAGACAGATGGGTGGACGGATGTCCTCCGGCGCGCAGACCGACCTCCCCTCTCCGCTGTGATGGCCAGCTCTCACCCAGCGACCCTGAACTCAGTCACTTTAACTATACAAGGGCTTTTACAAAAAAGCTAAGTTGAACAGCCACACAATGGCTAAAACATAAAGCACATCTCTACTTATCTCCACTGTAGTTTCATCTTTTCTGCTGTTGGATGCATTTGTCTGTTTTCTGTGTTTAGTCTGTTTGCCTCAGCTTGTTCTTAGCGAGTAGCTCTGGCCACGCCTTGCCACGGAGGAACGGCGGTCCGGTTGATGTGGAATGATGAAAGAGGAGAGGACCAGGTACGGGTCAAGATATGGGTTCATCATAGTCCAGACGTGGACCTGCAGGTGGATGCTGGACCGGAGCGCGGCTGGTTATCCGCTGTCAGAAGAGGTGTGTGGTGCTGTGGAGGGAGAGCGCCGCCTACGGGCGGTGGAAGTCCAGGATCGCTCGGAGCGTTCGGAGCGCTCCGATGCTAGAGAAGCGGGCCGGAAGCGGTGAACGAAGCCGTCCAGGAAGTCCTGCTGCTGCTGGGTTATGGCTTGGGAGATGAGGCAGGGCAGTGCCTGCAAGCTGCCTGTCACAGAGTCCAGCTTGTCCTCCAGCGTCCCAATGCGCTTGTCCAACTCCTCGCTGCGCTCCTGGAGCTCCGACACCAGGTCATACATCACATTCTGGGTCTGATGGAGGACAGAAAGAAACACGGGCATGTTGGGAGACAGCAAGAGAGAGAAAACAAAGACCTGACATGGAGACTGGTGAGAGCTGCAGGCGGCAGCTTCAACAGCTGGAGAGAGAGGACAGAAAAGCCTTCATCGTCACAAATCTCCTCACTTCACATTTATTAAATCAGGATAAGGAGAAAGAAACACCGTCTGCTCGTAGAAACAGGAGAATAGTTTCAGGACATCAGCGCTGATTTTATCTTCTGATGGATTTAACAGCCGGCAGCTCCGGTCCACAGACGACTCCTGCAGTCTGCACTTCTGGTGACTTGCAGGAACTGTGATCTACAGGGACTCCTTCAAGAAATTATTTCAGTATCGTCTCTTCCACTCAAAACCCAATCTGGACCTGATGTTTACCCCAGAACCAGGTCTGGTACCAGGTCATCAGGTCCACCTTCTCGTGATGGGTCATCCTTTTATTCAGGACCTTCTGGTACCAGATCTTCCTCTTCATCAGGACCTTCTGGTACCGGTCTTCCTCTTCATCAGAACCTTCTGGTACCAGGTCTTCCTCTTCATCAGAACCTTCTGGTACCAGGTCTTCCTCTTCATCAGGACTTTCTGGTACCGGGTCGTGTGTAAAAGATATATTCATATATATATAAAATCAAAGAGTTTTCTCTCTGTGGGGCTGAAAACAGAGCTGTTGAACTACTGTGGGGTCCTCACAGATAGATCTGACCACTGGGAACAGTAAGGCCAAGTAAACACACATTAAAGGGGTCGGCCTTAGAAGCTGCTATAATACACTCTGGAGTGCAAATGCCATCCACATCAATAGCAGCTCCAGTAATGCAGCTTCCTTTGAACCTCTCTGTGCTGCAGCAGGTCAGCAGGACACAAACTACTGAGACATGACTTTTTCTGTGCCGTCAGCTCCGTCTTCAAGCGTTAAAAGGAGTTTTTCTCACTAAGAATTTGGTCTTTGGCTGAAACTGTTGAATGATGATTTGTGTGAATGAGCAAGCAGATGTGTCCATATGGACATAAACCGAGGTCTGCTGAGATGTTTCCTCCAGCATCAGACATGAATTCATGGCTTTCCAGATGTGCAGCAGCTGATCTGATCAAGGTTGTACACGTGCTGATCAGCTGTTTCTGATTCAGCAGTTTAACGGAATATAAAGCAGGCAGCAGGATCCTGGAAAAATAAAGCATGTTTTCATGATTACAAGCCCTGAAATTATCAACCAGATCCCAGTCTGGCTTCAGGAAGCAAGACCGGATCCCAGTCTGGCTTCAGGAAGCAAGACCGGATCCCAGTCTGGCCTCAGGAAGCGGAACCAGATCCTAGTCTGGTTTCAGAAAGCGGAACCAGATCCTAGTCTGGCTTCAGAAAGCGGAACCAGATCCTAGTCTGGCTTCAGAAAGCGGAACCAGATCCTAGTCTGGTTTCAGAAAGTGGAACCAGATCCTAGTCTGGCTTCAGAAAGCGGAACCAGATCCTAGTCTGGTTTCAGAAAGCACAGTTCTGCTGCTATACGCTGAGGCTACTGGGAGATGTCCCATGATGCACTGGGCTTCTCTCTGCTCTGTTTATACTGTCCATGTAGAAACATTTAGCATCATTATCACTCATTCAACCCACAGGCCTAAAAGGCTTGATCGGACTTCTTCTTCAGCTTGACGGCATCCCTCACTGCTGGTGTCCGCCAACGAGTTCTGGGATTACCGCTACAATGGCCACAACTCCAGATGGGCACTTTAACAACAGAGGCACAAAACATAGTCCACTCGGACTCGATGTCCCCCGCCTCACTCAGGACATGGTTGAAGCTCGCTCTGACAGGGGACTCCACCAGAAGTTCCCAGCAGGCCCTCACAACACGTGTGAGCTCTCCAGCTGTGACCGGCATCCTCCCCCACCACCTGAACCAACTCACCACCAGGTGGTGTTCAGTTGACAGCCCCCTCCCCCCTTACCCAAGTGTCCAATACTTGCAAAGTGCACATATGGACACTCTTATGCTTAAACATGGTGTTTGTTACGGACCATCCATCACGAGCACAGAAGTCCAAAAACAAAGTTCCATTGGGAGTAGGGGCATGCCTTCCAGTCACGCCCCTCCAGGGGGCACTGTTGTTGCCCATGTGAGCATTGAAGTTCACCAGTAGACCAAGTGTGTCCCCACTTCCTACACTGCCTCCGAGGACTGCGGAAAGGGTGGAAACTATGAGCTGCTGTTCGGTGCATAAGCACAAACAAGAGTCAGGATCCATTCCCCACCTGAAGGTGGAGGGAGACTATCCTCTCATCCACTGGGGTAAACCCCAATGTACAGGCACCAAGTCAGGGGGCAATGAGAATGCCAACATCTGCTCGGCACCTCTCACCGGGAGCAATTCCAGAGTGGCAGAAGGCCCAGCCCATGTTGACAACACTGGTTCCAGCCCATCTTGATGACACTGGTTCCAGCCCATCTTGACGACACTGGTTCCAGCCCATCTTGATGACATTGGTTCCAGCCCATCTTGACGACACTGGTTCCAGCCCATCTTGATGACATTGGTTCCAGCCCATCTTGACGACACTGGTTCCAGCCCATCTTGATGACATTGGTTCCAGCCCATCTTGACGACACTGGTTCCAGCCCATCTTGATGACATTGGTTCCAGCCCATCTTGACAACACTGGTTCCAGCCCATCTTGACAACACTGGTTCCAGCCCATCTTGACAACATTGGTTCCAGCCCATCTTGATGACATTGGTTCCAGCCCATCTTGACAACACTGGTTCCAGCCCATCTTGACAACACTGGTTCCAGCCCATCTTGATGACATTGGTTCCAGCCCATCTTGACAACACTGGTTCCAGCCCATCTTGATGACATTGGTTCCAGCCCATCTTGACGACACTGGTTCCAGCCCATCTTGATGACATTGGTTCCAGCCCATCTTGACAACACTGGTTCCAGCCCATCTTGACGACATTGGTTCCAGCCCATCTTGACAACACTGGTTCCAGCCCATCTTGATGACATTGGTTCCAGCCCATCTTGACAACACTGGTTCCAGCCCATCTTGACAACATTGGTTCCAGAGCCGAAGCCGAATCAAGGTGAGTTCAAACTATATGTAGGCAGAGACGCTCAACCTCGTCCAAAAACTCAGGCTCCTTCCCCTCAGGGAGGTGTCATTCCACATCCCTAGAGCTAGTTTCTGCACCAAGGATCGGCTTGCCAGGGTCCCTGCCTTTGGCTGCTGCCCAGTTCCCATTGCACCTGACGCCTACAGTCCTTCCCGCAGGTGGTGAGACCACATGTTACCCATTTGGGCCCCGTTGACAAAGACATGTGCCCCATTCCCAGGCCTTTTTCCGGGGGCGGGGGGGGGGGGGGGGGGGGGGGGGGGGGGGGGGGGGGGGCTGGTGACCTGTGTCCAGGCAAGGGAACCTTTGCTCTAAAGTTTTTCCTCTTCACAGGGGCCTTTGAGCTGCACTTGGTCTGGTCCCTCCCCTAGAGTCCCTGACAATATAGTCACTAGGATCGTTAGGACACACAAACCCCTCCACCACAATAAGTAGGCGGCTCAAGGAAGGGTTATATGAACATGATTATTATAAACTGGACTCATGTGGATACTATAATGGATTTGTTGTATTAGAATTCTATTTTGGCCAGTATGACCTGGATTAAACTGGACTTTGTCTGTCAGGTATTGTTTGTACAGGAGGACATATGTTGTTATAAATGACATATAATAAACTTTAATAAAAGCAGTGAACCGGTGATCTGCTGGACTTGCCTTCGCTAGGTCCACCAAGGTGTTGGCCTGATCGTTGAGTTTCCTCTGCTCCATCTTCACGCTGCGCAGTCTGAGTGCAGGCAAAGGGAAGGATGAGCCGGATAAGGAGGGAAATGGGAGGTAACAGGTTGAGTAGGGAAGGAGGATGTGTGGTTTGCAGGAGTGGAACAGGTTAGAGGGATAAAAGGAGGCCAACAGAGGAAAAGAAGAAAAATACATCTTATCAGGATATATCTCTTATCGATGATCAAGAAAGAGACATGCACTGCAAACAAAATCCACATATCTGTGCAAATGTATACTGTATATATGTATTTATGTATATATACAGTATGAATAGATGTGTATTTTAAGCAAGCATTCCTGGTCCTGAAAAGTACAAACCAACCAAAACATGCAGTTACAGAAGCATACTACACCCATGTTCAACCGGTTTTTTTTTATGATTTACGGTGTGCCGCCTGCAGCCAAACTTTCAGCTGCTGAAGATTAGTGCTAAAATGAGGAAAGATATTTAAGGAAGGGGTGGGCGATGAGACATTCTCACATTCCACTTAGGGGAAATACCTTCCAGAGTACTGCTACTTGTACTCAGGAGCCTTTTTAGATTAAACAAACTGTAAATATTAAATTGTACTTCCTGGTTCCTGATGTTCCCGCTAATAAAATACCAAACAACCTGGAAGTCGCCGATGCATTTGCAACGTGCTTCTGCCCACTTCTGGTGGGTAGGAATCAAGCAGAGAGGTATAAAGTAGAAGTAGAAAGTAGAAGTCCTGTCTGGTAGCTTTTTTCCAACCAGTCACTAAAACAGGTGAATTTAATAACTCAGCTAGACGAGCCTGTTGGTAAAATCACCTGTATTAAATGCATCAATAGATCCAAAAACATGGCAGGACTCCTCCTTACTTTTACTTCTACTTTTACTTTATACACCTCTGATATAAAGTAGAAGTAGTTAAATCCTACATATTGTGTATGTGCACAGGTATTCTAGCTCCTCTAGCAGAAACTGTCCTCCATGTAAATGTGGTCATATGTTTAAATGAACATGTAATGCACGTTGTGGCAATAACAACATGTTGAGGGCAATAATGGCATCTGTCATGGTGGCAGTTGCACTCTTATACAAATGAAACAATGTTCTGTGTTTACATGTAACATGGTAATGTAGCATTCCTGAAGGTGAAGTTACATTGTAAAAAGAATGTATTTTTGAGATAAGCATTATCCATGTTATGTTTTAACCCAACCAAGATGTGAGAAAAGGCGTTTTCTTTCTGTCAAGCACGTACGTCAGTCTCGATCTAATGTCTCACGATGGAAGTCCATTCAGGTGTCTGTCCAATCACCTTCCTTTTATCTTAATGAGGAGCTAATCAACTAATAGAAACAAGGATGATACCTTCTGCAAAGTTGAAACTTTACACCTTTTCACCATGTTTTACAGGTTGACATTATAAGGCTAATTTAAAAGTAGGTACAAACTATGATTATGAACATTTCAGCTGGTTGGGACGACCTTAAGATCACACCGGAGCAAGTCAACATAAACTTCCCCGCAGCAGATTAAGTTAATCCATTCCTTTCCCTTATAAAATAAAATAAAATATTCTGGTGGAAAAAGAACTGAGACAAATTATAAAACCATTGATATACCAGCTGAACTACGTTCACATCTTCCAATAAGCTGTGATCATAAATACAAACAGTGGAAATGACCTTTCATTGTAGTAAAAAAAAAAAAAGAAAAAAGCAACAAAAAGGAAGCTAAATAAAAGAAAACAAATTAATTTAAACATGGATTTAACTAAAATAAAAAAAATGAAAAATAAACAATAAAATAAAACAGCCTATAGCACTACATGGCAACACCTGTGTCCAACTGGACTCGCAGCAGTCCAACTTGCACCTACCTAACGACGTCGTCTACCGTTTTATTTTGTGCTTGTGTCTCACTCTCATAAGTAAGTTGCTATTTTGTTGCTGTTTTATAAGTTTGGATAAAAGTGTTTGCTAAATGACTGTAGAACATAAAATAAAATAAAATAAAATAAAATAAAATAAAATAAAATCATCAAACAGAATTTAATGAAACAAAAAAATTAAAATTAAATGTGCAACCAAATATATAAACAAACAAACAAATAAACAAAAACAAAAATTAATTAAAATTTTTTTATTTAATTGAACATTTCTACAGGTTCTCAGGGTATTAGTGATACCTCTGATACATGATACAAAGTGATAGTTTTCTGTGTGATGTTGACATCATCTGACTGATTCAGTCAGTCGGACCGACTGTTTAAAGGATCCCATATAGGAAGCAGAACGTCAGGTAGCATCGAGGATCATCACATCCACTCAGACATTTCTGAGAAAATCGGAGAAAACAGATCTCTGGTTTTGATGAGCTCAAGGGGAGGATTGTGATTTTCATACCATCATTTTGTCAAATCACCCACCTCTAGTTTCAGCCCAAAAGAGAAAAGATCTCAGTTAAAAATCTGTATTTCGTGGACAGATGCAGGTTATCCATGAAGAATGCAGTATGCTTCCATGTAAAAACCCCAATTCCTGCTGGTAATAAAAAAATCCCATCTCTTCCCAACCAAATGGAAGACATGGAAAAGGAGGAACATAGCATGCCGTCTGTCAGTGCTATGACTTCATTTATCCACACTGGTCATTCAGTAAGCGTGCAGTGACCATGACGACTGTGCATGATGGGATGTGAGCTCAGCGTCTGTGTTGCAGGATGTGTGAATGCGTTTAAGCATCATGAGCTTATGTGTGTGAGCGATGCCACAGATAAAACATGATGCTGGTCAAAAATAAACCGTAAATCACATCATACTCACACAGTGGTTAACGCTAGTTGTGATGTGATGCTGATTAGATCTGGATCATGATTCAGCGATCAATACAAGATGATATTACAGCTGATTCAAAAACATCACTTCTGTATACGAGTTATGATAATGTAAGAAAAGTCTGACTTTACACAAAACACCTGGGCATTCCCACAATTTATTCCTCTTTCCACGTCTGTTTAATTTCCTAACATGGATCAATGCTGTTGGTTCATTGATCATTGAATCAAAATATGGACTGGCTGATGTGAGACACATCTCACTGTTGGTTGAGGCATCTTTCAGGTTTCATCTGTCTGAGACTGAAGGACACTGAATGAGTTAATAGTGAATCCAATGCAGCAACACATCTATAACAAGTAGTTCCAGGGTGATATTTAGCATTGTTAGCAGCTGTTAGCATGTAGTTAAAGTAGGTCCAAAGTGATGTATAGTCTTGTTAGCAGTTGTTCAAGTGTATGAAAAGTAGTTCCAGGGTGATGTTTAGTATCATTAGTAGCTGTAAAATTGTGTAAAAAGTAGTTCCAGGATGATGTTTAGCATTGTTAGAAGCTGTTAAAGTGTGTATGAAGTAGTTTCAGGGTGACATTTAGCATAGTTAGCAGCTGTTAAAGTGTGTAGAAAAGTAGTTCCAGGGTAATGTTTAGCATAGCAGCTGTTAAAGTGTGTAAAAAGTAGTTGCAGGGTGATGTTTAACATCATTAGCAGCTGTTAAAATGTGTAAAAAGTAGTTCCAGGGTGATGTTTAGTATCATTAGTAGCTGTAAAATTGTGTAAAAAGTAGTTCCAGGATGATGTTTAGCATTGTTAGAAGCTGTTAAAGTGTGTATGAAGTAGTTTCAGGGTGACATTTAGCATTGTTAGCAGCTGTTAAAGTGTGTAGAAAAGTAGTTCCAGGGTAATGTTTAGCATAGCAGCTGTTAAAGTGTGTAAAAAGTAGTTCCAAGGGGATGTTTAACATCATTAGCAGCTGTTAAAATGTGTAAAAAGTAGTTCCAGGGGGATGTTTAGCATCATTAGCAGCTGTTAAAGTGTGTAAAAAGTAGTTCCAGGGGGATGTTTAGCATCGTTAGCAGCTGTTAAATTGTGTAAAAAGTAGTTTCAGGGTAATGTTTTAGCATTGTTAGCAGCTGTTAAATTGTGTAAAAAGTAGTTCCAGGGTGACATTTAGCATTGTTAGTACCTGTTAAAAGTGTGTAAAAAGTAGTTCCAAGGGGATGTTTAGCATCGTTAGCAGCTGTTAAAGTGTGTAAAAAGTAGTTTCAGGGTAATGTTTTAGCATTGTTAGCAGCTGTTAAATTGTGTAAAAAGTAGTTCCAGGGTGACATTTAGCATTGTTAGTACCTGTTAAAAGTGTGTAAAAAGTAGTTCGAAGGGGATGTTTAGCATCGTTAGCAGCTGTTAAAGTGTATTTATAAACCATTTACCATCCCCTGCTTTTTAAACAACTATCTGTGAACTTTTGGGAAGTGAGGAGACGAGTTGCTGGTGATTTAGGAAGTGGAATATCACATTCTGGTCTTATCTTATCTTATCCTGAATTCTCGTTGTTCTACAGTCCTGGACCTTGTTCCTGGATTTCTGCTTTCACAATGCTCCAGATATTTTGTACTGGCGAAAGTTCTTGACCTCATGAACCCATGGTGTTGAATTGGATGCAGTATGTGGTTTACCATTGTCCTGCTGAAATCTGCAAGGTCTTCCCTGAAAGACACGTTGTCTAGATGGGACTAGATGTTGCTCTAAAACCTTTCCAGCTTTGGTGGAGCTTACCCAATGTGTTGCTGCATCAGATTGATATTTTCCATAAGATGAAAATCAGTTTAATCATCTGACACGTTTCTAATCTTCTACTGGGAGGATAAGATGGAGTCCGGAGGTCTGTTTTCTGTTTTTATTTCCTTTCTTAAAAGCGAATAAATTCTTCAGGGGTTGGGGTTGAATATCAGAAGGGAATATAAGCAGAAACCAAATTAACAGCAAACATTTCAACCTCTTCAGACCTGCAAAGCCTTGTGTGTTTTTATGTGAGGAGTGCAGATGAGGTATGTTGATGCATGTTAATATAGCCCCACAGAGCAGCTATATTAATCATGGGTAACATTAAACACTGCGTTGCAGATGAGTATGAACTGTTGGGTGGTCCAACAAGGGTCCGAGCTCATTGTGAAGCTTTTTCTTTCACACATTCTCTCCAGACAAGCCTCCATTATTGCCACTGCTGCATAATGCTGATGCAGTTTTCATTCCATTCAAGGGAAAATGAGAGGGGGAGGGAAGTCAATGGAACACGCAATAAAGAAAATAAAAACAACCCAAAACAATTCAGCATCTGGCATTTTTTTCTTTCATGCACGTGAAACGCAGACATGGAGAGGAGGGGGAGGATGCAGAGGAAACAGGAGGAGAAGGATACATAGAAGACTCAACTTACTTCTGAGCTCTGCAGTGATCGAGCAGAACAAGGACAGAACACAGTACAGAGTTTTAACCCCACAACATTCACCAAACGAGTGAAACCATTACACTTGTCGCTGTAAGCGCAGGGTAAAGAAGGGTCGGAGGGGGGCGGGGGGCATGGGCAGGGGCATAATAATAGGAACCATTACAGTCTGTGTGTGTGTGATGTGTGTGTTTGTTAGATCATACAACAATTTGCAGTAAGTACCTAGCTACGTCTACATTTCAGCACATTTCTAACAGTACAGCTGAATGTGTGCAGGTAAAACAGGAGTGAAAAGGGTTTCTGCTCGGCGCTCAGACACGCTGACCTGGCCACAAGCAGCACTTACTGGTGGATGGCTTGGAGAAACTTGCGCTGGTGTTTCCGCACCTTGGCGTGATCTATCTTCTTCACCAGCTTGGTGTGTTTGTAAATGAGCCATGTTTCCCTGAGTACATTGGCAGCTGTGTTCTTTACCTGCGATTTAGAAGGAAAGGATGAGATCATACAGACAGGTTGAAAAGCAGCCTGGAGTCCATGTTTCTGCCGTCACACCTCCCGATAGTTCTCATAACATCTACCACATTAAACAAATGTCCTGTAGCTCTGATGGGTTTTCTGCATTGGAACCACAGCTGAAGATCTGTTCCCTCCTGCTTCTGGTCCTGATGAAGGTTTTCATGGCTAGAACTTAATTTAATGGACTGGTTTCTATGACAACATGTATAATTGGACCAGTGGCGCCGCCAGGAACTTTGGGCTCTATGAAAGACAACGGCATAGACCCCACCAATTGATCGCAGATTTTACATTTTGCTTTTTGCTTCAGTTGCCTCAAGCTGATCAAAAAATGGCTTTTCATGAGAATAATAAAGATCTAGCGCTGTGATTAACCCTTTATGGGGCAAGTGACTATTTTTGATCACTTTCGTTTCTTTCATATTCAGAATGAAACAATTTTTTTTAATGTAATGTAATGCAGAATGGAGGTCTTGGTTCATACCAGAAGGACAATTTTAGGTTAAAATTTCTAATTTAAAGGTATTTCATTCAGTGCCCTATAAAGGGTTAAATCACAGTGCAGACATCTAACTATGTTATTTTAATATAAATGGTTTATCAGTTTATATTACTGCTATATGATATTACAACCTTTAAAAAAGTGGGTTTAATGATTTTCTTATACAGTTTGTACATCTTTTTGGGCCCCTCTCAAGTCGTGGGGCCCTGAGAATCTTCCTTACGTTTCCCCCCCATATGGCGCCTCTGCATTGGACCGTGACACACCCACGCTGTGTCTGTAAACCGGCCGTGTGATGAATTGTAACTATTAATAGATGTTAACATGAAAAACAACTTGTTGTAAAAGTATCTGCATGTGAAAGTAAACCCAGACTCACTCGTTTGCAGAGTTGTGTGTCCATCATGAAGTTGTGGACATGCTTCTCAGCCTTGGTCAGCTCCAGCTTCCTGGCCACCACCGCCACCACGAGCGCAGTGCAACCAGCACCCTGTCGCACAAACACAGCGTTAGCATCGGCCAGGTCTGCCTGTTGTCTGTGTCAGCCGTGGTGATGGAAGGCGAGAAACCCACCATGATCCCTGTCAGCAGACACACGCCTTTCCCACAGTACGTGTGCGGGACCATGTCCCCGTAGCCGATGGAGAGGAAGGTGATGGAGATGAGCCACATGGCCCCCAGGAAGTTACTGGTTACTTCCTGTTTGTCATGATACCTGGAACAATAAAGATAAGCAGAAACACACAACTCAGAGGACATAGACAGAAGGTGGTGGAGGCTAATGAGGAGGTGGTGGAAGAGGAAGAGGAGGAGGTAGAGGCATAACAGGAGGTGGTGGGCATGGAAGAGGTGGAGCAGGAGGAGGAAATGGAAGAAGTGGAGATGAAAGAGGTGGAGGAGGAGGTGGTGAAGGGGGATGTACAGTAGAGGTGGAGCAGGAGAAAGTGGATGGAAGAATTATAGAGTAGGAGAAAGAGGTGGAGATGGAGGAGGAGAAAAAGATGGAGGTGGAAGTGGTGGTGGAGGGCATGGAGATGGTGGTGCAGTAAAGGGGGGAATTAAATATGGAATAGGTAGAGCAGGAGAAGGTGGAGTGACAGATGGATATGGAAGATGTGGAGATGGAGGAGTAGAAGAAGGTGGAGGAGGAGGTGGAGGGAGAGATGGATTTGGAAGAGGTAGAAATGGAAGAGGTCGAGCAGGAGGAGGTGGAGATGGAGGTGGTCGAGGAAGAGGACGAGGAGGTGGATATGGAAGAGGTGTAGATGGAGGAGTAGATGGTGGTGGACATGGAGATGGAGGAGGTGGAGCAGGAGGAGGTGGAGCAGGAGGAGGTGGAGCAGGAGGAGATGGAGCAGGAGGAGGTGGAGCAGGAGGAGATGGAGCAGGAGGAGATGGAGCAGGAGGAGATGGAGCAGGAGGAGGTGGAGCAGGAGGAGGTGGAGGTGAGATGTCTTCGGTAGAGTCTGCAGTCTAAAGAGGAAATGAAGACGAGCCTCTATCAGAATAAAAGCTGAAGTATTTTAACAAACATGTTTTCATGGAGAAGAAAATCTGTTTTTAATCTGCAGAAATGTCCCGTCTGCCGAGAACGAGAAGGGACATTCAGAACCGAGGACGCAGAGATGACAGGAATGAATCATAAAAGTGCATCCAGCTAACTGCAAGTCTTCCATCCCAACGTTTACGCTGCGCTGAAGAAGCCAATCATCCAAATCATCAAGCTTCCAAAGGAAGTTGGGACGTTGTGTAAGATTTAAATACAAACACCATGAAATGGTTGATAAACCTCATAAATCCAGATTTTATTCCCACAGAACATAAACTACTTGTGCTGAAACTCCAACCTCCTCCTTTGTCCCGTACATACAGAGATTCCACCAGAATCCTCTGATGGCGTTCTACACTGTAGACGGAGGATTTTCACAGTCTCACGAACGTTTTTAGATGCAGTTTGTCTCAGATTGGCGAAGCTCTGCCCATCTTTCAACTCTGAAAAGCCCCTGTTATACTCGACCTGTTCCCAGATAAACCAGTAGAACCTCCTCCAGATGTTTACATTCCTTTTCCAACTTTTCAATGATGTGCTGCTGCATCAGAGTCACAATCAGCTAAAAACGATAAAACGTCTGCTGAAAGACGGACATCCGTGCATCTCCTGTGTCCGTTTCGTGCGTAACATATGTAGCTTGAAACGGGGCGATACCACGAGACACCAGAGGGGGCAGCGTTGAGTTGTTTAGCTGACACAACCAGGGAAAGGAAAAAACTAGAGAGGAAGATGCTGAAACCACCAGATAAAAAGCACCAGAAGAAAAAGCTTTGTGGTTTTCTTCTTCTTCTGGTGTTTTCAGATGGTTGTAAACAACTTCATAGCTGTACATTACATTACATTTTACCAACCGCTGTCAGAACTCACCACTGCCCCCTAGTGGATGAACCTATCTAGTTCCCATGGCAACACACGTGACACGTGGAAATGTGAGCGCGGAGATGTACGACGGGGTCTGAAATGCTCAGATTTTTCCCTCTCATGTGACTCACGTCGGATTTTTAATGACTGAACAAAACAAATCTTTTTCTTAAATTCAATTTTCACTTCAGTTCAGCTTTATTTGTACAGCGCCACTTCACAACAACGTTGTCACAGGACACCTTACATACACATCATTTCAAGCCAATTCATACATATCCTATAATAGAAACCAACTGATTGCATTGAGTCATGACTTGGATCCAATCCCCCATCCTGAGCTGCACGCGGCGACAGTGGGAAGGAAAAAACTCCCCTTTAACAGGAAGAAAACCTCCGGCAGAACCCGGCTCAGGGAGGGCAGCCATCTGCCTCGACTGGTTGGGGTGGAGACGACAGGAAAGACAGAATAACGTGTACAACAATCCAACCCAGACTCATATCTGGTGCTGAATCTGACCTAAGTTTGAACGGTACGTCGCTTTTTATCCCACTTTTACGTCGCTGAAGTGGGACCGATGTGAGAAACCGGGACTCACGAACACCGTAGCAATCCATTCCCCTGAGACAGCGCGCTGTGTGTAACGTCGAGCTTTCCTCTGCTTGCTCAGGTCACGCACGATCACATGGAAATGTGCACGACCGAGCAGACGAATCGGATCGGAGACCTGCAGTGTGAACGGAGCTACAGTTTCAGCATCTGGTTGGGTGTTTACTGGGAATAAAACGTAGATTCATCAGCTTTATGAATCATTGATGGAAACGTCCCAACTTATTTCAGCTCTATGGTTTATATTGATTTATTTAAACAAAGTAAAAACAGGAAACTACATGAATGATATTAGATACTTTGCAGCAAGACAAAAGTCCAGAAATAAAGAGGCAAATGTGCCGAACCCAGGAACCCAGTTAATTTGCCTGATTATCACCAATGAGCTGTTTAGGAGGAGGCCGGAGAGGAAAAACTCCTACGGACACTTACTCAGCTTTTTATCACCCTGCATGCAGACCAAAACATCTGATTTAAAACCATGATCCTCTTCTCCTGAGTGCAGAAGAAGTGAGAGGGAGTCTCAGGACTGGTTTCATGGGAAGTCCCGCTCCCCCTTCTCCTCCAAGACAGCTCATTGCACCGGAGAGGATGTGTTCATGCCTTCTGCAGTCGGGAAAAGTCCCAGTCCTTGTGTTCACACGCATGCTCCACGTCAGCAGGTTGCGTTTGTCCCACAGCGCCTCGGACGTCTGTGGGATCCAAGCGGTTTGCGTGGCATGCAGAGGAGTCTGTACGGTTCCATGCAGGAGTAAAGACATGTCTGCATCCTGCATGCTTTCAGCCAGTATATTGAGAGCAGAGAACAGAAACTGAGAGGAAACCACTTTAAGGCAGTAAAGAGGAGGTGTAGCCATGTGGTCTCTGCGCTGCGTCCCGCCTCTTTACCCTTTCAGCTGAAACTAACACGTTAACTTCATTCATCGGCTCATGAAGGCGAGTCCCGTCTCTGAGGCAGTCAGAGCTGTGCAGCTGATGGAGTAAAACGCTACCGAGGCGTCCTGCTTTCTCTGCACGCTTGTCCCGCCGCGGCGGTCGGCTCTTTGCCAGAGACAGAGGCCAACAGGGACGTCTTAAAGCTCTCAATATACTGTGTTCAGTTTGGGAAAAGCATGGAGAAGAGCTGGCACCACTTTCAACCTATTCCAGGACAACCAGAGCAGATAGCTTCCCCGAAGCGGAAACCTCCCTGACGTCACGCTCGCTGTGACGTGTGAAGACACCTGCATCCGTCTGACATCACAACGAGACGTCCACTTAGCCCCGCCTCCTCCCACAAACACGCTCCTTCCCTGTTTACACGCTTCACCTGGAGAGACTGGACTGAGACCTGACAACACGTCCACGTCATGGACCAGATATGATCAGACACACACACACACACACACACACACACACAGCAGCAGCGTTCAGGAGTAAAACGAGATGAGCAGTACAGTTCCAGGCTGCAGGAAAGCCAACATGCACGTCCTCACATCCCTGCCTGCTGATTTCCACACAGATATGATGAAACACAGAGAAAAAGTGTCGCTGGGCTTTCTTCCCCCGCTGCTCAGCAGATCTCCGACCAGTCCGGTCGCTCCCGAAGCTCCTCGGGGAGCGAGTTAGCTGCAGGTTAGCAGGTTTATCTGATGACCTAACTGACAGAACTGCATAGCTGATGGTGTTTTTACAGCGTATGCAAAGAAGGCAAAGCAGCCAGCAGAGACAGAAACGGCAGAAACACCGACAGCAAAAAGCCTCGCTCCAACAAAGCTGAGTGAAATAAAAACAGTCTCATCATCTCCTGTTTTAGTTCCAGTACAACACTGTGCAGGCAGAGCAGCACGTCACCCAGCCTTGTCCCACGCATACAGAGATTCCTCCTGATTCTACATCAGGAGCTCCAAAGTCCGTCCTCGAGGTCCTGCAGGTTTTCCATGTGTCCCTGTTCCACACACCTGGCTGCCATTAAATAGATCCTGCAGCCAGTAAAGTTCTGCATGATGAGTGGCTGGTTTGAGTCAGGCGTGTTGGAGCAGGGACACATGGAAAACCTGCAGGATGGTGGACCTGGAGGACCGGAGCTGGACATCCGGTTCTACACTGTTGAGGGAGTCTGAATGTTTAGATCCAGTTTGTCTCAGACTGGTGGAGCTCTGTCCAGCTGGGAGACTCCAGTATGCTCCAGTAATACCCAGTTATGTTACCGACCTGTTCCCAGTTAAACCAGTCATGTTACCGACCTATTCCCAGTTAAACCAGTTAAACCAGTCATGTTACTGACCTATTCCCAGTTAAACCAGTTAAACCAGTCATGTTACTGACCTGTTCCCAGTTAAACCAGTTAAACCAGTCATGTTACCGACCTATTCCCAGTTAAACCAGTCATGTTACCGACCTATTCCCAGTTAAACCAGTTAAACCAGTCATGTTACCGACCTATTCCCAGTTAAACCAGTTATGTTACAGACCTGTTCCCAGTTAAACCAGTCATGTTACCGATCTATTCCCAGTTAAACCAGTTAAACCAGTCATGTTACCGACCTATTCCCAGTTAAACCAGTCAAACCAGTCATGTTACTGACCTGTTCCCAGTTAAACCAGTTAAACCAGTCATGTTACCGACCTATTCCCAGTTAAACCAGTCATGTTACCGACCTATTCCCAGTTAAACCAGTTAAACCAGTCATGTTACCGACCTATTCCCAGTTAAACCAGTTATGTTACCGACCTGTTCCCAGTTAAACCAGTCATGTTACCGACCTATTCCCAGTTAAACCAGTTAAACCAGTCATGTTACCGACCTATTCCCAGTTAAACCAGTCAAACCAGTCATGTTACTGACCTGTTCCCAGTTAAACCAGTTAAACCAGTCATGTTACCGACCTATTCCCAGTTAAACCAGTCATGTTACCGACCTATTCCCAGTTAAACCAGTTAAACCAGTCATGTTACCGACCTATTCCCAGTTAAACCAGTTATGTTACAGACCTGTTCCCAGTTAAACCAGTCATGTTACCGATCTATTCCCAGTTAAACCAGTTAAACCAGTCATGTTACCGACCTATTCCCAGTTAAACCAGTCAAACCAGTCATGTTACTGACCTGTTCCCAGTTAAACCAGTTAAACCAGTCATGTTACCGACCTATTCCCAGTTAAACCAGTCATGTTACCGACCTATTCCCAGTTAAACCAGTTAAACCAGTCATGTTACCGACCTATTCCCAGTTAAACCAGTTATGTTACCGACCTGTTCCCAGTTAAACCAGTCATGTTACCGATCTATTCCCAGTTAAACCAGTCATGTTACCGACCTATTCCCAGTTAAACCAGTCATGTTACCGACCTATTCCCAGTTAAACCAGTCATGTTACCGACCTATTCCCAGTTAAACCAGTTATGTTACCGACCTGTTCCCAGTTAAACCAGTCATGTTACCGATCTATTCCCAGTTAAACCAGTTAAACCAGTCATGTTACCGACTTATTCCCAGTTAAACCAGTTAAACCAGTCATGTTACCGACCTGTTCCCAGTTAAACCAGTTAAACCAGTCATGTTACCGACCTATTCCCAGTTAAACCAGTCATGTTACCGACCTGTTCCCAGTTAAACCAGTTAAACCAGTTATGTTACCGACCTGTTCCCAGTTAAACCAGTCATGTTACCGACCTATTCCCAGTTAAACCAGTCATGTTACCGACCTATTCCCAGTTAAACCAGTTATGTTACCGACCTGTTCCCAGTTAAACCAGTCATGTTACCGATCTATTCCCAGTTAAACCAGTTAAACCAGTCATGTTACCGACCTGTTCCCAGTTAAACCAGTTAAACCAGTCATGTTACCGACCTATTCCCAGTTAAACCAGTTATGTTACTGACCTGTTCCCAGTTCAACCAGTTAAACCAGTTATGTTACTGACCTGTTCCCAGTTCAACCAGTTATGTTACCAAACTGTTCCCAGTTAAACCAGTCATGTTACTGACCTGTTCCCAGTTCAACCAGTAAAGCTCCTCCAGATGTTTCCAGATGAATATTTTCCAGTTTCATCATCTGGCAAGTTGTTTTTCTTCTATTGGGAAGAGGAGCTGGATGGAGGGGAACTGGGAGAACTGGGAGTGTGCAGATTGGGAGGGGAACTGGGAGAACTGGGAGTGTGCAGATTGGGAGGGGAACTGGGAGAACTGGGAGTGTGCAGATTGGGAGGGGAACTGGGAGAACTGGGAGTGTGCAGATTGGGAGGGGAACTGGGAGAACTGGGAATGTGCAGATTGGGAGGGGAACTGGGAGAACTGGGAGTGTGCAGATTGGGAGGGGAACTGGGAGAACTGGGAGTGTGCAGATTGGGAGGGGAACTGGGAGAACTGGGAGTGTGCAGATTGGGAGGGGAACTGGGAGAACTGGGAATGTGCAGTTTGGGAGGGGAACTGGGAGAACTGGGAGTGTGCAGATTGGGAGGGGAACTGGGAGAACTGGGAGTGTGCAGATTGGGAGGGGAACTGGGAGAACTGGGAGTGTGCAGATTGGGAGGGGAACTGGGAGAACTGGGAGTGTGCAGATTGGGAGGGGAACTGGGAGAACTGGGAATGTGCAGTTTGGGAGGGGAACTGGGAGAACTGGGAGTGTGCAGATTGGGAGGGGAACTGGGAGAACTGGGAGTGTGCAGATTGGGAGGGGAACTGGGAGAACTGGGAATGTGCAGATTGGGAGGGGAACTGGGAGAACTGGGAGTGTGCAGATTGGGAGGGGAACTGGGAGAACTGGGAGTGTGCAGATTGGGAGGGGAACTGGGAGAACTGGGAGTGTGCAGATTGGGAGGGGAACTGGGAGAACTGGGAGTGTGCAGATTGGGAGGGGAACTGGGAGAACTGGGAATGTGCAGTTTGGGAGGGGAACTGGGAGAACTGGGAGTGTGCAGATTGGGAGGGGAACTGGGAGAACTGGGAGTGTGCAGATTGGGAGGGGAACTGGGAGAACTGGGAGTGTGCAGATTGGGAGGGGAACTGGGAGAACTGGGAGTGTGCAGATTGGGAGGGGAACTGGGAGAACTGGGAGTGTGCAGATTGGGAGGCGGGGCTACATGACTGATGACAACTGTCTGAGTTTCTGTCTCTCCATAATAAAAGCCTGTTTGAGTCGTCTGAAGCCGGCATGCTGTCTCATCCACATCATGGCTCATCTGGAACTTCCAGTAAAAATAAAGATGAAAAGATTCAGAATAAATCCAGTTTGTCTTCAACCTGCAGATACGACAGCGGACTGGTCTCTACTGGTCTCTACTGGTCTCTACTGGTTCTGTAACGCTGCAGCTTTCAGCCTGAGGAAGTCAGGAAGTCTTTTATTTCTGCAGAAGGCCTCTGTTGTTGTCCCTGTTATCCTGGAAGGGCAGCAGAGAGGAAGCAGCGTTCCTGAGCGTTTCAGAGCCTGCTTCTTATCGGATGCTGAGTCTCCGTATGAACAGCCAGCATCACGCTGCAGTCATCTGCAGCTTCCGTCTTAAATAAGACGTTCATGACCCACAAACCCTGAAACAGCAGCTCTCCTCTGCCTACTCACTGCACCTGGGCATTTCTCTTCCCTCTGCTTTCAGCATCTAGTGCAACGTGTTGCTGTCCACCCACACCACCAACCGAGGTCTAACGTAGCACTCAGTCCTTCTTACTGTTTTACTTCTTTTAATACCGCGAAGCAAACCAGTTCTACATTTTATATACAGCTCACTGCCCTGGTTGCTATAGTTACCAGTTAGTTATCTGTATATGTATATATATATATATATATATATATATATATATATATATATAAAATTTTCATATGACCATGTATTTTTCTTGTCCAAATTTAACCCTGATTAACTTTAGTAGTAAATAATAAAAAAGAACAAATAAAGAAGATTAGCAGCATGAGGAGCCACCAGATGCTAACTGCAGCTATGTGCTACAAGGCCCAACATTAACCCCATGCTGTCCGCTCTCTGTGCTCATGTGTGTGTTTTAGGGTGTATCAGACAGCTTGCACATACGTCCCACTATGCAGCGCATGCAGCAGGCCCTCCGAGCCACCAGAGGCAGGATAGTGCAGCTCAGTACAACCAGTTACAAGGAACGGAGAAGAAGAAGGAAAACGTAACGGCAGAAATGTCTGAAGAGTTGCCGTTAAAACGTATAAATTATAACCGGTTCTCCTCTCCTTCCTCCCGGTAAACCGACCGGTTCTCCTCTCCTTCCTCCCGGTAAACCGACCGGTTCTCCTCTCCTGCCTCCCGGTAAACCGACCGGTTCTCCTCTCCTTCCTCCCGGTAAACCGACCGGTTCTCCTCTCCTGCCTCCCGGTAAACCGACCGGTTCTCCTCTCCTGCCTCCCGGTAAACCGACCGGTTCTCCTCTCCTGCCTCCCGGTAAACCGACCGGTTCTCCTCTCCTGCCTCCCGGTAAACCGACCGGTTCTCCTCTCCTTCCTCCCGGTAAACCGACCGGTTCTCCTCTCCTTCCTCCCGGTAAACCGACCGGTTCTCCTCTCCTGCCTCCCGGTAAACCGACCGGTTCTCCTCTCCTGCCTCCCGGTAAACCGACCGGTTCTCCTCTCCTTCCTCCCGGTAAACCGACCGGTTCTCCTCTCCTGTCTCCCGGTAAACCGACCGGTTCTCCTCTCCTGTCTCCCGGTAAACCGACCGGTTCTCCTCTCCTTCCTCCCGGTAAACCGACCGGTTCTCCTCTCCTTCCTCCCGGTAAACCGACCGGTTCTCCTCTCCTTCCTCCCGGTAAACCGACCGGTTCTCCTCTCCTTCCTCCCGGTAAACCGACCGGTTCTCCTCTCCTTCCTCCCGGTAAACCGACCGGTTCTCCTCTCCTGCCTCCCGGTAAACCGACCGGTTCTCCTCTCCTTCCTCCCGGTAAACCGACCGGTTCTCCTCTCCTGCCTCCCGGTAAACCGACCGGTTCTCCTCTCCTGCCTCCCGGTAAACCGACCGGTTCTCCTCTCCTTCCTCCCGGTAAACCGACCGGTTCTCCTCTCCTGCCTCCCGGTAAACCGACCGGTTCTCCTCCCCTGCCTCCCGGTAAACCGACCGGTTCTCCTCCCCTGCCTCCCGGTAAACCGACCGGTTCTCCTCCCCTGCCTCCCGGTAAACCGACCGGTTCTCCTCCCCTGCCTCCCGGTAAACCGACCGGTTCTCCTCTCCTTCCTCCCGGTAAACCGACCGGTTCTCCTCTCCTTCCTCCCGGTAAACCGACCGGTTCTCCTCTCCTTCCTCCCGGTAAACCGACCGGGTCTCCTCTCCTGTCTCCCGGTAAACCGACCGGTTCTCCTCTCCTTCCTCCCGGTAAACCGACCGGTTCTCCTCTCCTTCCTCCCGGTAAACCGACCGGTTCTCCTCTCCTTCCTCCCGGTAAACCGACCGGTTCTCCTCTCCTGCCTCCCGGTAAACCGACCGGTTCTCCTCTCCTGCCTCCCGGTAAACCGACCGGTTCTCCTCTCCTTCCTCCCGGTAAACCGACCGGTTCTCCTCTCCTTCCTCCCGGTAAACCGACCGGTTCTCCTCTCCTTCCTCCCGGTAAACCGACCGGTTCTCCTCTCCTGCCTCCCGGTAAACCGACCGGTTCTCCTCTCCTGCCTCCTGGTAAACCGACCGGTTCTCCTCTCCTTCCTCCCGGTAAACCGACCGGTTCTCCTCTCCTGCCTCCCGGTAAACCGACCGGTTCTCCTCTCCTTCCTCCCGGTAAACCGACCGGTTCTCCTCTCCTGCCTCCCGGTAAACCGACCGGTTCTCCTCTCCTTCCTCCCGGTAAACCGACCGGTTCTCCTCTCCTGTCTCCCGGTCCTCCCGGTAAACCGACCGGTTCTCCTCTCCTTCCTCCCGGTAAACCGACCGGTTCTCCTCTCCTTCCTCCCGGTAAACCGACCGGTTCTCCTCTCCTGTCTCCCGGTAAACCGACCGGTTCTCCTCTCCTTCCTCCCGGTAAACCGACCGGTTCTCCTCTCCTGTCTCCCGGTAAACCGACCGGTTCTCCTCCCCTGCCTCCCGGTAAACCGACCGGTTCTCCTCCCCTGTCTCCCGGTAAACCGACCGGTTCTCCTCCCCTTCCTCCCGGTAAACCGACCGGTTCTCCTCTCCTGTCTCCCGGTAAACCGACCGGTTCTCCTCTCCTTCCTCCCGGTAAACCGACCGGTTCTCCTCTCCTGTCTCCCGGTAAACCGACCGGTTCTCCTCCCCTGTCTCCCGGTAAACCGACCGGTTCTCCTCCCCTTCCTCCCGGTAAACCGACCGGTTCTCCTCTCCTTCCTCCCGGTAAACCGACCGGTTCTCCTCTCCTTCCTCCCGGTAAACCGACCGGTTCTCCTCTCCTGTCTCCCGGTAAACCGACCGGTTCTCCTCTCCTTCCTCCCGGTAAACCGACCGGTTCTCCTCTCCTTCCTCCCGGTAAACCGACCGGTTCTCCTCTCCTTCCTCCCGGTAAACCGACCGGTTCTCCTCTCCTGCCTCCCGGTAAACCGACCGGTTCTCCTCTCCTGCCTCCCGGTAAACCGACCGGTTCTCCTCTCCTGCCTCCCGGTAAACCGACCGGTTCTCCTCTCCTGTCTCCCGGTCCTCCCGGTAAACCGACCGGTTCTCCTCTCCTTCCTCCCGGTAAACCGACCGGTTCTCCTCTCCTTCCTCCCGGTAAACCGACCGGTTCTCCTCTCCTGTCTCCCGGTAAACCGACCGGTTCTCCTCTCCTTCCTCCCGGTAAACCGACCGGTTCTCCTCTCCTGTCTCCCGGTAAACCGACCGGTTCTCCTCCCCTGCCTCCCGGTAAACCGACCGGTTCTCCTCTCCTGTCTCCCGGTAAACCGACCGGTTCTCCTCCCCTTCCTCCCGGTAAACCGACCGGTTCTCCTCTCCTTCCTCCCGGTAAACCGACCGGTTCTCCTCTCCTTCCTCCCGGTAAACCGACCGGTTCTCCTCTCCTGTCTCCCGGTAAACCGACCGGTTCTCCTCTCCTTCCTCCCGGTAAACCGACCGGTTCTCCTCTCCTTCCTCCCGGTAAACCGACCGGTTCTCCTCTCCTTCCTCCCGGTAAACCGACCGGTTCTCCTCTCCTGCCTCCCGGTAAACCGACCGGTTCTCCTCTCCTGCCTCCCGGTAAACCGACCGGTTCTCCTCTCCTTCCTCCCGGTAAACCGACCGGTTCTCCTCTCCTTCCTCCCGGTAAACCGACCGGTTCTCCTCTCCTTCCTCCCGGTAAACCGACCGGTTCTCCTCTCCTGCCTCCCGGTAAACCGACCGGTTCTCCTCTCCTTCCTCCCGGTAAACCGACCGGTTCTCCTCTCCTTCCTCCCGGTAAACCGACCGGTTCTCCTCTCCTTCCTCCCGGTAAACCGACCGGTTCTCCTCTCCTTCCTCCCGGTAAACCGACCGGTTCTCCTCTCCTTCCTCCCGGTAAACCGACCGGTTCTCCTCTCCTGTCTCCCGGTAAACCGACCGGTTCTCCTCTCCTTCCTCCCGGTAAACCGACCGGTTCTCCTCTCCTGCCTCCCGGTAAACCGACCGGTTCTCCTCTCCTTCCTCCCGGTAAACCGACCGGTTCTCCTCTCCTGCCTCCCGGTAAACCGACCGGTTCTCCTCTCCTTCCTCCCGGTAAACCGACCGGTTCTCCTCTCCTTCCTCCCGGTAAACCGACCGGTTCTCCTCTCCTTCCTCCCGGTAAACCGACCGGTTCTCCTCTCCTGCCTCCCGGTAAACCGACCGGTTCTCCTCTCCTTCCTCCCGGTAAACCGACCGGTTCTCCTCTCCTGCCTCCCGGTAAACCGACCGGTTCTCCTCTCCTTCCTCCCGGTAAACCGACCTGTTCTCCTCTCCTGCCTCCCGGTAAACCGACCTGTTCTCCTCTCCTTCCTCCCGGTAAACCGACCGGTTCTCCTCTCCTTCCTCCCGGTAAACCGACCGGTTCTCCTCTCCTTCCTCCCGGTAAACCGACCGGTTCTCCTCTCCTGCCTCCCGGTAAACCGACCGGTTCTCCTCTCCTGCCTCCCGGTAAACCGACCGGTTCTCCTCTCCTGCCTCCCGGTAAACCGACCGGTTCTCCTCTCCTTCCTCCCGGTAAACCGACCGGTTCTCCTCTCCTTCCTCCCGGTAAACCGACCGGTTCTCCTCTTTGGATTCAAACCAAACTTGTTTCAGGAAACAGTGTCTGTACTCCAGCGTAGCTCAGAAAGCATAATGTTCATCCTGTAGACTACGCTAGCGACTAAAAAGATTTCTTCTTCATCTAGCAGACGTCATGATCTGTGGGACATGGTGGGACTATTTTATTCTACGGTCATTTAGCAGGGGCTTTTCTCCAAAGCGACCTACAGATGAGAGTGAGAGCAACACAAGCAGGAAATCATGTAGTAATAATAATAATAATAATAATAATAATAATAATAATAATTGTCCATATTGTGGACCACAGGTGCCCAAGGTCTGGTCCTCAAGATCTATCATGCTGCAACTTTTAGATGTGACCCTTCTCCAACACACATAAACTGCTGATTCATCATTACATCATCCAGCGCTGCATCGGCTTCGTAACGAGACGTTCATCTGATGCAGACGTGTTGAAGAAAGGCTTCATCTGAGAGTTGGTGGACGTTCGGGACGGACTGCTGTCAGCCACATGACAGACCTACATCCCTGGACTCTACATCTGGTGTTCCAGGTCTTTCCAGATGATCACATGTACGTCCTGCTCGTTGTAAAAGCTGCCCGAACGTTTCATGTGAACCTCTGACTGGTGTGAGAAAGGTCAAGTAGCACGGCTTAGTGTTTCTCTGGTCAACCTGCTCCTAGTTTGACTGTTCGAGGCCGAGCCATGACATCGTCCGGCTGGGTGTCGCTGTACCCGACAAGTAACACAAGCCTGATAATCTGGAGCTGTGCTTGGAGAGAAAGTCGCTTAAACTTTCTGGGAAGTTGTTTTTAAGGTGGCCTAATGAGAGAAACTGCAGTCTCACATCTCCTGGAAGTCGAGCGTTTTGTTTCAGATTACAGAAGAAGAGAGAAAGAGAATCAGATGAGAAAGGAGGGAGAAACCAGGGAGGCAGGCAAGCATGCATGCGAGTGTGTAACGGAGTTCAGGCTGCATTACGCCTGCTTGGCATGGATAAGGAGAAGGAAAAGGAGCAGGAATCAGAAGTGGAGAGAGATGAGGAGAAACTGCAGAGCATGCCACGTTAGATGGGTGCACAGGGAGATCTGCAAGGGATCAGTCAGAAGTAAGAGGGAGAGAGAGGGAGCTGTTTGGCGGGGAGGTAGAAGCCAAAAGAGCTTAGTTAAGGAGCTTAGTTGAGGTAGGTTAGCTCTGAAGATGGAGCAGGGAAAGAAGGCAATGAACAGGGTTTAATCCATCAACTGTAACATTAGGATCCTTCTCTGAGCTCCCTCCTCCCTTCCATCCCTCTCTGTCCCTCTGGATGTGTCTTTCATTCCCCCCATCTAGGCATTTTCCAGGTAGACTCCGTGTTCGTCCGATCTCACACCGTTCTGCCCGGAGATTATGTCAGGAGCACGGTCAGTGTGACGATGAGAGCCCCTTTAACGGACCAGTCGAGTCACACAGCACTTTGGGAAACAAGCGCCTCTTTTTTCACTTTGTCTTATTAAAATGACAGGATGCAGGAGTAAACATGAAAACCTCCATGCTGTTTCAATGTTTACCAAAGAAAATGGGAGGAAGGGGGGAGGGGGGTGCAAACAGAAAGCGTCCACACTGCATTCAGCGCAGAAAACTCCTGTTTCAGAGGCCTGCTGGCTTCAGAGCCATGCTCTCCTTCACCTCCCTGACTCTGAACCGTGCAACGAGATCCTGCAGAAACCAGACCGGGATGACCACAAGCCATCTACGGAAACACTTCCCTGCTGTTCCGACACGTCTCTGGCAAACCACGACAACATTCAGTTCATCTTGTGGAGGAAGACGGTGAGATGAGGATGTGGAAACAGAAAAAACAGAAAAATTTTCTGCCAAAAAGTCTTTTTCCTGCATGAAGCGACGACATGAAGAGACAAAGAGGAAGATGAGAAGAGACAAACTGCTCTCTGCCACAGTGAAGGTGACTGTTGCCATCTTCGTCCTGGAGGCTGTCCTGGCCTCACACACACACACACACACACACACACACACCTGTTAGCAAAGAGACGCTTGCTTCAAAGTGCTGCTCGCACGTCGGCCACCAGAATCCGTTCCCAGCAGAGGTTTGGTGCCAAGTTAAAGCCAACCAGAGCACCTACCTGATTCTACTTTGGCCTACTGAGTTGGTTTTTGGAAGGGCTGCCCTCAACCCCCCCACCCCCCAACCTCCCCCCTTCATCCCCCCCCATCCCGCTCAGGGCAGCAGTGGCGCCAGCTCAGTGAAAAAATGATAAGTTGGTTTTCCACGGCTAGAGAACGAGGACTCACATGGTATCCCTACGGAGCAGCATAGTGGGGAAATAGAAAGTACAACAAAACATTATACAAACACACACACACACACACACACACACACACACACACACACACACACACACACACACACACACATACGCACAAACCTGCACGTGCATGCTAGCACCCATTCCTCATAACAAAGCAAGACTTACACAGTTCTGCCATTTTTTCCTGGAAAGCTCTGAACTACAAGGCATGCAGGAATCACTGACAGCGTGGATGGGGATGTGTGCACGGTGGGGATGTGTGCACGGTGGGGATGTGTGCACGGTGGGGATGTGTGCATGGTGGGGATGTGTGCACGGTGAAGCTGCATACTAAACTCAGAGACACTTCATGTCACCGCCTGGCGGCGTGTCCAAACTGGTTCTGCAAAGCCAGGTAGGGCTGGACGATATGCAACAAACTTCTGTGTTTGTGTTTCAGACAGTGGACACGATAAGGCTGCCGATCACAAGACTGATCACAACGGATAAATTGATATTTTTGCACGTATCAGAAATTTGCCAGGATGTGATTTCAGCTTGACTTGATTTATGATCCAGATATGAGATAAAATCTCATATAAAACTTAAAATAAACTTCCGTCTATCTTTCCTTTTAAGAGACTCTGCCTCTCTGAAATGCTCCTTTTTTTTTACCAACCTGTTCCCAGTTAAACCAGTAAACCAGGTTGCTCCTGTTCCAGCTGTTTACAGATGTGTTCATGTCTACCAGAGTCCCAGACCTTTAGGAACTGGGATTATAAAACAGTCTCCGCATCGCTCTGGGTAAACTGGCAGCGGTTTATCCACCTGCTGCCAGTTAACATAATTAATAGTTAAATCCTACTCCAGAATCTCTCTTCCTCTCAAGCTCAATCAGACATTTAAAGAGGAAACATTTGGTTCTTTTGACAAAGCTACATCCTAAGCTTTAAAATGTCCAGATCCTGTGAAACTGAAGTTAATGTGAACAATTTGTTACAAAGGACCATTGTGTCATTACTGTGTCATTAAGATCCATGTCTGCTGTAAGAATCCAGTTATATACAGATTGATTGATAAGTTGATAGATTGATGACAAATTGATTGATAATAATTGATCCCCAGGTATCCAGATAGCCATGTTGTAATCAGGTAGACAACTTAGTTAGTTCTTTTATTTTGGTAATGCCGATGTTGTTTTATTTTTATATTGAAGTGAAAGTTATTGTTCATGGAGAAAATGTTGAATATTTCATATTATCATGCTGCTTCTGATGGACATGAAGACAGATTTATAAAACAGCGGGAACAGTTGTTTGGACTCTAAGAGTCTGGATTTCACCAGGAGAAGATCCAAAAACTGATCAAACTGTTTTAAAACCACAGTCCTAAAAAGTTTTATGTAAAATATCAGTAAAAAAGAGAACGTTATGGATCATCTTTTCTTCCCAGTAGAAGATAAACAACATATCAGATGATTTTATCTGTTGATGTAAAATATGAGCTTATTGTGAATCTGATGCAGCAACACATCTGTAAAATGTTGGAAGAGAAGCAATAAAAGACTGGAAAACATCTGGTGGAGCTTTAACTGGTTTAACTGGGAACGGGTCAATAACATAACTGGGGAGCATTTCAGAGGCAGAGTCTCTCAGATGGAAAGATGGACAGAGCTTCACCAATATGAGATGAACTGGATCTAAACGTTGACAAAATTTGCTCCATCTACCATCTACAGTTAAGAATATAATTAGAAGAGACTGAAGGAATCTCTGTAGGGAGGAGACAAGGCTGGTATTCTTCTGCACTAAATGCAGACATGATTCTCTACTGGAAACCAGTGCATGGACTCAGGAAGCTTCCAGAAACCAGTGTGAACCCAGTTCATGCAGGTTAAAGCTCCCTCATATGTGAAGAGGATCCAGGACCAAAGCTCATTTAAAATGTTCTGAGTGGAAACCTGGATGAAGATGTGGAATAGTTTGTGGACAGCATGGACGGCGTGTCCTGCAGACTAAAGAGGAGAGGGAGCATCCAGCTTGTTATCAGCCTGCATCTCTGATGGGATGGGGTTGCATTAGTGCCAATGGCGTGGGCAGCTTCCACATCTGGGAAGCTCCATCAATGCTGAAACATCTGCTCCCATCCAGACAACGTCTCTTTCAGGGAAGACCTTGCAGGTTCCACCATGCTGGACCACATCCTGCATCATCACAGCAGCATGGTGGAACAGGAGAACTGGTCTGCTGCAGTCCACACCTTTCACCAGTACAAAACAGCTGGAGCACCATGGGAGCAGAAATCCTGTAGATCACCTGGAATCCTACATTCCTCTCCAAAAACTCCAGCAACTGGTCTCCTCACTTTCCAGATGTTTACATACAGATATTAGAAGGAGAGCAGATGCTAACAATGCTAAACATCACCCTGAAACTACTTTGTACACATGCTAACAGTTGCTAACTATGCTAAACATCAAACTATTTTTACATACGGTAACAGCGGCTAACTATGGTAAACATCACCAAATAACTACTTGTTACACACACTAAGAGCCGTAAACAATAGTAAACATCACACTAAAACTATTTTTACACACACTAAAAGCTGCTTACTATGCTGAACAACACACTAAAACTACCTTTTACACATGCTAACAGTTGCTAACTATGCTAAAAATAACACTAAAACTACCTTTTACACATGCTAACAGTTGCTAACTATGCTAAACATCAAACTATTTTTACATACGGTAACAGCGCCTAACTATGGTAAACATCACCAAATAACTACTTGTTACACACACTAAGAGCCGTAAACAATAGTAAACATCACACTAAAACTATTTTTACACACACTGAAAGCTGCTTACTATGCTGAACAACACACTAAAACTACCTTTTACACATGCTAACAGTTGCTAACTATGCTAAAAATCACACTAAAACTACCTTTTACACATGCTAACAGTTGCTAACTATGCTAAACATCACACTAAAACTACTTTTTACTCATGCTGACAGTTGCTAACTATGCTAAACATAAACAATAACTACTTGTTACACACACTAAGAGCTGCAAACTATGTTAAACATCAGACTAAAATTGTTTTTACACATGCTAACAACTGCTAACTTTGCTGAACATCACACTAAATTGTTTTACACACGCTAACTATGCTATTAACAATGATAAACATCACACTAAAACTACTTTTTACACGTGCTAACAACTGCTAACTATGTTAAACATCACATTAACTTGTTTTACACACACTAACAGCTACTAACAATGGTAAATATCACACTAAAACTACTTTTTACACATGCTAACAACTGCTAACTATGTTAAACATCACATTAACTTGTTTTACACACACTAACAGTTGTAAACTATGGTAAACACCCCCCTGGAACTACTTTTTACAGATGAATTGCAGCATCAGATTTATAATCAGCTCATATTTACCATCAGATGATAAAATAACTCACTTTCATCAGCTGACATGTTGTTTATTTTCTACTGGGAGATAAGATGGTTTCATTAGGCTCATGTTTTATTAACAATCTTTGTGTAATTACTCATTAACAAACCCATGATTTAATACTCTTAAATTGAGCAGTATTGTCTGATTTATTAAGTCTGTATATCGCCCAGCCCAGTGTGGCAGTTTTTAATGTTGATGGCTAGTTTCATGTTTATATGCCACATCGACATTTTGATGTAACTAAAACAGGGCATCAGTAGCACTGACTCTATCCTGCCTCAGGGCTCCTAAAGCCAGATTATTTGGTCTTTCCTAAGGGTCCAACAGAGCTTCCTAGGGGCTCCAGGGTAAAGTGTGTGAAGGGGGTGGTTAGTGAGAGGTTAACAGGTGGGTAGTTAAGAGTTAAGAGTATGACAGAGGAGGGAAGAGGGGGTTACTTAGTAAAAGCAGGCAGTGTGAGCTGCAGGAGGAAAGGAAACATTCCTCTGATCTGATGTTTAACTTGTACAAAGTGGTGCATGTCTGCCAGCAGGTCTGTGATAGATCTTCCACTCTCCAACAGCCCTGCTCAACCAGCCACGCAGAAATGACTTTACAACATCAAAGCTGGCATTAACGTCTCCTTCCCCTCATGTAAATGCACAAACAGAACAAAAAAGAAAGCTTTCCGCTCCGCCCTGCCTCCTTCGTTTCACTGAGAATCACCGCTGCCCCCCACGGGATCAACCCTGATGCAGCGTGTTAGGGAGAAACGGGGTTGGAGCATCCTGGGGGCTGCTTTGCATTACCAAAACAAACCATTCAGCAAACAAACAATTAGACACTCATGAATTATGGACAAGCTATCAGATGTAGCGATAGTGGGAAGTTGTGAGTGAGTGCTGAACTAATGAAGCTTCTGTCAGGCTGTGGACTCCAACACTACAGGGTGAATCAGTGGAACTTTCCTGCACGTATGTGAACTTTATCTGACTGGTGCTAATCATTCCTCAGCATCGATCTGAACAGTTGCAGAAGACAAGGGAAGCATGGGACGTAACAGACATACAGGTGTAATCCATGAAGCTACGCAGCTGTGCATCATCAGGCATGTTTCAGTTCGCACCCCCAACCCTGTGTTTACCTCTCACAGACACGCACAGTCCATGCAGCAATGATCCAGGAGGAAATGCTGAACACCAGCAGAACGGTTCCTGGACAAATGGTCATGAGAGTCTTCATGACAAAGCGTGTGTTGAAGTTGATCTTGTTGAGGGCACCGATGCTGCGGGACGAAGCATCCGTGAACAGCTTGCTGTGGAGGAGCATGACTCTGCCGATGAGGTAGAGTCTCAGGAACATGGGGATAGAGAGGATGATGTCCACATCTGCGTCCGCCACCGATGGCGTGTAGGTGAAGGCCAGCCGCGCCGTCCAAGTGAAGACGTACTGGCCTGGGATGGGGTGAATGGCACACACCAGAAGCTCCAGCACGATGAAGAAGATTCGCTCATATGTCATGGCTATCCTCCAATCGTCCGCACCGTTGTCCACCATAAACAGCTGCAGGAAAACACACAGAGACCAATGAGATTCTGCTTGTATGTCTGCAGCATAATATCCAGTTACACATGTTAGAGAGTTCAGTAAAATCACACAATATACACCAACTTCCTCTTCATCTCCTTCACCTGGTCTGCTTCCTGCTAACCAGTCAATCACATGACAGCGTGTCGTCAAGCTGAAGCTCAAACTGAGCATCAGAATGAGGAATTAAGGGGATTTGTTGTTGTGTGTCTGAGTGTTTACTGGGATTTTCCCACACTAACATCTCCAGTGTTTCCAGAGAAGGTCTGAAGGAGAGAAGAGATCCAGCAGCAGCAGTTGTCTGGACCAGGATGCAGCAGAAGATGGAGAAACTGGTCTGATGAGTCTCCAGTTCAGCTCCACATCCACATGGTAGGATCAGAACCTGCTGGAAACATCATGACAACATGGATCCATCCTGCCGTCAGGATCAACGGGGTCTCCCTCCATGACCATGTCCATCCCTTTCTGAGCGCAGTGTAGCATCTTCTGATGGAAACTTCCAGCAGGATGATGCACCATGTCACAAAGCTCACATCACCATGACGACGAGTTCACACTTGTATGTTTCCATTGGTTCAATCCATCACACCAAGATTACAGATGTGGGTCTGACTCGGCACTAGAAGGTGATGAAGAGGACAGTGGTCCTGATGAAGATTACGGTGATGGTCAAATAGTGACATCCGGAACGTAATTCCTCATAAGATAAAATGTAAATGAATCCATACTCCAAGTCTACTTTTATACAGTCACATTGGAATAATGAAACTCTTCCTTCCTGGACCGGACTCTGAAGTTTACCAGAGAAAATGTTGGAAGGTTTTCATGAGGACATCCCGAACTCTGCTGCTCATCCCACACATGCATTCTCCTTCCACATTTTCCTCCATTTATACGAGACATAAACTGCCTTTCCAGCTGTTAGAGATTTATTGTAACAACACAGTAACTGCAGGTTTTTAACAGAAAAAAGGAAAAAACTGAGTCCACCCACCTGGATTTCCCGGGCGTGGTACATTATTATAAGACCGAGGAGTATAACAGTGGAAAGGCTGATAAGGCATTTCAGTGCAAATGAGTATGAAGATTCCTGTAGAGAGAGAAAGACACGACATGAAGGAGGATGTTAGAAACGCCGGGACTTTCAGCAGCATGCTCATGCAACATACCAGCATCATCTGAGAAAAGCACATCTTATGTATGAGTCACTTTCTATTGCAAAAATGTTGGACTTCAGTAGAGATTATTTTTACTTTTCCATCATTTAAAAGAAAAATGAGAGCAGCAAATATCCACACACACAAAAAAAAGTTGCTAAATGATGCAGCGGCAGCCTGAGATGATCGAGTTCCACCAGCTGAACCACCAGTTCATCACAAACAGGCGGTCTTCCCAGCCTGCATCAGCAGCAGGGCCACCGTGGTGTGATAAATACACCAGCTGGATGCTGGGGCTTCAGCGTTGTTTATGTGACTACGTGCATATGCGGGGGCCACAGATCTGCTACTCAACCCCCCCTCCATGTGGGATGAATCAGCCGTAGTGTGAAGCGCCTGCTCTGCAGGAAGCTGACGATGAGAGCAGGTGGAGCTGCTCCGTCCTGCAGTGGTCCACATTCCAGGATGTATTTTTAGCTATCACTGAGATTGTCCCCAATGAAAGAATACCAAATAAAACAATGAATCCACCGTCCCCGCGCTCGCTGCCACACCTCCAGGACTCAGACACCATCGCGGTCAGCCCATGTGATGGAAAACATGCTGTTTGCAGCCCACGGTGCCTGCCTGACGGTGAAGGGGTGGTGGTTGGGGGGTCGGGCTCTGAGGCAGCAGGTCATTTCCATTTCAGCTGAGTCAGCCTGATGAATGGACCCAGTCCCCATCAGTCACAACAAACCCTCAGAGTTTTTTAAAAGTCCATAAATCATGCAGCAGATGAGCCCACAGGCTGGGACAGGGACCACAAGGACCAAGGGCTGAGTCTACAAACCACTATGAGAACCACGGGAATGGCAGTCCAGCACAGGGATCCCAATGTGGGGACCACAGGTTGGCATGTGACCATGGGGACAACAGGCCAGCAAAGGGAACCACGGGTTGGCATGGGGACCATCGGGAAAAGCACATGGTCCACAGGAACAAGGGGCCAGTTTGAGGACCAGCTTATGGTCTCCAGGCTGACAAAGCGACCCTGATGAGGACCACTGGTCAACATCAAGAACCCAAAGCAGGGACCACAGACCATTATGAGGACCACAAGGACGATCATCCTGTGACACAGGGACCACAAGTCGAAACGGAGACCATAGACCACAACAAGGACCACGAGGATGACAGTCTGGCACAGTGACTCTGATGCGGAGACCACAGGTCGAGATTGAGACGGAGACGGAGACCATGGGCCGGTACAGGGACCACAGAGATGGCAGTCCAGAATGGGGACCATCGGGACCACTGGCCAATATCTGGACCCCAACACAGGGACCATAAACCATCACAAGGACCACAGGGATGACAGTCCGGCACAGGGATTTTGATGTGGGGACCACAGACCAGCGTGGGAACTATGGGCCAGTACAGGGAACCATGGTCCGGCACAAAGTCCAGGGGGGCCACTGGTCAACACCAGGACACCAATGCGGGGACCACAGACCACCATGTGGACCACAGGGACAGCATTCTGGCACAGGGACCCCAAAGTGGGGACCACACGCCAACATGAGGACCATGGGGACCACAGGCCAGCACAGGGGCCCACAGGGACAACAGGCCAGCAGGGGACTTCAATCCTTGGACCACAAGGAACAAAGGCATGCACATTGGACCACAGGCTGGCAAGGGGATAGGGACCTCAACATGGGATACCCAGCATGGGTGTAACATTACAGCCCATCGTCTGCAAACCTTTATCTCAAATCAAACCAACAGATGGTATTTAATCAAGATAAACATAGTGTATAGACCCCTTTCCACTGAGCAGTTTGGCTTGTGTTGATACGGTCGGGTACACTACAGACCCATTTCTATCGAGCGGTTCTAGCCGGTAAGGTTGGACATGGTTGATTAGTTTGTGAATTTCCATTATAAAACTATCCCACAGAACCTAACCAAATCCCACTATTTCTGGGTCTCCTTCCATTGTAGGTCCATAGAAAATGGTTAAGGTGGACTTACTGGCGTCACATGATACAGTTTATTGATTGGTGGACAGAAAAACTTCACAGCTTACAACAAAAGCAAGTAGGAAATAAAAACTATGTTGCTTTTCTGTAGAGGTACAAGAATACAGGTGTGGTCTGGAACTACAAACTTTCCCAGTTGTTTTTTTTCTTGTTCTTTGCAGCATCACATCTGTTGTTATCACACAAGAATGACGCCACATTGGGGCAGTTGTAAATCAAACGGACAGACTCACATCTGCAGGTCATAAATAGACAGATGGTAAATAAACATGTTGACTTACTTTGCGTCCTACATTGCAGGACCAGCAATGTGACTATTGCACACACGTGCATCGCAATGAGAAATGAAATAAACTATGTATTGTGCAGCACTAGTGTCTTGTTGCCGGGATCCAGATCTCCTGTTGGGAACTTCTCCTAAATTTCGGATCATTTGCTGTCCGCAATGCAGAAGCATGGTCTGATGGTGAACTTTCACCACCAAACTTTAAACTCCATCATTACTTGTTTACGCTCCATCCTTTCACCTACAGGTGTAAAAAGGAAGCAGAAGCAGCATGGTGTGACTTAAGGCCTTTACTGGTCTCTGAATATTTCTCATAATAATTTGCATGGTAATATTTTTTGTCGAGTTAAATCAATGTAAACATTCATATCAGTGATGAAATTCCATCCAGCTATTTCACAAGTTTTATTTTCTCGAACTGAGCATGAGTTTTCTTTATATTCACATCCAACAGATATATAACTGACCAATCAGAGAAGACGTGTTGACTGATCACCAGTTGCGAGCTATGCAGGCATCACTTTCGCTGCTATTTCATTCAAACTTTGTATCATCACAGCCGAGCGTCTTTATTACTTATCTTCTCTGCTTCGTAAAGCGAGCAGCTAACTGCTAAGGCAGGTCCTCCAACTTTCCCACAGATGTCCTAAAGTCTATCCTGAAGGGGTCGTGGTCCAGCTTCAGATCCTGGATTAAACAATGAAACTCCCCAAGTTCTCCTCTCTTCTCTAGAACAGAATGAATCCAGCGCCTCTTTGTCTTTTCTTCTGCAGCATCAGTATGATGTTGTTGTGGCTTGATGTGGAATCCACCTAACCAGCGTGTTTTAAAAAATCATCATGCATCATCTGCAAATGTGGACTTCATGGTTCCCATAACAACCCCTTCTTAGCAAACATTGATCAGCTAATCTTTACTTAGCTGTAGCTTTGCATGGCAACGTATCTGGGACATGGTTGAAGTCTCATTCTGGAATCCTGACCATCAACATATTTACCTTATCCTTGGACCTAAAGCACCACCAAGAGGACCATGAAAAAGTTTTAGTTTTGCACCTATTGGCCGTCAGGGCTGCGGGATAACATAATATCAACTAGACACAACAAATATTACAATCATCAATGAGAAGATTAGGTGCAGTACAGCTTCCCAACACTTCGTGGTGATAACGTGTTAGTGAGTTATTCAACATAATCCACTGAACAGAAGAAGACACACAGCTAGCTGCTAGTTGTCAGCCTGTAGCAAAAGTTACGCAGAAGTATTTAAAATGAAAAAATATAGACAAAAATTGTCCCAGATCGACTTTTAAAAGTAAAAGTATTATGTAAGAACAATCCAACTCATTATGCTTTTGAAAGAAGGTAGAGCCGAGAGGTGTTTATGGAGTGTTAGCTAACATTAGCTAACGCTATCCATCACTGAAGCTCTGAAGGTTGCACACTAAAACAGCATCTAGAAACCAAGACATGGAGAAAGACATGTAAACAAAAACAGATGCAAAACACATCTGTCATATCTGGAAACTCTTTATAAGTCTATTAAATATAAATAAATTGTTCTATCCATCCATCTTCTGCCACTTATCTGGGGTTGGGGCAGCAGCCTAAGCAGGGAAGTCCAGACTTCCCTCTCCCCAGCTACATCTGCCAATTCTGCGGGGGGATGCGGAAGTGTTCCCAGGCCTGCCGAGCGATATAATCCCTCCAGCGTGTCCTGGGTCTCCCCCAGAGGGACGTGCCTGGAACACCTCACCAGGGAGGCGTACAGGAGGCATCCTGACCAGATGCCCGAGCCACCTCAACTGGTTCCTCTCGATACGGAGGAGCAGCGGCTCTACTCTGATCTCCTCCAGGATGACCGAGCTCCTCACCCTATCTCTAAGGGAGAACCCGCCTACCTTGCGGAGGAAGCTAATTTCAGCCACCTGTATAGAAGATCTCATTCCTTAAGGAACTCCAGATGGATCTCATCCACCCCTAGGGCCTTGCCACCAAGCTCCTTGGCCAGAAGAACAGAAGTTCAATTACAAAACACTATACTTCACCTACACGGTGATTTGAACCCTTTTATAAGAAGCCATTTAACTAAAACATTTCCATCTTTATCCATCAGTTTTTTCTTTGGTAAAATATAATCATAGATTTTGTGTTTATAAGCCCATCTTTAGCTTTTAAATGTATTCTTGTAGCTTTTATTCCATAAATTATCAGCCTGTTGGGCATCTCATTGTATGTACAGTTTCACCAGGTTGGTAACCACCCTATGTAGCCTTGTGAAGGCCTGAAAGTTTCATTTATTTCTTGTCCTGTTAAAGAACGGCATAGCTACAAACTGAGAATTTATATCAACAGCTCTATTTTCTAATGAACTTTGATATAATAAACTTAGTAGAAAAACATTGCACACATCATCTGTGATCACTTCACTGACATGTAGAAATATGTTGTAGAGAATAAAAATATCTTTCTTTAGTTCTGGGTGGGAATCAGACATCTACTTTTAGATCAGGCTGCACAGCGTAGCTACAATTCTAGCCGACTATAAACAATACTCACGACGACTGTAGCACCTATGAAGGTCCCTGAAAGGTACATTTAGTTGTTTTTTGTGTGCTTGTTTTGCTTGTATTTGTCCATTGAGGGTTGGCAGCGATGATAGATGGTTTGAAATGTTTTCCTCTTTATTTATCTCCATGGAGAGAGAAGTCTTACATTTCTGTTAGTACGAATTTCTTTGTCCAAGGAAACAAAAAGAAATTCCATGTTATTGTTGTTGTTTTTCTTTTATTATCTGAGCCAAAAAACGACATGTTAAATATTTTAGTGGAACAGGTAGCAGCGGCAGAAAATGCACCTGTGTGGTGTAATTACAGACACCTGATCAGATCAGGTCTGCTTGTTCACCACGCAGCGTTGGCTTAGACCCAACCTGGCTGGAATCAGCTGGTTGGGCCTGTTTTTCTCTGACAGAGCAGTTTCAGGACATCATCAGTGTTTAACTTACTAACAAGTTTTTATGTAGTTTCTGTCTTAGAAATGTTTCTTTTTTCTGACTTCCTCACTTAAAGGGTTTAAATATTTAGTTGTTAAATCCTGATTCAGATGATTGCATGACCAGCAGGACTGAATGAAAACATCTGAAGTTTGTGGTTCAGCTGGTTGAGCATTCAGCCTATCTACAGACGTTTGAGTCCTGTGCATGTCGTTTTCCTCCCACTAAAGCCCAAAAAGCCTTACACCACAGTGACCGCTCCCACTGAGACTGTTTCTGACTGTCTGTGTTTGCTGACCACAGTGCTACCTGTAAACATGATGTTTGGTCGGTTTAACTTGTAGTTCATGTGCTTAAAAGGAGTTTTTTCACTCTAAAGGTAAAAAACCAAACTATTTAAAAGGTTTGAAATAAGTTTGAACACATTAGATGATCAGCAGATTTTACTGCAGCAGTGCACATCAGAGTCCTCATCAACCTGACAGCTGCCAAACCCCCCCACAACTCAGAATAACAGCAGCAGTCACTCATGCTCCCACTCATGCATCATGCACACCAACAGCCTACCTTAGTGTAAACCCCCCATGACAGTTCTGTCTCCGTCACCATGACAACAATCCCAAACATCCCAAAGATGAGCGCGTAATCGCTGAGTCGTTTCCGTTTCTCGAACAGCGCCCTCCGGTGGCCGAGCTTGTAGCCAATGTCCTTGTTTTTCTTCTGTGGCGCCCTGCCCCCGCCCCGTCCGCTGCCCTCCCGGACCAAGCTCTCGTTGGACGCCTTGCTGGGGTCTTCGCCGCTGTTGCCCTTGGACACCACCACCTCCAGACCGGAGCTGTGCAGCGTCTGCAAAGGCTGCGTCTCCGAGTCGAGATCTGCGAGGTTGCGGCGCGACGAGGACGCCAGGCTGCCAACTAGTGGTCTCACCACGCCACCATTGTACTTGCAGGTGTTCATGGCTATCTGAGGGAGTCTGCCACTGCTCTCAGAGAGGGAGGGCTTGGATCCAGCATGGCTCAGCTTCTTCTGATCAGTAGTGGCCTGCAAAAAAGAAACAACTGCAATAAATACATGAAAGTATGACATAAGAAAGGGTGAGGGAACCACACAGGACACCAATGTGGGAGTTCTACCAGTAAAGATGATTAAACATATAGAACTACCTGTAAAAAGTGGCCAAACGAGAAAAGACAGCTGTATTGGTAATAATTTAACATTTAGTTAACTAACTATAATGGCAGCTTATAGATATACAGGAGACAGTCAACAGTCAAACTAATGAGACGTTTATGATTGGAAGACTTGTCTCTGTTGTTGCAGAACCAACCGAGCAGCAAAGTTCAGAAGTCTTCAACTTCTTGCACTCCAAGGCCTGCAGGGACGGGGGGTGCAGGACTAAACATCTGGTTGCACAGGTCAAACATCAGGTCTGTAATGTAACTATAGATGTGTGATAAACCATAAACCATATATAAAAGATGGGCGGAGCCTCCGTGACGTCACCCGTGGGTTTCTGAAGACCTGAATTGAACCGGTGGGCGGCTCCTACCATCACCATCTGGCAAACATCACACATTTTGTCTCTCCCGGACAAATACAAATATGGGCAAAGAAGTAGAGCTGAGAAGGCACTGGTGTCATGGCGTTGATGATTGACATCTAGCAATATCCTATCTGCATGTAGCCCAGAGCTAACCGAGCTAACCCAGAGTTAACAGGAGCTAACCAGCTAACAGAGGTAAGCGGGCTAAAGCTAAGTCACACAAAAGAGAAAAAAAAAGAAAGAAAAAAAAAAGAAAAAATAAAGCTAAGTCACACACTTAACTGCCTAAAAACCTAAGATGTCCTACATTCCTCCTTCTTGAAGCATGGTATCGGGTACCTGTCAATCAAAAGGACACACCTCTAAATATGCAGAATTTTGAGATTAAATTACTTTTAAACGGCGAGTTTAAAAGTAAAAAATTCACTCCCCCCACAGTTGTCATGAAGGTAAACCTGACCTATTAAACCTAAAATGTCTTTTGTACCAGGCTGTAAATATGTTTATTTCTGCTGTAAACATGTTTAATCCTGCTGTAAACATGTTTATTTCTGCTGTGAAGTTGGTCTTTTTAACATGGGAGTCTATGGGGATTTGCTCTGTTTTGCAGCCCCTAGTGGATGAAGGGGGAACTGCAGTTTTATGCACTACTGCATAGGCTTCACTTTTTACCGCCAGAGGCTCCGTCCATCTTTCATATAGGGTCTTTGGTGGAACTACAGAAAGTCCAGAATCTTAGCTAAAATCCATTAAACTATTTATATCACCACAAACACAGTTAAGACAATAAACAATTAAAAGACCAGGTAAGCAAAGTCCATAAAAATATGCAAAGACAAATAAGAGATCCCCATGTCCACACGACGGCATGTGAACAAACTGCACCTCCACTGAAAGCACATATCCCACAGATTCTAAAACTATAGGTTTAATCTGGATATGATCAAGACTCAACAAACCAGAAGCAAAAGCAAGCAGATTTATGCTCCATGTTTGAAAAATATCACCATATAAACTGTCTTACATTTGCCATCTTGCCCCCAAAACTTCTATCCACCAAGATAAAACTGCATATAGCACGTTTCCACTGTCCTGTGGGAGCCGTTTCACTTCCAACTTGCCCAGTTACCTGGCCCAGATTGGACACAGCAGGTGTCAGTCCTCACAAATATTTCCAGTCTTACCATCGATTTCTGGTCAGATGTGTGTAAACATGATGACATCAGTGTAATTTATACATTATCACATTAGATTGAGGGCTTGGTCATACTGATCGATATGGCCAACATATCATAGCTAAAGTTATAGCATCGCACAGAACAACATGCACCTGCAGAGCGCTTTGCAACACCTCCACCTCGGTATCTGTTCAGTAAAACCTCTGTTGCTTTATTTCATCTTCAGCTGAAATTAAGATGAAAATACAAAGTCGTGAAGAAGAAACTCGGAAGGAAAACATGGCTGAGAAAATGCAGGAAGGATTTCCCGACCCGGCTCGGTTTATTTGCCTCCTCCTGCTAAACAGCCGAGAAAGAGAAAATCGTTGGTGGAAAAAGCTACGAATAAAAAGCCTCGGATCACGCAAGGAGCAGAACCAGAGGGGGAGGAGCCAACACAAGGGGAGAGGCCAAGGCAGGAGGAGGAGCAAGGGCAGGGGGAGGAGTCAATACAGGGGAGGGGCCAAGACAGGAAGAGGAGCCAAAGACAGGGGAGGAGCAAGGACAGGGGGAGGAGTCAATACAGGGGAGGGGCCAAGACAGGAAGAGGAGCCAAAGACAGGGGAGGAGCAAGGACAGGGCGCCACTTTCACGTCTTGCTAGCTCCTAAACATCACCTACCCAAGCTTTAAAGGAGAGATTTCATTATAATAAAGTCAGTAAATGATTGGTGGATGATTTCCTTGTTATAATGCGACACATCTACTGTTGGAAAAGCTGTTTATGTCCTGTGCAGGAAATGCAGGAAATATTATCTCAAACATATGCTGAAATGCACACAGATAGCTAAAGAAGTTTGACCTGCAACCTCGCAGATGTTAGAGCTTCATTAGAACAAGCGCTGAATACTCGTGCACAAGTTTCCTGAAAGCAGAGAATAAAAACTGCGTTCATGCACAGAACACCACGTGCACGAGACTTTTCAGCCCTGCAGCGTTGTGCTTCCACGGTGCGTTTAAGTGCAGGTGGGACAGGTGCTTTTTGTGACGGGACGGGTGAGGATGTTGTGGCTCTTCGACAAACCTTGAGGATCCTGATTGTCTCATGTCCAGATGGATAAACGTCACCGGAGAGTCAACAACAGAATCAGCTGATGTGGAACGTTTTTCTTTTTTTTTTTCTTTTTGTCTTGTCCAGCATTTAGGCAGCAGAATGATGGTCTGGATGTTCTGTTGAGCAAATTTTCTCTGCCAAGGGAAGCTTTATAGATATAATGATCCCCTTGACTTTCTGAATTTTTATTTTATTTCTATATTTATTTTGTATTGTTGTTTGAATTGTAGAGTTTGTACTGCTGGACCAGAGAGTATAGACGAAAGACAGAAAGAGAAAGGAGAAGAAACACCTCATAAGAAAAGTGAAAGAGATAAAGAGAGAGAAAAAAACCCAACTAAAAAATAACCCAAAAACAAAAAGAAAGAAAACAACCTACAGATGTATACATACACACATACAGGCACACACATACATATACACACACATACACACGCATACATACACATACATATACACACACGTATACACACATAATATATATATATATATATATATATATATATATATATATATATATATATATATATATATATATATATATATATATATATACACGTATATATACATATGTACACATATACATATACACATACATACATATACACACACCTCTATGCACACACATACACGCACACACACACACACACACATACGCACACACATGTGCACACACACACACACACACACACACACACACACACACACACACACACACACACCCACCTACCCCCACCCACATGCATCCACACTTCCTCCTTAAACACACCCTATACACCCATTCTCTGACACACACTCAAACTCACACTCTCCTACCCCCGTTCTTTATACACACACACCCCCTCACACACACATCCCTGCTCCCTCTATAATCACCCATTCTTCCATACACGCATACCCCACTCTACACACACACACACACACCTCCCTACACCCCTCTATCCACATTCACACTCCTCATTGTACACCCACCCCATCACTTCCCTGTACCACCAACATAACCCCACATACGCACCCCCACCCATCTGCATACACCCCCCCTTCCTCCTATCCCAGCGGCCATCCACTTTCCTAAATTCTTTCACCCTGATCCCCCCCCCTCTACCCTAACATTCAGTCACCACTTCATCCATTGGCTCATGCACGCCCTCACCTTTCTTTCCCAACGTGTCCCCTGTGAGATACCCCCGGGGGAGCAGGGGATAGGAGGGCCCCGATCAGGGCCCCACAACTACCCCCCACCCCTGTCAATGCCCCCCCACCACTCCACACATGCAGCCGATCCAGCACCACCCAGGGCCAGCAGCAGTCCCACCCCCGCCAGGCCAGCCCAGACCCAGGCCCCCTGAACAGCACCACTCCCCCGCCCAAACCCCCCCGGCACAGCCCCAGAAATAGGGGCGTGGCAGGACCCCATTGTCACCCCCTCCCTCCCAGCTTATGAATGATTGTGAAGTGTGTGTTGTTTGCAATTAAAATTGGGAAGAAGTAACCACATCATGTTGGGAGCGGGACCACCAAAGTAGCCCCGCCCACCGCACACTGCATGGCCCGCCCCCCAAAATATGTCCATGTGGTGTCAGTGTGTGTTTTTTGTGTTATGTTGACTAAGTGTAATTAAAACTGGGAGGTGAACCGATGCTGGGTGCAGCGATCGAAACCACCTTGATGGCCTCTCTCACCATCCAGATCAACGTGTCCACCTCCCAACGTCCTGCCTGTGTGGTGGAAGAAGGGAAGGAGGGGGGTCCGGGGATTTAGGTCCCGAGGGAAGCGCGCCTCCCTCAAGAAGATGAGCCACCTGCGGCACGAGGCACGTCCCCCATTCCCGGGGCCCCCGAAGGCCAGGACAGGCCAAGGTCAGCTGCCCCAACAACCAGGGCCCTCAGCAACCCCAATAAAGGAGCCGCCATCGGCCCCAGAAGGCACCAACGAACCACATGCAAAAGTGGGGGGGGGGGGCAAAGAAGAGGAGGGGCGGGAGAAGGAGAGACAGACCAAGGGCCCGCCGCCCCCACACCCCCAGGAGACGCCCCCACCCAGAGACACGTTGCATTCCCTTCTCCTTTACACACCAACACATTCACACCCCGTTTTTCATATGAAAATCCTGAACTCTGCTGTTCATCACATGCACACACTTGTCTTCTAGATGTTCCTCCATTTATACAAGACATTGTTTCAACAAAACAAATTCAACAAAAGCTCATTTTTATTGATTTTTTTGTTAGTTTACTTCATTTGCCATTAAAAACTCTTCCAGCTGTGTTTTGGAGCTTTTGTTTTTTTCTGGATGTGTGCGTGTCTACTCTCAATAAAATGCATAAAAACCAAAACTCTCAAAAAGAAATGAATAATAAATGCAGTTGGATGTATAAATAAAAGCATATAACCAGTAGTGGACCCTACAAAGTGCAGAAAATGGAATCTTTGCTCAGGACAAATTCAGATATGAAAGATTAATGTTCGCTGTGACCCTGTTTCTTGTCACACAAACACTTTTCCTGCAGAGAGGAGCATTTTCACCAAGAGACAGAAAAACATGCCGCCAACCTCCTGCGCCAGGAATAAAACAACTTTTCACTGGTTTAGTAGAAAAACAAAGGATGAAAAGCATCGTGCATGAAACAGACATAAAGCACAAAGTTATTGTTTACAGATGTTAATAGATGACATTTTGATATACATTCATTTTTAGCTTTATCCAGACAATTTAATTAATTTTCTCTTAATTAATTTATTTTTTTGGTTATACTTTATTTTAAGGGAAATAAAATACATTTATTTTATTTTATTTTATTTCATTTTATAGATTGAATTTATAATCATAGAAAAATATTCAAGCAGAAACCTCCAAAAGGATGGATAAAGGATCTTTTATGTTAACTTAATGGAGAGATTTTAACATGTCAGGGAATCAATTTTATTTTATTTTATTTTATTTTATTTTATTTTATTTTATTCATCACCAGCTGTCCATGTGGAGTCTGCAGAGCGCCTGTCTGTCCGTCCGTCCTCTGCTCCACACAGACCTGGACAGATTATTATAATGGCTTCTGAAAACTTCACATGGAACGTTACCTTCTACGAAACAAGTCCGGGGTGTGTGATAGCACTGCTGCTCCTTTTCATTAGCCTTGACAAAGCATGCCTAATGCCTCTAAATGTGCTGCTGGGAATACAGAAGGGCAGGTCTAATGGAAATGTACTTCCTCTGGTCCTGTGATGCTATCGCCTTCCACATATTGTGGCGCATGAGAACAGGACTAAAGGTTACGGATTAGTGCAGCCAGTAGTGTTTCTAATCCCCTTTTCTGTATTAATCTGTGCCATTAGGACCCCTCCACATGTCCGAATTTGTGTGCTGAGTCAAGTTTGGGTTTGAATGACAGGAAAGAGCAGAACTAGATGCTGGTGTGGTTGTACTGGTCAGAGAGATGTGGTGTTTCCACGGTGATAAACTCAGAAGAGTGAGCACAATCATCAGAGCTAATTTTGATAAAAGCAACTGGATTAAAGCGTCTGGTGATGGATTTTACAGTTAACTCTGTTAACTCCATCTGACAACGAAGCGTCACACAGTCGCTGCAGAATCCTGCTGCACGCCGCATGTTTCCTCTGGATGGTTGTCGGTTCAAATCCCAGGAAACACTCAGCCTTAAATCTCTTTTCATCCTCAGTCTGAAGCTCAGCGTGTCTACAAGCAGACTGACCGGTTAACAGCCGGTTAGCAGCCAGATAACAGCTGGTTAACAGTCGATTAACAGCCGGTTAACAGTTGGTTAACAGCTGGTTAACAGTCGGTTAACAGTCGGTTAACAGCCAGTTAACAGCCGGTTAACAGCCAGATAACAGTTGGTTAACAGCCGGTTAACAGTTGGTTAACAGCTGGTTAACAGTCGGTTAACAGTCGGTTAACAGCCAGTTAACAGCCGGTTAACAGCCAGATAACAGTTGGTTAACAGCCGGTTAGCAGCCAGATAACAGCTGGTTAACAGTCGATTAACAGCCGGTTAACAGTTGGTTAACAGCTGGTTAACAGTCGGTTAACAGTCGGTTAACAGCCAGTTAACAGCCGGTTAACAGCCAGATAACAGCTGGTTAACAGTCGGTTAACAGCCGGTTAACAGCCAGATAACAGCTGGTTAACAGTCGGTTAACAGTCGGTTAAGAGCCAGTTAACAGCCAGATAACAGCTGGTTCACAGTCGGTTAACAGCTGGTTAACAGCCAGATAACAGCTGGTTAACAACCGTTAACAGCCAGTTAACAGCCAGATAACAGCTGGTTCACAGTCGGTTAACAGCCGGTTAACAGCCAGATAACAGCTGGTTAACAGTCGGTTAACAGTCGGTTAAGAGCCAGTTAACAGCCAGATAACAGCTGGTTCACAGTCGGTTAACAGCTGGTTAACAGCCAGATAACAGCTGGTTAACAACCGTTAACAGCCAGTTAACAGCCAGATAACAGCTGGTTCACAGTCGGTTAACAGCTGGTTAACAGCCAGATAACAGCTGGTTAACAACCGTTAACAGCTGGTTAACAGCCAGATAACAGCTGGTTAACAACCGGTTAACAGTCGGTTAACAGCCAGATAACAGCTGGTTAACAGCCGGTTAACAGTCAGTTAACAGCCAGATAACAGTTGGTTAACAGTCGGTTAACAGCCAGATAACAGATGGTTAACAGTCAGTTAACAGCCAGATAACAGCTGATTAACAGTCAGTTAACAGCCAGATAACAGATGGTTAACAGTCAGTTAACAGCCAGATAACAGATGGTTAACAGTCAGTTAACAGCCAGATAACAGCTGGTTAACAGTCGGTTAACAGCCAGATAACAGATGGTTAACAGCCAGCTAACAGCCAGATAACAGCTGGTTAACAGCTGGTTAACAGCCAGTAAACAGCTGGATAACAGCTGGTTAACAGCTGGTTAACCGGCTGTTCAACAGCCAGATAACAGATGGTTAACAGCCAGTTAACAGCTGGTTAACAGTCAGATAACAGCTGGATAACAGTTGGTTAACAGCCGGTTAACAGCCAGATAACAGCTGGATAACAGATGGTTAACCGCTGGTTAACAGCCAGATAACAGCTGGTTAACAACCGTTAACAGCTGGTTAACAGCCAGATAACAGCTGGTTAACAACCGGTTAACAGTCGGTTAACAGTCAGATAACAGCTTGTTAACAGCCGGTTAACAGTCAGTTAACAGCCAGCTAACAGCTGGTTAACAGTCGGTTAACACCCAGATAACAGATGGTTAACAGTCAGTTAACAGCCAGATAACAGCTGGTTAACAGTCGGTTAACAGCCAGTAAACAGCTGGATAACAGCTGGTTAACAGCTGGTTAACCGGCTGTTCAACAGCCAGATAACAGATGGTTAACAGCCGGATAACAGATGGTTAATAGCCAGTTAACAGCCGGTTAACAGTCAGTTAACAGATGGTTAACATCCGGTTAACAGCCAGTTAACAGCCAGATAACAGCTGGTTAACAGCCGGTGAACAGCCAGATAAAAGCTGGTTAACAGTCAGTTAACAGCCAGATAACAGCTGGTTAACAGCCGGTTAACAGCCAGATAACAGCTGGTTAACAGCCGGTTAACAGCCAGATTACAGATGGTTAACAGGAAGTAGATCAGGTGAGAGCATCAGTGAAACGTGAGAGTGGGATTATAGGTCTGGCTGCATTGATAATGATGAAGATGATGAAGATGATAATGATGAAGATGATGATAATGATGATGATGATGATGATGATGATGACTAAGATGATGATGATGATGATGATTAAGATGATGATGATGATGATGAATAAGATGATGATGATGATGATGATTAAGATGATGATGATGATGATGATGATGATGATGATGATGATGATGATGAATAAGATGATGATGATGATGATTAAGATGATGATGATGATGATGATGATGATAATGATGATGATGATGATGACTAAGATGATGATGATGATGATGATGATGATAATGATGAATAAGATGATGATGATGATGATGATTAAGATGATGATGATGATGATGATTAAGATGATGATGATGATGATGAATAAGATGATGATGATGATGATTAAGATGATGATGATGATGATGATGATAATGATGATGATGATGATGACTAAGATGATGATGATTAAGATGATGATGATGATGATTAAGATGATGATGATGATTAAGATGATGATGATGATGATGATGATGATGATGATTAAGATGATGATGATGATGATGACTAAGATGATGATGATTAAGATGATGATGATGATGATTAAGATGATGATGATGATGATGATGATTAAGATGATGATGATGATGATGATGATGATGAATAAGATGATGATGATGATGATAATGATGATGATGATGATGATTAAGATGATGATGATGATGATTAAGATGATGATGATGATGATGAATAAGATGATGATGATGATGATGACTAAGATGATGATGATGATGATTAAGACGACGACGATGATGATGATGAGGAGGAGGATCTTAGTGTCATCCAGGGAGAAGTTTTGTTTGGAAGGTAAAAACTCTGACAGAATTATTTTTAGTCTCGGTTTTGCATCCTGAGATGTTTGATGTGTAAATATGGACCCGACCAGTTTCATCAGCCTGTGATGAAGAGCGTTGTCTAAAAGTAGCACATATGGAGATGGCGAGGGACAGAGACGGCGTCCAGGATGTCCTTATCAAACTGCATGTCCTCCTCTCTGAGACCAGCTGCTGCTGTGGCCGTTGGTTTGGCTTCCGGGTCATTTATTTATTTGTACAATAAAATCCAACAAAACAAAATAAACAACAAATAAATTAATTAATGAATAAGTCAGAAGAATAGAACAAAGTGTGACTGGATAAAACTGGACCCAGGACCCAGGACCCTGATCCAGGACACTGTACCAGGACCCAGGTCACAAGACCCAGGACCCAGGATCCAGGACCCAGTACCAGAAGCCAGCACCGGTTCTGCTGGAAGTGAGAAGTTCATCGGGAGGACCAGACAGAAAAGAAGGAACGGTCTTTCAGCTCGGTGCTACACGATGAAGGGAGAACATCTGCAGATCATAGATCACTATGTGAACATGGTCTCTGCAAAAACCAAACAGAACTAAAGTGGTTTTTAGTCCCGACAGTCCAGGAGAGGTCTGGCTCAGTTTGGGACCACCTGTGAGACCTCACATCAGTCTGCCTGTAGGTCACAACAGATCAAGGTCAGGAAAAGGTCAACAGCACGGTGATTTTTTCCGATGTTTAAGTTTGTTATCAGGATCCGACTACGTTACCTTTAACGGGTCTTTTCTGGTTTTGATCCGGGAGAAAAGCTTCTGACAACTGAGCAGACACACTGACAAATGAGACACAACGTTCCTGTAATTTGGTTTCCAGTTGCAGTGATGGATCAGAGTAATATGGCTGTGTTGTGACAGTCCTGCACCAGTACAGGAGGCCAACATGTAAACGGAGACCATCGCAGGAAGCGCCGCTTCAGTAATGTGATGAAGCGGCTGCCGCTAAAAGCTTCGGTTACCTGAAGACCGCTAGACGGGTCGGGATGGACACAAACACTGGGATGGGCCCCAAATCCAAAACCAAATCATCTGATGGAAAGGGTGAGCTGTTTGTCAGTCTGGTGCAGCAACACACCGAGGAGCTTTAACTGGTCTTACTGGGAACAGGATGGTAACATAACTGGGTATGAAGGATCATTTCAGAGGCAGAGACGGAGCTTCACCACCCAGAGACAAACTGGATCTAAAAACGATGAAGATTTGGCAGATGAGACTGGATGCTGGTGATCTTCTGCTTTAAGACATAGAGATCTACTACTGGAAACCAGTGCGTGGACTCAGGAAGCTTCCAGAAACCAGTGTGAACCCAGTTCATGCAGGTTAAAGCTCCATCATATGTGAAGAGGATCCAGAAACACGCTGTCTTCTCTGGACCAAAGCTCATTTAAAATGTTCTGAGTGGAAACCTGGATGAAGATGTGGAATAGTTTGTGGACAGCATGGACGGCGTGTCCTGCAGACTAAAGAGGAGAGGGAGCATCCAGCTTGTTATCAGCCTGCATCTCTGATGGGATGGGGTTGCATTAGTGCCGATGGCGTGGGCAGCTTCCACATCTGGGAAGCTCCATCAATGCTGAAACATCTGCTCCCATCCAGACAACGTCTCTTTCAGGGAAGACCTTCCACCATGCTGGACCACATCCTGATGGTGGAACAGGAGAACTGGTCCCAGCTCTGACACTGGGAACACTGGGAACACTGGGAACACTGGATTCTAAATCATAAAGCTGTGCGTTAAAACATCTGCTGCAGCCTTGAGCTCTTTACGCTGAGAGGAAACAACTCAGAAACAGTTTGGAAAAGCAGCACAATGACACGGAGGAACCCTGAAGAGCTGCTCCCCGCGGGGGTCTCTGGCCCCCCCGACGCTGCCACATTTCCGTGACAGGCCAGCAGGAATCCAGCCTCCGCCGCCCAGCCTGACCAGCATCCTTACTGGGCGCTGGAGGGGCAGAAAAGCCCGGAGGAGAATCCTGCAGCGGAGACGAGAGGAATGCATGTCTGCTGATGATCCTCATCGGGAGGAATGGCCGAGCCTCTCCACGCGTCTCCGCAGGACGTCGCTTCGCTCTCGTTCAGTTCAGCAGGATGAGGAAAGTCTGCGTCCCTCAGGACCAGGGCTGAGGCAGCAATGATACGTCATCCTCCACGCCGCTGATGGATGTCATCCATCACACCTGGAAGGGTCCTCTGGTGTGTTGCAGAGTCCCGCTCCAGCACGCCTCATTACTCCTCATGCTGGAAAATAAGATTTCATTTCATCTTGGATGTGTGGTAGGAAGGTGGCGGGACAGCTGGGAGTCCAGTGTCCGGACCGTTACCAGGACAACGAGCCGGCGGAGAAACCGCCGGAAGAGACGACAGCAGACAGGAAGTCCAGCTGGATCGTTGAAGAACGACACAAAGAGAGAGAGGAGCAGGAAGGGTCGGAAAACACGGCGATATTTACTCAGAGTTCCGTTTGATGGGAATCATGTGAAACCATGAAGAGGTTTGTTTTCAGACACAAGATGAGTTGCTGTTGGATCAAGTCGTGAAGTGATGATGAAGAGACGACTCACTGGATAAATGCTGACAGGAAGATAAATGAAAAGTTTGAGTGAAGCTGATGATGGAAAAGAAGAAAAACTTTAAAAAAGTTTTTTAAAAAAAAGCTTCATAGGAAACACGCAGATCAACATCAGCTGTTCTGCCTCCTGGTGGCTGACTGATCACACACTAACATCTCCAGTGTTTCCAGAGAAGGTCTGAAGGAGAGAAGAGATCCAGCAGCAGCAGTTGTCTGGACCAGGATGCAGCAGAAGATGGAGAAACTGGTCTGATGAGTCTCCAGTTCAGCTCCACATCCACATGGTAGGATCAGAACCTGCTGGAAACATCATGACAACATGGATCCATCCTGCCGTCAGGATCAACGCTTCAGGCTGCTGCTGCTGCTGGAATGGTGTGGTGGTGGGGGGGTTCTGGTCCCAGTTCAGACCCCTTATTCCCAGCATGGCCCGGTTTAACCAGCACAGCCTACCTGAGTGTTGCTGCTGACCATGTCCATCCCAGACCTGCAGCCGCTGTGTGATGCTTCATGTCAGCTGGAGCAGAACCTCCACCTTGTTCAGTCCATGGAGGTCCGACCCGGTACCAGAAGGTCCAGATGAAGAGGACGACCCGGTACCAGAAGGTCCAGATGAAGAGGATGACCCGGTACCAGAAGGTCTAGATGAAGAGGACGACCCGGTACCAGAAGGTCCAGATGAAGAGGACGACCCGGTACCAGAAGGTCCAGATGAAGAGGACGACCCGGTACCAGAAGGTCCAGATGAAGAGGAAGACCCGGTACCAGAAGGTCCAGATGAAGAGGAAGACCCGGTACCAGAAGGTCCAGATGAAGAGGAAGACCCGGTTCTATTAACCGACAGAAGTGTTTGCAGCCTTTCTACGGTAAAATCAGACGAGGCGTGGAGACGACCTGACACGATGGTCTGATGTGTTTTACATGTATGATGACACAGACATGATGCAACAGCATCAACTTCCTGCAGAAATACGCTTAAAATGAAATTAGCATATATTAAAATATAAAATAAATGAAATTAGCATATATTAAAATATAAAATAAATGAAATTAGCATATAATAAAATGTAAAATAAAATGTAAAATAAAGCAATAATTAAAAAATGAAAGATAAAAACCAACATGGCTGCTGCTTCTCTTTCTCTCATTTCATTCATCTATCGATGTTCAGAGATCCGAACACGACAAGCAGAACTGAAATACATCTCAGGGTATTAAACATGATGTGTGCAGGACGACCCCCCCCGTCTCGGACGTTTCGTTTAGAATCAGAGAAAAGTTGCAGGAAGGAGGAGAAACCTCCACGGAGGGAAGAGACGGCAGGTACCGACCGCCGGGAGCCAGATCACAGCGACACGTTGCTTTCTAATTAGAAGGGCTGGTCCACGTGTGAGTGTGTCTGTAAATGAGGTCCTGGGGAGATTGGGGTTAAAACTGTAGGGGGGGGGGGGTTCCTGTGGGACACTTACTGCCTGATTAGAAATGATTTTCATTTCCAGCAAACTGAAGGCGAGTTGTTGGAACACGGATCAGGACAGAGAGGGAGGACTGGTCGTGGAGTTGGTGTCCAGAAGCTGCAGGACATTTATTTACTTACAGCGTTTATTTACTATTTACTGCACAGATGGCGGCGACTGATCACTGTCTGTACGGAGCATCAACACATCAGATGATGTCATTAATTATTCATTCATTCATTCATTCATTCATTCATTCATCATGAGTAGGTCACGCTGACCTACTCATCATGTCCACCCAACGAGTTGAAAGCTACAGTCACTAATTTAAGTATCGCATTTTACTGCAATACTTTTCACAATCGCATCCAAACGAAAGCGTCTCGCAGCTTGGAATGAGTTGTTTATACAAACACAGGTGGCGGCGCAGCCAATGGAAGGCTGCCACGTTGCATCGCCATCTTTAAAACGTGTGGCTGAGAAAGACGACTGTGGGTGATTTCAGTGGTGGTCGGGGTTGATGTCGTCCTGCTAGTCACATGATTTCTACATAGACCCTACATGAAAGATGGACGGAGCCTTCGGCGGTTAAAAGTGAAGCCTATGTGGAAGTGTATAAAACTGCAGTTCCCCCTTCATCCACTAGGGGCTGCAAAACAGAGCAAATCCCCATAGACTCCCATGTTAAAAAGACCAACTTCACAGCAGAAATAAACATGTTTACAGCAGGAATAAACATGTTTACAGCAGGAATAAACATGTTTACAGCAGGAATAAACACGTTTACAGCAGGAATAAACATGTTTACAGCCTGGTTCAAAAATCCATTTTAGGTTTAATAGGTCAGGTTTACCTTCATGACAACTGTGGGGAGGAGTGAATTTTTTTCTAACTCGTCCGTTTAAAAGTAATTTAATCTTGAAGTTCGGCATATTTAGGGGCGTGTCCTTTTGATTGACAGGTACCCGATCTCCCACTTCATGTAAGAAGTACGTAGAACAACCACAATTTTTAGCTGTTAACAACATGACTTAGCTTTAGCCCGCTTACCTCCTTTAGCTGGTTAGCTCCTGTTATCTCCGGGTTAGCTCAGTTAGCTCTGAGCTACAGAAAGCTCGGAGTTAGCTCGATGTCAAACATCCACCATGACGCTCACAGCCCCCCTCTCAGCTCCACCTCTTTGCCCATATTTTCCAGGCGAGACGACACGCATGCCCCTGCCAAGATGGTGATGGTAGGAACCGCCCACCGAGCTTCAATTCAGCTCTTCAGAAACCTACGGGTGACGTCATGGAGGCTCCGCCCATCTTTTTATATACAGTCCATGGATTTCACACAATGACATTAGCTATTAGCATTAGCTTGGCACCAAATACACAGAGAGCAGCTTGTATCTCACCGGTAGCAAAAACGAAACAGAATTATGTGGTTGTGCACCTCAGCACCTGACGGGACCCTCCAACGTATCCTAGATGTTGATGTTTTCACATCTACGACTGTCTGCAGCTTCGGAAATAACGTGCTAAACAGCGAGCTGCCAGAAAGCAGAAACTCAGTTAGTTAGCGACTCGCTATGTTATCATTTATGTTCCACAGCGTTCCTTCCTGTCAAACTGATGCTGTACTTTCTGCTCCTTCCTGTCCTTCATGCACATGCTTAGCTGAGGCGATCAGGGGCAGCTTTGACGTCATCAGAAACATTAATGGCATGCAGGCAGCGGAGCTCCAAAGTTTGGGAGAACTTTACAGAAATGTAAGAGTGAAAAATCTGCACGCTAGAATTTTCCTTCCTTCAACGGCGATGCACGAGTGGCAGATTGACCTTCTGGCCAACAGGGACACTCATCAACTTGGTAACTGTCTCTGCGAGCAGCAATGTCCAGCTTTAATCCTCCAGCCATGCAGTTTTAGATGTTTCCTGATCCAACTCACCTGATTCTAACTAAATGTCTCTCTGCAACAGTTGGTTCTGTCCAAACATGTCGACCGGTTACCCTGATTCCTGTGCCGTGTCCAGGGAAACGTCCAGAACCTGAAGAATACAGGACCTGCTTTGGACACCTCACCAATCCTGCCAAAAGGATCAGGATCTGCATCGGCGGATCGGACGCCATCCATCACCATGGAAACAGCATGTTTTTCCTGCCCAGCCCCAGACACGGTGAACGACGTGGTGACTGTTATGCTAACTGTTAGCATTAGCATGATGTCAGCAAATTCACATGATTAGAAAATCTTTCTAATGAAACAGCAACATGCCTCAAATGCAGGACTGACATTTCCAGCCAGATTTTACTGGTTTACTTTGCTTCCATTGCATTTCTAGACTTTTCTTGCCTCCCAGTTCCTGAATAGGGATCGTTTTCTCAACTTAAGTCAATTTAAAACAGAAATTGTGGGTTTTTTGGCCAACAACCTGTCTGCATGGACATGAGAGTGTTATTGGTCCTCTACGTCCATCCCTCTGCAGGAGACCTCGGGGTGATTTCAGACTGCCTGTTGAAGGTTTTTACCATTGAGACTTCTTCCAGACAGAAAGCCGTCTCTTCCCCAGGCAGATTTTCAAAGAGCAATTCAAGCTTTTGCCACATCTTGACTCGATGACTGTAACTCGCTGTGCATCGGGTTGGACCAGCGTTGTCTCCAGGGTTTGCAGAATGTGCAGAATGCTGATTTACTCCTGCACTGGCCTGTCTTCTAGGGCTCCCAGTTACTTTTAGAGTCCAATTTAAGATTTTAATTGTTTTTAAACGTTTGCACCTCACGGTCCGCCTGGTTTTACCCGATCTTCTGCAGCCCTAAGCTCCGTCTGGAGCCCTGAGGTCTGCAGACCAGCTCCTGTTGCTCTAAAACCAGGCTCAGAGCTTGAGATGGAGCCTCTTTGGTGGAACAGCCTTCCAACTCATAGACTGTATATAAAGAGATGGGCGGAGCCTCAGTGACATCACCCGTAGGTTTCTGAAGAGCTGAATTGAAGCTCGGTGGGCGGTTCCTACCATCACCATCTTGGCAGGGGCGTGCGTGTCGTCTCTCCTAGAAAATACAAATATGGGCAAAGAGGTGGAGCTGAGAGGGGGGCTGTGAGCGTCATGGTGGATGATTGACATCGAGCAAACTCCGAGCTTTCTGTAGCTCAGAGCTAACTGAGCTAACCCGGCTAAAAACTGCGGTTGTTCTACGTTCTTCTTACCTGAAGCAGGAGATCGGGTACCTGTCAATCAAAAGGACACGCCCCTAAATATGCTGAACTTCAAGATGAAATTACTTTTAAACGGATAAGTTAGAAAAAAAATTCACTCCCCCCATAGTTGTCATGAAGGTAAACCTGACCTAACTAGCTAACGGAGGTAAGTGGGCTAAAGGCAAGTCACGTTGTTAAGCAGCTAAAAACCGCGGTTGTTCTACGTTCTTCTGACTTGAAGCTGGAGATCGGGTACCTGTCAATTAAAAGGACACGCCCCTAAATATGACAAACTTTCAGATTAAATTACTTTTAAACGGGCGAGTTAGAAAAAAATTCACTCCCCCCACAGTTGTCATGAAGGTAAACCTGACATATTAAACCTAAAATGGATTTTTGAACCAGGCTGTAAATATGTTTATTTCTGCTGTAAACATGTTTATTTCTGCAGTAAACGTGTTTATTTCTGCAGTAAACATGTTTATTTCTGCTGTGAAGTTGGTCTTTTTAACATGGGAGTCTATGGGGGTTTGCTCTGTTTTGCAGCCCCTAGTGGATGAAGGGAGAACTGCAGTTTTATGCAGTTCCACATAGGCTTCACTTTTAACTGCCGAAGGTCGCCGCTTGTTCCATCTCTGTTAGGACCTCACACTCCCTGCATGAGTCCAGTCTGAAAACATCTCCCTGCATTTAAAACTTAGTTAAACAAGATATTTTGTTTAACTAGGTATTTTGTTTACAATCTTTTTTTTAAATTTATTTATATTCTCTGTGTTAATCATGTTTTCATTGTGTACCTGATGTCTTTCTGGCATTTTCTCTCATGTAATAATCAAAGATAGTATTAATTGATATGAGTATTTGTACTTTAAATTTTTTTTATTTTTTTAGCACTTTGGTTGTGTGGTTGTGAGGTTGTGAGGTTGTGAGGTTGTGAGGTTGGGTTAATTCTGCTGTACAAACAAAATCTGAACTACATTGAATTGAGTTCTGTTTTTTCTTAAGTTGTTATTTTAGGTGGTTCTGCCTTTGCAGCGCCTCTATTTTCCTACTTGAACCTGTTTCCTACATCGACCTGCCTCCTCTATCTCCGTCTGCATCTGGGTCCTGCTTCCTCCATACATCACCGTTCATTTTGCAGCGACAGCCTGAGACTGGAGTAAAATATCAGATATTCAAAGCCAGATTTGTCTGCAAACAGTCGTTCGAAAATCCCCCGGAAAGACGGCATTATGCAGATTTGTTCTGTAACGCCTGAGGAGTGGCACTTCTATCCAGGGATGTTTTGCACGTGTAGCTACACGGTGCTCATAACACCTCTGTCTTCCCTTCCAAGCAAACCGGTGAACTGAAGGCTTTTGTTTACGAGAAAAGAAATGAATCTTTCCAGAATTACTCAGCAGCTGATCACAGGAGCAGCTTCAGACGGAGGTTGTAAACACACCTGCTCCAACCATTTAGATCGATCAGGAGGAGCACATCATTCCTGAGGGATCCTCCTCCTCTGCGCTGCTTCAAGAAGCTACATCTGCCGAGCTCATGGATCTGTGTTGCCACGGCAACAGGACCAACAACTGGGCTATCACAGCAGAGCAGAAACCTTTCAGCCTTTCACGGTGTGGAGGTGGATGCGTCTTTCTCATAGCTGGAGCAAGACAAACGTAATGTCAGCAACATGCAAGCAGGAGAGTAGACACTCCAACACTCTTTTATTCTTTGAGGGTTTTTTTTTTTTTTTTAAATACAACTAAAGGAATATTTCCCTGCAGAAGCAGCAAACATCGTGCTGGTTAGCTGCAACAACTCCATTCACTGGGTTTAGTTTGGTCTCCATCGTCACCGACAGGCTTTGGTTCAATTGTTCTGTAAAATATGAGCTACTTAAGCTTTTCTTTCAGGCAGGACTGTCCAGCTTTGGTCCTCGATGTCATGCAGGTTCTCCATGTATCCCTGCTCCAACACAGGGATACATGGAAAACCTGCAGGAATACGGCCTTGAGGATCGACTTTGGAGACCCCTGGTTTTGGACATGGTGGGTTTAAGGAGGTTTAGGTAAAGGGAGGTCTAGATTTAGGAGGTTTACGTAAAGGGAGGTCTAGATTTAGGGAGAAAGTCGCTTTTATTATTATCATCATTTTTTATCATCTCCAACGACCCCAAAGGTCTTAAAGGCTCACAGCATCGACACACGAGGTGAACACGTCTCACCTGACAAATAAATTCTTCTGTAAAACTCAACACTGAACATGAAAACGGGACAAGAAGACGGTTCAGTGTTTCACCTCTTAGTTTGGGTTCATCAGCAGTATTTACCTGACTGATTGATTGGTCAGTGCTGATCACTCGCATCAGAGGGGTGCAGACAACTGACATGTTCATTTCAGATACTTTCCATCACATCATGCTGAAACTCAACATGTTTTTAGCTGTGTTACATGTCGTTCCTTAACGCATGCATGTCCAGAGAGAAATTCATGTTTACTTTTCTGATTCAAGGAGAATCGGAACGAATCCCAACATAAAGCTCAACGGAGACGTAGACAGATGTGTGGAGTCCGTGGTCTGTAGCTCCCTCAAAGGAAACATCAAGCTCAACTCAGGACGGAGATTGAAGCACAACACTGACAACCCCCCAAGGAGGAAACCAGAGCCTACAAGTGGAGGATAATGGGCCTTTAAAAAGCTATCTGGGGCCAAGCTTTCAGGTGAGCATCTTGCAAACATCCTGCAGAAGAATGAGCAGAATTCTGACAGCTTAAGTGCATCAGATACAGAGCCTGATGGCCGTCACTGTGGAAAGGTTGGTGGAAAACTCCCAAGTGAGCCCAGTTCCCACCACTCAGCCTGTAAATCTGAACCAGAAACTAAATTCACCACATCAGACACAAAGCAGTGGGCGAAGGCGCAGAGTTACGGCGCGGAGTTACGGCGCGGAGTTACGGCGCGGAGTTACACCGCGGAGTTACGGCACGGAGTTACGGCGCGGAGTTACACCGCGGAGTTACGGCACGGAGTTACGGCGCGGAGTTACGGCACGGAATTACGGCGCGGAGTTACGGCGCGGAGTTACGGCGCGGAGTTACGGCACGGAATTACGGCGCGGAGTTACGGCGCGGAGTTACACCGCGGAGTTACGGCACGGAGTTACGGCGCGGAGTTACGGCACGGAATTACGGCGCAGAGTTACGGCGCGGAGTTACGGCGCGGAGTTACGGCACGGAATTACGGCGCGGAGTTACGGCGCGGAGTTACGGCGCGGAGTTACACGTTACAGCGTGGAGTTACGGCGCGGAGTTACACGTTACGGCGTGGAGTTACGGCACGGAGTTACACGTTACGGCACGGAGTTACGGCACGGAGTTACGGCGCGGAGTTACGGCGCGGAGTTACGGCGCGGAGTTACACATTACGGCGTGGAGTTACGGCGCGGAGTTACACGTTACGGCGTGGAGTTACGGCGCGGAGTTACGGCACGGAGTTACGGCGCGGAGTTACACGTTACGGCGTGGAGTTACGGCGCGGAGTTACACGTTACGGCGTGGAGTTACGGCGCGGAGTTACGGCACGGAGTTACGGCGCGGAGTTACACGTTACGGCGTGGAGTTACGGCGCGGAGTTACACGTTACAGCGTGGAGTTACGGCGCGGAGTTACGGCACGGAGTTACGGCGCGGAGTTACACGTTACGGCGTGGAGTTACGGCGCGGAGTTACACGTTACGGCGTGGAGTTACGGCGCGGAGTTACGGCACGGAGTTACGGCGCGGAGTTACACGTTACGGCGTGGAGTTACGGCGCGGAGTTACACGTTACAGCGTGGAGTTACGGCGCGGAGTTACGGCACGGAGTTACGGCGCGGAGTTACACGTTACGGCGTGGAGTTACGGCGCGGAGTTACACGTTACAGCGTGGAGTTACGGCGCGGAGTTACGGCACGGAGTTACACGTTACGGCGTGGAGTTATGGCACGGAGTTACACGTTACGGCACGGAGTTACGGCACGGAGTTACGGCGCGGAGTTACGGCGCGGAGTTACGGCGAATTACAACGTTTTACAGCGGTTTACAGCGGTTTACAGCGTGTTACGGTATGGTGAGTTGTGCCGAGTTACTAGAAGTTATGGTGCGTTATGGTGAATTACGGCAAGTTACGGCGAGTTACGGCACATTATGCGAGTTACGGCGAGTTACGCTGAGTTAGGGCGTAAATCCTGTTAAAGCTGGAAAAAACCGTTTCAGCCTGTAGAAGGACTAAACTATCATGTAGCACGTCTCACCACCGCGCTGCACCACGCTGCTTCAGGTCATTTTACATCATCACCTTTCATTGCCAGTTCTGATCAGCTGGTTACCATGGCAATGAAATGTTTCCGTACAGCAGCAGCTCCAGGTGAGCATCTCCATTATTAAACAGGTGCACAGCTTGTGTGTGAGAGGTTTTATTTACAGTGAAGTTTAAGTAAAAAGATGCCGCATGATGCGCAGACGTAGATGTGAATGAGAACAAAAGGAGAGGTGTTGACAAATCTAACAAAGGAAGACGAACCAGTGGGAGGTTTCCTGAGTTCCCAACAGAGAGAACAAAACTAAAACTAAAACCATACAACAAAAACTAAATGAGAACATGAAAAAATCAGTGATTAAACCTAATGAATTAGAAATAAAGTATTAAAATGCACAAAGAGGTTTGTCATAAACATTATTTTTCTTCTTTTCAGGCAGATAAATTTCTGTTTATTTGTTTTTAAGAGATTTGAGAAAGTTTTTCACTTTGGTATTTTATTTCAGACACAATAGAAGCTCCTTATCAACAAACAATTAAAATGTTTTTCTATACAGACTCCAACGGCGATGAGTCCCACCAGATGCAGCAGTCAAGGTGATTCAGCCACCGCCAGTTGGTTTGTTGGCAAAATGTACAAACTAGCAGCTGTTTGCAGTAAACAAGATAACAAGAACCATGCAAACAGCTCAACAACTAATTTTATAGGTGGTTTCTCCTAATTCAACAGAAAGTGCCAGAAACGTCTCTTCCACAGTTTGACCCACAAACAGACACAAAAGCATCTTTATAGTTTTCACATGGTTTCTCCTGAATGTCATAAATGATTCCTGGCTGGAAAGATGTTGTTTATAATATGATATTAAGCTCCTGTTAACTATAAACTGTTTAATTTGTTGTGTGATAAATAAACACACCTAAAGTTTTAGATTATCGACTTTATGTGTAATATCGACTTTTAAATGGACGTTACCGTCAGTTTAAGCTCTCTGATTGGTGGAAAGTCTGGCAGGAAGTGTCTTCATCATCATGTCCAGGTGAAAATAGAGGTCTCTTAGCAACATGGTAGTGATGGTGATGAAGATGTGATAAATAATGGTGGATTTACCATCTAGAGTCTCTGAATAAACACTACATGTTGTGTCTGGATTGTAAACCTCCTGGACGGATAGAAACGCTGGAAAACCTCCGTAGACCAGCTGGAGGGTCACATGACCATCATACAGCTACACACTGCTGGTCCTGATGGGAGGAGAGAGGGACTATCTGATGGAGGTTATGTCATGAAGTGGTGAGGACATGGAGCCCATGGAGAGGCAGGAAGGCAGAGGAAGTGCTGAGACTTGTATTTTCATAATAAAAGAAACAACGGTGAAGAGCTTCAAACAAAGAGTGAACCGGCAACTGAGAACTGAAACCAAGAAGCATACAAGCTCATTGAACCCAGGAAACAAGGAAAGCAAGGAAATCTACAAAATGACAGGTTCCTCTTGAATTGGGAAATGTTTTCAACCAGATCAGTTTTATAAATAAGGTTTGTATGAAACTGTAGCCCGATGGGTGAGACGGACGGCAACATGATGGAGAAAATAGATCCAAACACAGAGAAAAAAGCAGAGGAGTTATTTTCTAAAAGTCAGTGGTACTATTGAAAAATATCCGCAAGAGGGTGATCAATTCAATTCAATTCAATTCAATTCAATACAATTCAATTCAATTCAGCTTTATATGTACAGCACCACATCACAACAACAGGACCAGCTGATATTCTCATTGAGACGTGTCGTCAGGAGGAAGGAAAGGAAAGGATCAGTGTCATCTGCATCGCGGTGGAGAAGCCATGACAGCCGATGACTGCACCGAGTGAGGAGGTGCATATATATATATATATATATATATATATATATATATATATATATATATATATATATATATATATATATATATATATATATATATATATATAAAGACAAAAATATTTAAATACATATGTACATGATTCTTCATACAGAATATATGATATATGTATAATTATATATATATATATATAAAAGACCATTTATAATTTACATATTTTGTCATCCATCAACACAGGCACATTGAAAATGTGAAAAACAAGTATTATTTTACATATTGCATGATATTAAACATGCTGTTTGATGTTGGATGCACGCATCCTGTTTTCTGTCATTTGTGTCTCCTGACATCTCCGTTTGCAGATAAACGGACGTCTGCATGTCCTCGAACACACCACACCACCACAGCTTGAAATATTGGCAGCTTTAATCTGCCAGACAAGAAAAGCCTCTTCATTAGGTGACTGCTCCCTCAGCGGCTATTTGACATCCAAACAGCGCTGCATTCCTCCAAGGCATTATCACTCTTAAGTGCCCCATAACCCGCGCTAAAACCCCACAATCCCCTCCGCTCATCAAACCACATACATCCCACTCTGCGCGCCAACGACTTCATCAGATGCATGGAGGCCGCGGCCTGGCAGCCTCCATTTTCACTGCACACACATTGTAAGTCATGTGAAAACGAGCTGGCTGTAAATTCAGGCTGGGCCACTTTCTTTCTCTCCCTGAGGCAAAAACATCAATAGAGAAAGAAGCCGGGACAACCTATAGCACAGCACAGATCGATAGCGCAACAAACTCTGTAAAGATTGACTGCAGAAATGCCTGGAAACATCCTGGAGGAGATTTATGAAGGAAGGCAGACAAGAGCCGGCAGGAGAAGCTGCAGGACAACAGAGTCGTAGACAATCAGCAGATTTCTCTTTGTTTCAGGGTCACGATGACTCAGTCAGAAAAAAATACTACGGGAACAAGTCAGTGACATACCTGGGAAGAACAGGAGAAAAAGATGGACAAAGCTTCACAAATGTGAGAGAAAATGGATCCAACAACTTTGAAGATCCACCATCTACATTGTAGAAAATCATCTAACGATGCAAAGAATCAGGAGGAATCTCTGTATGCTTGGGACAAGGCTGCATGCCAGTTATCGTCTGCAAAGGAGACGTAATTCTCTGCTGGAAATCACTGCATACATTACATATAAATAAATTTAATGCCTTTTTTTTTTTTTTTTTAAATGGAATACTTTATCATTTAGAATTTAAAAAAAAAGACATTTTACCATTTCATGGAAAATAATGTTTATTTTCAATTTAGCTTTGTCTTGCTGCAATCAGCAGTTTCAGAAACAAAAAGTCCAGACCTTTGGCCAGTACAAAACATCCAAAGCTAACACTGTTGACAAAGTGACTTTGTTTTCTTTCATATTCAGCACGAAACTATTTTTATTTGTTGTAGTTGTTAATGTAACATCAGAATGGAGGTCTTGGTTTATTCCAGAAGGACAATTTTAGGTTAAAATATCTCATTTCAAAGTATTTCATAGAGTGCTCTATAAAGAGGGAATACTAACAATGCTTTTTATTTTTTTACAGAGGCTAACAGATGTTAACTATGCTAAAAATCGCTATGGAAATACTTTTTACAGATGTGTTGCTGCATCAGACTGATTGATTGATTGAATGAATGAATGAATGAATGAATGAATGAATCCATTTAAAATCTTCAGCCTATAAGGTCAGTTACAAACTGAAATTATGTGTATTGTATTAACAGACATTTAGCTTTTAAACAAACTGTAACTGAAAAAGAAACCAAGGATTATTTTTGCTCATCCTGTAAAATCCATGAATGAACCCAGAATACAGAAAAGAGGGAAAAAGACAAAGATGAGACTCAACTGATTATTAATTAATTGACGTTGTTTTACATTGAAAATGAACAGAGATGTAGACAATTTCAAACCATCACTAACTTCACTCATTTGTAAGTTCATTCGTTCATTCATTTATTTATTCATTCGTTGATTCATTAAATCATTCGTTCATTTGGTTAATCATTCGCTTATTCATTCGATCGTTCATTAGTTTTTTCATTCATTCATTGGTTCATTCATTCATTTATTCGTTCATTCATTCATTTATTCATTTATTCATTTATTCATTCATTCATTGGTTCATTCATTCATTTATTCGTTCATTCATTCATTTATTCGTTCATTCGTTGGTTCATTCATTCATTCGTTCATTCATTCATTCATTCGTTCATTCATTTATTCGTTCATTCGTTGGTTCATTCATTCATTCGTTCATTCATTCATTTATTCGTTCATTCGTTTGTTCATTCATTCATTTATTCGTTCATTCATTCGTTCATTCATTCATTCATTCGTTCATTCATTCATTTATTCATTCATTCGTTTGTTCATTCATTCATTTATTCGTTCATTCATTCGTTCATTCATTCATTCATTCGTTCATTCATTCATTTATTCGTTCATTCGTTTGTTCATTCGTTCATTCATTCATTTATTCGTTCATTCATTCATTTATTCGTTCATTCGTTTGTTCATTCATTCATTTGTTCATTCATTCATTTGTTCATTCATTCATTTATTCGTTCATTCATTCATTTATTCGTTCATTCATTCGTTCATTCATTCATTTATTCGTTCATTCGTTTGTTCGTTCATTTGTTTGTTCATTCATTCATTCATTCATTCATTCATTCGTTCATTCATTCATACATTCGTTCATTCATTCATTTATTCATTCATTCATTTGTTCATTCGTTCATTCATTCATTTATTCGTTCATGCGTTTGTTCATTCGTTCATTCATTCATTTATTCGTTCATTCATTCATTTATTCGTTCATGCGTTTGTTCATTCGTTCATTCATTCATTTATTCGTTCATTCATTCATTTATTCGTTCATGCGTTTGTTCATTCGTTCATTCATTCATTTATTCGTTCATTCATTCATTTATTCGTTCATTCGTTTGTTCATTCGGTCATTTGTTTGTTCATTCATTCATTTATTCATTCATTCATTTGTTCATTCGTTCATTCATTCATTTATTCGTTCATTCATTCATTTATTCGTTCATTCGTTTGTTCATTCATTCATTTATTCGTTCATGCGTTTGTTCATTCGTTCATTCATTCATTTATTCGTTCATTCATTCATTTATTCGTTCATTCGTTTGTTCATTCGTTCATTCATTCGGTCATTTGTTTGTTCATTCATTCGTTCATTCATTCATTTATTCGTTCATTCGTTTGTTCATTCGTTTGTTCGTCTTCTGTACTGCTTACACGCAGGACCTCCATTCTATAACACGAGACACGTCTGTATTTAACGGTATGTTCTCACATTACTTCCTTCAGAGAATTTTATTTCATTCTTTTCTCTCCCAGTTTGAAAGTTTGTTAGATACAGGTGGGAAGACTACTTCACTTTATTTGAAATGTTGTTAAGTATAGAACATCTAATTATTTCAAATGGCTAGTCTGAATAATTTATTAGTGGTTGCACCACAGGAAGCTTTGTTTATTATTCTACTCACAATCAGCTGATATTTTCCATCAAATGACAAAATGTCTCGGTTTCATCATCTGACATGTTGTTTGTCTTTTACTGGGAAGAAAGGATGGATTCATTAGATTCTGCTTTCATTCACATTTTACAGATGTGAATAAGAAAATGATAAAAATCAGGGTTGCTTTTGTGTTTATTTTTCAGCAACTTTGCGTTAACGTCCTCTCTGAGATTAAACTTACCAGTTAAGAATATTACTGGTGCAGAGGGATAATGACAAATGGCATGAGAAGATATCAGGATCCACAGCATCAGTATGGCGCAGCACCATTCTACACACTCCAGCTAATTGAATATCCTTATCTGAACGTCTCTGTGACGTGAAACAGAAGCCAAGCAGCAGCACATCTGAATTTGCCTTACAGACATGGAGGGAAATGTAACTCGCACATAAAGCTTCTGCACTGCACAGCAAGTAATCGTGTTTTAAGGTAGGTGAACCATAACCAGACCTCACACGGTACTGTACTACGGTGGAGATAAAAGTTCTGGATATTGTGAAAAATCCCCTGAGCTATAGCAGTTTCCTTCCATAATTCTTTTTCTTTTAATAAAATTAAGCATCTAATACCCCTGGGCCTTTTAACATAAATTGATTCTATTTAAAAAGCTTTTCTTTTCAGTCTGACAAAGGAGAGGAAACGCGGTGGCTGGGGAGATGAATGATGGAGAAAATGGACTCAGAGGAAGAGCTGGAGGACAGCTGGGAGAGGTTACAGACAAAATGCTCAACCATTAACGGGTTAACAGTCAGAGGGAGGCTGATAATGGAGGCTGGGAGAGCTGTATGGGAACGGCACCTCATGCAGAGCCAAACACCATAAAAACGACTATCATAAACCATAAAGAAGCACAGAGACCAGCCGAGGAACCACAACACAAACCACATCATGTAAATATAGATAAGCCAGAGATCAGATACCATGCTGGGGGAAAAAACCTGCTCAAAGAGGAAGTTCAGACCACAGATTATAAAGCACATTATAAAGCATAGAAGCTGTTTCACATGCATGTAGGGTCCCAAGTCCAGTGTCCGGAGGCTACACGTCAGAAGTCCAGAGACTGAGGGTGATTCTCAATTCTCCCCCTTCCCCCTTCCACTTAGTCCTATGCCTCCATATTGCGCAATCATGTGGGGGGAAGGGGTATCCCAATTCTCCTTTGGGCAAAGGCTAAGGGGGAAGGGTGAGGGCTACACACCCCTTAAAATGAAGCTTTTCCAGGACCACACTTCATTGAAGAAGGGGTAGAAGCATACAGCTACCAATTACTAGTTCCTGTACAGCGCGTTCACCGGCAACATGTCTACCAACGCTGAAAAAGAGGTTTACACATTTAAGTATTTTCAGCATTAAAATACGATTTAATAACAAGACTGAAGTTACAGCATTTTATTTTACGATGTTATGTTCTGCTCTGTGAAAGTTTGCTACAGCTAGCACAAGAGGCTAGCATTAGCTGAACTGCTGGTTTGATATATGAATACATAAAACCACTGTCGCTGTTTTCTTTCAGTGACAATCATCTATATGTTGCAGCATTTCCTTTACTTTTGTGCACTGTGCTAAATTGTATCATATGTTTTAACCAGGGACACCAGAACACACGAGGGCACTTATCCACTACAGAGCAGAAAAAGAGGAGTTTATTGTTTACGTTCCTGTTCTTGGACTAATTTCTCTTAAAAAGCCTCTATTAAGTTATAATTACATAAAGAAGTTACACGTTCAATTCCCATGTTGTGAATACAATGTCTGCAAAACAACGTTCATCCCGTTTATGCAGTTTACACAGCATTAAAGTTTTTATACAATTACTACCAGGTTACTTTTGATGATTACTGCTACAGTCTGTATTTATATCTACATTTAAAAAAAAAAAAAAAATCAAGCTATGTATATGTATCTCATAGACAACTTGTATCTGACCCTTGTAATGGAATGCATTGGGCTGATGAAAACAAACAAAAAATTTCTACTTTAATACAGAACATTCATAAGAGAGGTGTGGTTGGAAGGAAAGGTGACTGGCCAACAAGCAGAGATGGGAGATATACCGATTAAACCAGACAACAGAAAGTAGCACGGCTGACGACAACGGCTTCTTGGAAAACAAGATGTCGCCTCTGTTTGCGTAGCAGCTAGAGTGCCACAGCTTGATGACGTTGTCAAGGTGTAGTGGTGTCCCATTTCTTAGGGGAATGTTTTCATCACTTGACACTTACCCCTCCACTGGGGGGCCGAGGGATAGGGCTAGGGATAGGGCTAAGGGAAGGGGTAAAAGATAGAATTGAGACTTAGCCTAAATGTCCAGAGGCTACAAGCTAAGTGTCCACAAGCTAAATGCTAAGGGTTTAGAGGCTACACGTTAGGAGTTCAGAGGCTAAATGTCCAGCGGCTTTACGCTAAATGACTACAGGCTAACTGTCCAGATGCTATATGTTCAGAGGCTATAGACTAAATTTCCAGAGGCCACAAGCTAAGTGTCCATGAGCTAAATGCTAAGTGTTCGGAGGCTACACGTCCCGTCCCAGAGACTAAATGTCCCGAGGCTAAATGTCCAAAAATTAAATGTCTAGAGGATATCCGCTAAATGACCAGAGGCTATATGTAAAATGACCAGAGGCTAAATGTCCAAAGGCTACACACTAAATGACTAGAGGCTAAATGTCCAGAAAATAAATGTCCAGAGGGTATACGCTAAATGACCATAGGCTACAAGCTAACTGTCCAGATGCTAACTGTTCAGAGGTTAAATGTGCACAGGGTATATGTTAAGTGTCCATTGGGTACATGCTAACTGCAAAGAGGGAGGCTGAGGACTACTGAGTATCAGGACCACTATGCAAGACAAAACATCCATGTTCCATGAATGCATTGGGAAGATGGTCTTAAGGGACAAAGCACTAAATGCATGTCTTAAGCTCTGGAACCTGCAGGAAAACAATATGGAGAATCATCATGGGAAGACAAGCCCCTCAAGGAATGTACCACCAACAGATATCCAAACAATATGAACAAGGTTAATAATGGCTAGAAAAAGGTGGACTGAAGGATCTACCACACCAGACTTGACTACAGGTGCAGACTGAATCAATCCAGCACCTTACAGCAGGATGCAAGATACCGACAGGCAAAGAATCCATGGAACCCCATAACCAAGTAACTGGCATTGAGTCTGCACAGAAACATCTATGCAGAATATGGACTGGAGGCCTCAAAGTCCCAATGGAAACAGCTCCCAAGATGGTGGAGAATCAGAGGGCTAAGACCCTCTAGGACTTCTAAATACATAAGGACAAAACAAGTGAATACAGGGGTGATGGATCAGCAGCTGAGGAAAGCTTAGTGATGGATTTATCATTCAAAACAATGGAATTATCAAGAAAAAGGAAGATAAAAAAATAAAAAAAACTGGAGAAGTACAAAGGATTCAATGAAGAACCAAAGAAGGCCTGAAAGGTGAAAACAACAGTAGTATCCATAGTCATCGGAGCACTGGGGCCGTGTCCCCCATACTGGCAAAATGTCTCCAACAGATACCTGGAGAAACATCAGACATCTCCATCCATTCAGTCCTAGGAACAGCTAAGATACTGTAAAGAACCTTTAAGATCCCAGGGCTCTGGCATACCACATTTCCATCAGATCATGCTGCACAAAGCTAAAGCTACATCTAAAAGGAAACATTAAAAAGTGCATAACAGTGGATCAATAAAACTAAACAATGAGGCGGATTAAAACCATTTTAAAATCTACTTAAACAACAACAAAGACAGTTAAAACTAAATGTTCAGATCAACTTGTGATGAAAGCCGGTTGATAAAAATATGTCTTCAGCGGGAATAAAGGGTTCTAGAGATCTGATATTTAGAGAGAGTTTCTATTATAAAGATAACAAGAAGTCACTGGTTCCAACCAGGAAATGCAGAAAAGCAGCTCTTAATACACAACAAGCACATCCACATGTACTCCATAGTTTGCACACATTACACATAAAGTACAACACACACGCATAAACCCACACACACACATTTAGGGTTGTGAATAGATGCTTTTTTTTTCTATTTTATTACCGCAGAAACAATATTGTTTGAACAAACGATGATCATATGATTTATGATCCACTAACCACTAACAGCAGGATCTTTCTGAGTAGATGCAGATAAGCAGCAACTTTCTGTTGTTCCCTCCCTGGATGCTAACGATGGAGGAAGCTGTGTCCGACGTTTAAAGCTTCTGCGTTACATGCTGCAAACCATGTTGAATAACCTGAGCTAACCTTCTGTAGAGACATGAGGAAAAGCAGAAAGACCTCATGAAAGCATCAGAAATACACAAATCTTTTCCTCCTGCTCTCCCATCACGTTTAGCTAACGTCTGGAAACAGCTGCATGGCAGAAGTTGAAGCACATGTGGAAGAAGCTGCATGGCAGTCTGAATTGCAGCCACGTTGCTGTCTCTCCAAGTCTTTGCATTGCGAACATGCCCTGGTGCAGGAAAAGCCTTAGATCAATAACCTAATTAGCCGTGAAGCATATGCGTTGTGGTGATCCATTATGTGGCTGACGTCTGTTGGCATAGCGTCTCACAGGAAGCAGTGTGTGAGTGAGCGCTGGTTGTATGTTAAGCTGAGAGTTACGGTGACATACAGAGCTCGACAAAGTGTAATCATTAGCTACAACACACATTAGAAAGAGGAAAACATGAAGGTTGAACAATCGAGTTCAGCCAATGCTAGCATAAGAAATACTCGCCAAACCTGCCTCTATTTCTGTCTGAACACCATCCGTTACCATAGAAACCAAATCACAATCATGTTTTTATGACCTAAACTCACCAACAGCAACATACAGATACAGGAAAGTAATCCTGCGTGGTGACTGGTTTGATCTGGTCAATGAAAAAACAGCTGCATGTGAGTCCCTGTTGAGCTAACAGTTAGCATTAGCGCTATGTTAGCAATGCTGTATATTGAAAAGCCCTTTAGTGAAACAGCAGCATTCCTCATATGCAGGATTTACATTTCCAGCCAGTTTTACCTCCTGCAGCTTTATAAAAAGGAACAGGAGCCTTTTGATACCGATCCTGGTATGTTTACTGGGAGTACTGTGTGAACTCGCAAACAAACTCTGATTCGGATTAACGCAGGTGTTGGTTAGTTTCCAGCGGGCCAAAAAACAAAGTGCATTGTGGGTTCAGCGCAAAGCATCGTGGATAAACACATCATAAATACATGTGCGACAATAGACTGCTCTCACCGAAGTAGATATATATATGTATATCTAACAGTCAGATGTGGAAGAATTTGGTTGTGATAGTCCTGATATGTTCTACAAGTCAGAGTTGTCCTGCATTAACCAACAGATAAACCAGGTGTCTTCTTCGTTGGTGGTCTCATCTTCTACCAAGTGATTATTAGTGCGGAACCACTTTTCATCAAGGGTGGAACGCATTATTTCAAAGGTCTGATTTGTTTGAGCTGTGCAGCGTGAAATCAGATAAGATATAATGTTACACAAATGTGCATCTTTGTTTTGTATTGTATGTCTTGTATATGTGTTTGAGATAGATAAAGAAAAAAAAATGTAAGAAAAAGAAAAAGAACTTTAGCCACAACCAAAACTGGCAAATGATTTAAAACTTATAAAAGAAATTTTGCAAAAAAAAAAAAAAAAATCCAGAAACAAAGGTTTAAAATTTGTTGTCCAGGATGAGAAGAACCTGTCTGTCATGGACAATCTGTAAACCCAATTTCAGGATTTTTCTAAAAAAGAAAGTCTTTCATGTGTGTTTATTATCTCAAGTTCTCTGACGATCATTGTTTCCATGTGTAAAAGCCTTTAGCGGAACAGGAACATCCAAACCCCAGGTATCACATCGGTACTGGGTATCAGCAGATGTTTAAAACCCAGGTATCGGATCAGTACTGGGTATCGGCAGATATCTAAAACCCAGGTATCGGATCGGTACTGGGTATCGGCAGATATCTAAAACCCAGGTATCGGATCGGTACTGGGTATCGGCAGATATCTAAAACCCAGGTATCAGATCGGTACTGGGTATCGGCAGATATCTAAAACCCAGGTATCGGATCGGTACTGGGTATCGGCAGATATCTAAAACCCAGGTATCAGATTGGTACTGGGTATCGGCAGATATCTAAAACCCAGGTATCAGATCGGTACTGGGTTTCGGCAGATATCTAAAACCCAGGTATCGGATCAGTACTGGGTTTCGGCAGATATCTAAAACCCAGGTATCAGATCGGTACTGGGTATCGGCAGATATCCAAAGCTCAGGTATCACATCGGTACTGGGTATCGGCAGATATCCAAACCCCAGGTATCACATCGGTACTGGGTATTGGCAGATATCCAAAGCTCAGGTATCACATCGGTACTGGGTATTGGCAGATATCCAAACCCCAGGTATCACATCGGTACTGGGTATCGGCAGATATCCAAACCCCAGGTATCGGATCAGACATTCAAACCCCAGGTATCAGGTTGATACTGGACATGCATTTTAGGACTCATGAGGCTGAGATCTTATTGACTTACCTCTGAAAACAACCAATTTGCATCGTTGATGACCGCAGTCTGATCCGGTATATGGAAAGTACCGTCTACGGATGAACGTAGATGGTAACCCGGAGGAGCGCCGCCTGTTTTTTTTTTGTATGCAGTTATGAGCATTAAATCCACCCAATCAATTCAATCAGAAGAGTTACGACCCCGAACTGCCACTTAGAGCCATTAAACAGAGAGAGCAAGCAGAATTTTCCAGCGAGAGTGTATGGATGAATGGGGGGGGGGTCGTTGGGTTGGCGTGTTTAACCACTCGTCATGATGCCTTCATGGGCCCTTGAGTAATTAAAACTCCGCGATCAGTGCAATGTGCTCTCTTGATTAATAAATGTGCTCTTATAATTGATTAATAAACTCTTCTCTGTATTTGGCAAAGAAGTAACACCATACGCCCCCCCACTCACTGTGTGTGTGTGTGTGTGTGTGTGTGTGTGTGTGTGTGTGTGTGTGTGTGTGTGTGTGTGTGTGTGTGTGTGATCAGTTGACATACAGGTCCATGGTGTGTTTGTGTCGACGGTGTGAATTATAAATCCAGTAGATTATCTTGTACAGACCACGACCAAACTTTAGCCAAACTCAACACCCCCGTAAAAAAACTGCTGCACATACGCCAGGCCGGTGTCTCCATAGCAACAAGCTAAAACAAATCTATTTCAGAGCTTCTAAATACAAAAAGGGAAAACAGATTAATTATTAAAAGAGCTTCATGTTCATACTCACTGTGCATGTGCTGCAGCCACCTTCCAGCTTCTACCAAGCAGATCCCAGACGTCCACCCCGTCCTCACACACATGCAGGATGTGAGCTAAGCCTCTGACATTTAATTGTTCAGCGAAGTGTGTTTACTTTGAAGGTGTTGGCTGTGCTCGCAGACTCAGAATGCCCAAGTCATGGGAAACATGGGCGGCTAATGAGAGAAAAACAAGCCCTGCAACAAAGCTCGGAGCCGACGGATGGAAAGTTTAAATCAACATAATGTTCCTGCTGGCAAAATCCTCCAAGTAAATTATAATGCTTTATGCGGATCTGTCTCATCAGCTGTTGGAGCTCCTACATCAACATTACCTCAGTGTTATTAAAAAGCCAGCACAAATGCACTACTGATAGCATAATCTGTCCTCTTCAAGAGAGCCGGCTGCCCAATTAACTCTGAACTTTCCTTGATTTAGAAGTCTAAAAGAAACCCGCTTGTACTCTGGAAGAGGTTCAACAATCATAAATTATCTCAGTTACACAACGAAATGGACCCAGAAGACAGTTCGACGACTAAAAACTGCAAATCCAAAGAAGTTGAGACGCTGTGAAAAAGAAATCCATCTGTTCTTCCCAGTAGGAGATAAACAACATATCAGATGATGAAACTGATGGAAAATATGAGTTTGATGCAACAAAAACATCAGTAAAACAGCTGGAACAGAAGAAACAAAAGTAACTGCAGCAGCATTTGACAACTAATTAGGTAAACTGTCAACTTGTCAGTAACATGGCTGAATATTCTGCATGAAGAGACGGACAGAGCTTCACCAGTCTGAGACTAACCGGATCTAAAAGTTTCAGATAAATGTTCCACACAGTCCACCATCTAAAGTGCATAATATACAGATTCAGAGAATTAGAAGGAATCTCTGTATGCATGGGACAGGATCAGTTATCTTTCTGCCTTCAGGACATCTTTAACTGTCACAACTTTTTTCTTATTTGGGTTTAAAATGAGGTGAACAAAAAAAAATGAACAGTTTTGGATTTTATTTTGTTGTGGGACATTCTGGTGTTTGTGGGTCTCTGCTTTTACACGCTCAACCTCCAGTAAAACATGAATGTCTACATCGTGTAAACAGGGTCTAAGTAGTGTGCAAGTGGCACTTTGATATATACGGCGCTGACCTTTTCTGGATCATATGGGGTGATTATACACATGTTGGCCTGCAGTTTGGCAGCAGCAGCACAAAAGCCTTTACTTTAATAGCTTTCCTCCTCTTTCAAGCCATCCATTCCGCCTCACGCCATCCTGGGAGGCGGGCTGGCACGCACTAGACACAGCGAGACACAAGAGCTTACAGGTGGGACGACACCCAGCTGCAAATCTTAATCTGATCTGGTGACGATGTTGCCTTCAAATAACACTGAAATAATCAGTAAATGAGATAATCAATAAAGCGTTGCAGAGGCAGGTTTCACTGTAAAACAACATTTTACACTCTGACTGTAGGAGGTAAACTAACCTCACTAATCACTGACATGACCTGATGTCCCTGAACGCAGCAGGAAGGTAACGTGGAACTGGGATGACCTGATGTCCCTGAACGCAGCAGGAAGGTAACGTGGAACTGGGATGACCTGATGTCCCTGAACGCAGCAGGAAGGTAACGTGGAACTGGGATGACCTGATGTCCCTGAACGCAGCAGGAAGGTAACGTGGAACTGAGATGACCTGATGTCCCTGAATGCAGCAGGGAGGTAACGTGGAACTGAGATGACCTGATGTCCCTGAACGCAGCAGGGAGGTAACGTGGAACTGGGATGACCTGATGTCCCTGAACGCAGCAGGAAGGTAACGTGGAACTGGGATGACCTGATGTCCCTGAACGCAGCAGGAAGGTAACGTGGAACTGGGATGACCTGATGTCCCTGAACGCAGCAGGAAGGTAACGTGGAACTGAGATGACCTGATGTCCCTGAATGCAGCAGGGAGGTAACGTGGAACTGAGATGACCTGATGTCCCTGAACGCAGCAGGGAGGTAACGTGGAACTGGGATGACCTGATGTCCCTGAACGCAGCAGGAAGGTAACGTGGAACTGGGATGACCTGATGTCCCTGAACGCAGCAGGAAGGTAACGTGGAACTGAGATGACCTGATGTCCCTGAACGCAGCAGGAAGGTAACGTGGAACTGGGATGACCTGATGTCCCTGAACGTTTTAACGGTTTTCTGAGTTTCTGGTTTCGGTTATGATCGATCAAGCAAATGAAGTTTGCTTTTAAAACGGGGAATTAAAAAAAAAACCTAAAGCAGAATTAAGGTAATTTTCCAGCAAATTTATTCTATTAAAACGATGTTTATCATGGAGATGTGTTGATGGAGATGTCTCTGCAGAGACATTAGCGGCGGACATCAGAAGACGTAGCGATGCACCTGTCCTGCAGTGTCACTGAGGCGAGACACGATGTGGACGTAGCTGCCATCTACTCAGCGGCTGCAGCTATCGGCTTTCAGGGTGCGTTGCAGGACACTGTAATCCTACACACTGGATCAGGCCTGTTTTGTTTAGGGGACTCAGACGGGAGGGGGTGTAGGGACGGTCTCATTAAGGTCAGATCAATAAGATGTAACCAGGATCCACACCATCACCAGAACAGATGAGCGCGTCTGGACCGCCTGCGCTTCTGAGCCGCAAGAAAAATTTTAAAACGTTTCGTAAGATTTTTTTAGATTATCATGAGTAAAAAAGGAATAAATGATGTTTGAAATAAAAATATACAAAGCAGTTATATGATATAAAGCTCCAAACCAAAGCAAATAAATGTAATAGAACGTCCAACATGACATTATGTCTGTTTGAAATCCTCACCTCACTGCCTTCCTGCATTTCAGAGAAGATAGACAGAGCTTCAGCTATCTGACACGAACTGGATCCTCTGAGGATCCACCATCTAGAATATCATGTAGAATATCATCAGGAGATTCTGAAGGAATCCCTGTATGGAAACCTGGATGAAGATGTGGAATAGTTTGTGGACAGCATGGACGGCGTGTCCTGCAGACTAAAGAGGAGAGGGAGCATCCAGCTTGTTATCAGCCTGCATCTCTGATGGGATGGGGTTGCATTAGTGCCGATGGCGTGGGCAGCTTCCACATCTGGGAAGCTCCATCAATGCTGGAACGTCTGCTCCCATCCAGACAACGTCTCTTTCAGGGAAGACCTTGCAGGTTCCACCATGCTGGACCACATCCTGATGGTGGAACAGGAGAACTGGTCCAGCAGGACCATGCTGAACCACATCCTGATGGTGGAACAGGAGAACTGGTCCAGTAGGACCATGCTGAACCACATCCTGATGGTGGAACAGGAGAACTGGTCCAGTAGGGCCATGCTGAACCACATCCTGATGGTGGAACAGGAGAACTGGTCCAGTAGGGCCATGCTGAACCACATCCTGATGGTGGAACAGGAGAACTGGTCCAGTAGGGCCATGCTGAACCACATCCTGATGGTGGAACAGGAGAACTGGTCCAGCAGGACCATGCTGAACCACATCCTGATGGTGGAACAGGAGAACTGGTCCAGCAGGACCATGCTGAACCACATCCTGATGGTGGAACAGGAGAACTGGTCCAGCAGGACCATGCTGAACCACATCCTGATGGTGGAACAGGAGAACTGGTCCAGTAGGACCATGCTGAACCACATCCTGATGGTGGAACAGGAGAACTGGTCCAGTAGGGCCATGCTGAACCACATCCTGATGGTGGAACAGGAGAACTGGTCTGATGCAGTCCAGTTTCACCAGTACAAAACATCTGGAGCATCATGGAAGCAGCTGGAATCCTGCATCAGGACCAGAACGGGACGACATTCCTCGCAATGCTAAATATCATCCTGGAACCACGTTTTCCAGACGTGTTGCAGCATCACATTCATATTTTCCATCAGATGATAAAATGTCTCCGTTTCATCGCCTGACACGTTGTTTATCCTCGACGGGGAGGAAAAGATGATTCATGAGATTCAGAATTTTTTGCTTCTTTTAAAAACATTTTTATGAATCTGGTTTGAATCTGCAGCTTCTAAACTAAGTCCTCATTTTCTTTCCTTCACTTGTTTGTGTGATAACTCCTAACAGCTGCTCCGCGTCTCACCCGTGCCTCCCTCTGTGAGGAAGTGTGAGAAAGAGAGAAGCTGGATCGGATCGACTGACATCACAGATGACGCCTTTAGGTGGAAAACCTGTTAAAGCTGCTGGAACTTCCGTCCGTCTGCATTGCTGTTGACGTGCATTCACAGGACGCTGCAGCTACAAGATGAAAGTTTGCTTCCGTTCAGGCAGGTGGACACGTCCTCATTCTGCTGATGCTCCAGAATCCAGCCAAGTTCAGAACAGTCGTGTCAAGGTGTTTTGATGTTCCACCTTTTGCTAGTGGTGAAAACAGCCGCTGCATGTTAAAAAGGACTCTCGTGGTCTTATTTGGATGCAGCGCCCTCATCAATGCCTGCTTCCCATCCTCACACAGAAAAACTTCACCTTGACTGCTGCCAGGAGTGGAAAGTTGGGACAGGAGCTGCCATAAAAGTGTTTGTGGGGGAACTAATCGCCATTTGAAGATCAGATAATGGAGCTTTCACCCTGAAATGAAGAAATCCAGATAGAGCTGCAGAATTAATCGTTAAAAAATCGCCATCTCGATTCATACTTATATGATCTACCTTTCAAATAACGACGATTTAAAAAAGAAAAAAAAAAGACCACAAATGTAGCGCATTTGGAAATGGGACACCACCTGCATAAAAACAAGTGCTCCCTCTTTCTCCCTCAACAAATGACAACAGCGGATCCTTACACCACATGACGTAGATGCTGACTGGTCGGAAAAAACTTGCCGACTTTCCAAACCTTCTTGGTGACTTTTTTTTGTTTGTTTTGTTAAAAGCGACCGGCGACAAATCTAGCAACTTTTACTGGAGTCACAATGAATAGTGCATGTGAAAATCCACCGCTGATCCCAGCCTGGCTTACAGAGTGGGATGTAAACTAACATCATTTCTGTTGTCTCTGTTTGGTCCATTCAGATTGTTAATGTCCAGTTTAAACTGTCTGTCCAGACCATAGACTGTATATAACAGATGGGCGGAGCCTCCGTGACGTCACCCGTAGGTTTCTGAAGAGCTGAATTGAAGCTCGGTGGGCGGTTCCTACCGTCGCCATCTTGGCAGGGGCATGTGCGTCATCTCGCCCGGAAAATACAAATATGGGCAAAGAGGTGGAGCTGAGAGGGAGGCTGTGAGCGTCATGGTGGGTGATTGACATCGAGCGAACTCTGAGCTTTCTGTTGCTAAGAGCTAACCGAGCTAACCTGGAGATAACAGGAGCTACCCAGCTAACGGAGGTAAGCGGGCTAAAGCTAAGTCACGCTGTTAACCTGCTAAATACCGCGGTTGTTCTACGTTCTTCTGACTTGAAGCAGGAGATTTGTATCTATCAATCAAAAGGACACGCCCCTAAATATGCCGAACTTCGAGATTAAATTACTTTTAAACGGGCGAGTTAGAAAAAAATTCACTCCCCCCCACAGTTGTCATGAAGGTAAACCTGACCCATTAAACCTAAAATGGATTTTTGAATCAGGCTGTAAACATGTTTATTTCTGCTGTGAAGTTGGTCTTTTTAACATGGGAGTCTATGGGGATTTGCTCTGTTTTGCAGCCCCTAGTGGATGAAGTGGGAACTGCAGTTTTATGCACTTCTGTGTAGGCTTCACTTTTAACCGCCGGAGGTTGCCGCTTGGTCCAGTAAGTAGTTTAAAAAGTTGTTTTTACCGACATATGTTCATGTTTTACTTTAACTAAAAACAAACCAAAAGTCAGAAAACTACAAAAAACATACAAAAGACAAAAATAAACAGTAACTCTTTTGGGTCACTTTGCTGGTCCAAAGTAAAGAAAGCAGCTATTGGCTGTTCTAAAAGTCGCTGAATGATGTCATCGCCTAATTTGCATAATTGGCCACATGCTGTAATGTAATGGTCGTTTTAGGAGAGAGGAATATTGTGGGAGAAACAAAAGATGAGTCAAAACCACCCTAAATGTGTTTAGTACTATGAATGAACTCTTTTCTGTCGTTTTTTTTTTTTTTTGGTTTTTTTTTTTTTTTAAGTTTTTTTTTTTATTTTGCCATTGAAATAGGTTATCACTTTAAAAAGTAGATTTTGAATCCCTTTAGACCCACAGTGCATAAATCACTTTTGTCCTCCATTGTTAAATATCAGAATATCAAATTTAACCAAAGGACTGCTGTGTGAAGTTTCTAGCTTCATGTCCAACCCTCCTGTTGTTTCTATTTTAAGAAACATACCGACCTCTCATCACCTTATGCACATAAAAAAAATTGTTAAAAAATGTTACTATTAAAATTATTGAAAGTTTGAGAAGACAAGAGAGACATTTATTGTTTTTATATTCAGTGTCAGCTGTTGTAAAGTTGATGTGCTGGTAAAACATGCAATAAATATTTATATTGGTTAAAAATTGTGATCTCAATTCTAAGCAAAAAAAATCGTGATTCTCATTTTATCCAGAGTCATGCGGCCCTATGTCCAGATGTGTTTCAGATTTAACTCAACAGCTTCGGTCTTCTCTTGTCTTTCAGTTTAACCGTCAAACCCAGAGTAAATAAAATGAGCAGCAATGAGGTTCATGTTCAGTTTGTTGGTGTCTAAGGACCTCAGGACGTCTGTGATGATGCCTGAGTAAATTCCTCAGCAGCATCCAGCATCATGCTGACACCAGCCTTCATCTCCTGCACCTGAACCAGACTGCCGGGCTTGTCTCATCGGGGTCTACAGTTAACACCACTGCCCTCGTTTTCATTTCTTTTTATAGGAAGTGATTTCTGAGAATAACAGCTGAACTGATGTAATACGTTCAGCTGCGTTAAAGCAGGACATGAGGAACCTTTTCCTTCTAGTTTTCTCCTCTTCATGTCACAGAGGAGTCCAGGTCTGGTCCAGGAGGTCTACCATCCTGCAGCATTTAGATGTATCCCCACATCCTCCTGTCATGCAGCTCTGCAGTGGCCTGGGAAGCAGACCTTCCTCTGGTTCAGGTGTGTTGGAGGGATGGTAGAGCTCCAGGACCAGACTTTAACGCCCACGTTTCAGCTTTTCTGCCTTCCACCTCTCCGTCTTCAGTCTGCAGGCTTCATGTTTGGTCCCTCTCCTAGTTGGATTTATGTTAAAAGATGTTTTTAACTGAAACGATTTGAGTTCGTAGAACGTAAATTTGATCAATCTTAATTTAGGTTTTCTTTTTAAAACACATGATGGTTTCAAGTTGACTTTACTTAAGTAGTTCATGAACTGATGATGATGATGATGATGATGATGATGGACACCTCTATAAATGGTCAGTCAGGAGAATCCAGCATCCTGCTGGTTTTCGTAAAGATGAAGGTCCTGCTAGTTTCCATGGAGATAGAGGGGTTTATAGTGAAGTATTTTCTCTTCCTATCATGAACCATTTCAGTCTTCACATCATTTGTTCAACTCCAATGAAATCAGGAGGAGCTTCATCTCCATGGAAACCAACAAGACCTTCATCTCTACAGAAACCAGAAGGACCTTCTTCTCCATAGGAACCAGTAGGACCTTCATCTCCATGAAAACCAACAAGACCTTCATCTCTACAGAAACCAGCAGGACCTTTGTCTCCATAGGAACCAGCAGGACCTTCATCTCCATGGAAACCAACAAGACCTTCATCTCTACAGAAACCAGCAGGACCTTTGTCTCCATAGGAACCAGCAGGACCTTCATCTCCATGGAAACCAACAAGACCTTCATCTCTACAGAAACCAGCAGGACCTTTGTCTCCATAGGAACCAGCAGAAAAGTCATTTCCACAGAAAAGTAAAGCATGATGTGTGATTGTAGCTGCTAGCTCACATCTTCTTTGTGTGGAGAAATGATCAGAAAGTGATGTTCTCGTGTTTCTGTTTGGGTTCGAACAGAGTTTGGTTTGGATAACGATCCTGGTCGAGTCTTTTAGCCAAGTTTCTTCCTGTTATGTTGCTATGCTACCTGTTAGCGTTGCTGTTATGCTTTTTGTCAGCGTTGCTACCATGCTACCTGTCAGCATTGTTGCTATGCTACCTGTCAGCGTTGCTGCTATGCTACCTGTAAGCATTGCTGCTATGCTACCTGTCAGCATTGTTGCTATGCTACCTGTCAGCGTTGCTGCTATGCTACCTGTCAGCATTGCTGCTATGCTACCTGTCAGCGTTGCTGCTATGCTACCTGTCAGCATTACTGCTATGCTACCTGTCAACGTTGCTGCTATGCTATCTGTAACCATTGCTGCTAACCTGTCAGCGTTGCTGCTATGCTACCTGCCAGCGTTGCTGCTATGCTACATGTCAGCATTGCTGCTATACAAGCCGTCAGCATTGTTGCTATGATACTTGTCAGCATTGTTGTTATACTTGTCAGCATTGCTGCTATGGTACCTGTTAGCGTTGCTGCTATGCTATCTGTAACCATTGCTGCTAACCTGTCAGCATTGTTGCTATGCTACCTGTCAGCATGGCTGCTATGCTACCTGCCAGCGTTGCTGCTATGCTACATGTCAGCATTGCTGCTATGCTACCTGTAAGCATTGCTGCTATGCTACCTGTAAGCATTGCTGCTATGCTACCTGTCAGCGTTGCTGCTATGCTACCTGTCAGCGTTGCTGCTATGCTACCTGTCAGCGTTGCTGCTATGCTACCTGCCAGCGTTGCTGCTATGCTACATGTCAGCATTGCTGCTATGCTACCTGTAAGCATTGCTGCTATGCTACCTGTAAGCATTGCTGCTATGCTACATGTCAGCATTGCTGCTATGCTACCTGTAAGCGTTGCTGCTATGCTACCTGTCAGCGTTGCTGCTATGCTACCTGTCAGCGTTGCTGCTATGCTACCTGTCAGCGTTGCTGCTATGCTACCTGTCAGCGTTGCTGCTATGCTACCTGTAAGCATTGCTGCTATGCTACCTGTCAGCATTGCTGCTATGCTACCTGTAAGCATTGCTGCTATGCTACATGTCAGCATTGCTGCTATGCTACCTGTAAGCGTTGCTGCTATGCTACCTGTCAGCGTTGCTGCTATGCTACCTGTCAGCGTTGCTGCTATGCTACCTGTCAGCGTTGCTGCTATGCTACCTGCCAGCGTTGCTGCTATGCTACCTGTCAGCGTTGCTGCTATGCTACCTGTCAGCGTTGCTGCTATGCTACCTGTCAGCGTTGCTGCTATGCTACCTGTAAGCATTGCTGCTATGCTACCTGTCAGCGTTGCTGCTATGCTACCTGTCAGCGTTGCTGCTATGCTACCTGTCAGCGTTGCTGCTATGCTACCTGTAAGCATTGCTGCTATGCTACCTGTCAGTGTTGCTGCTATGCTACCTGTCAGTGTTGCTGCTATGCTACCTGTCAGCGTTGCTGCTATGCTACCTGTCAGCATTGCTGCTATGCTACCTGTAAGCATTGCTGCTATGCTACCTGTCAGCGTTGCTGCTATGCTACCTGTCAGCGTTGCTGCTATGCTACCTGTCAGCATTGCTGCTATGCTACCTGTAAGCATTGCTGCTATGCTACCTGTCAGCGTTGCTGCTATGCTACCTGTAAGCATTGCTGCTATGCTACATGTCAGCATTGCTGCTATGCTACCTGTAAGCGTTGCTGCTATGCTACCTGTCAGCGTTGCTGCTATGCTACCTGTCAGCGTTGCTGCTATGCTACCTGTCAGCGTTGCTGCTATGCTACCTGTCAGCGTTGCTGTCCTCAGACACCTTCTAGAATGAAGGAGGAAGGATAAGTGAATATCCAGATGTTCCAGCGGCTTGCCGTTCTGCGTTTTGTCAGATCTGAACTGTGAGTCTGAATCATCATCATTGTTTATAATTATATCATGTTATGTCACACATGAAAACACACACAGCTGGAGGAAGTAAGTAAAGTGTTAGTGCGCGTGCAGGCCTCATGACATAACGCCATGGCGTTTGTTTTGTGTCTGGATCCCCCCACCCCACCGTGCTGCCGGAGGGGGGGCATCAGCCACTCTGTACCCAAAAACAACACTGCAACATGGAACAGGTGTGTGCGCGCGCTCGCCATTGCGCTTTTTTTTTTTTTTTTTTTTTTAATGTACGTTGATGCGCGTGCGTGCGTGTCCAAATGGAACAAACAGCCGCGTGAAGTAGACGTGTGACATTTCCACAAGACTGAATCAAAACTGACGATGATTTCCTCCTTTTGCACACACATTCACACGCACACGCACCGCGCGCGCATGAACGCGGTGCTCCGTGAAGAAGGGAAGATGTGACAGGCGTGGTCAGTGAGGAAACCAGTTTGCTGGTTTGGGGTTAAATCGCGCCACGGTCGCGTGAGAAGCAGAGAAAAGGTGGAACGCACCTGATGGAGGTCGATGCGGATCCTCTCCTCTGCTTTGTGGGGGCTCTCGGGCCACAGGTGATAGCTCGAGCCGTAGTTCGGGCTGTCTTTGCTGCTGTTGCTGCAGGTCGCGGACCAGTTCCCCGCGTGCGCTTGCGGTGTTACCTGCGGTGTTACGCGTGAGTCGTGGTTGCGTGGCTGCGTCTGTCCGCCCTGCGCGGTGATCTTCCAGGACTTATTGCGATCTTTGTCACAGTGCTGCTGCGGACGCTGGGGACAGGTCCCCGGCGCGCGCGGCGGCTGCAGCGGGGGAGCCTGGGGGGTCCTGCAGAGCTCTCCGGAGCCGCTGGCGCAGTAGTGGATCGGCAGGCTGCTTCCCACCAGCAGCTGCTGCTGCGCTCGTAACTGAGGGATCTGTTGCTGCTGCAGGTCCTGAGTCTGAGACTCCAATGCTCTCCTGGCGTCGGTGGACTCACACACATTGAAAGCGCGCCCTTTCTGTGAGTTTGCACGGCTTCCTTCAGGGGAGGGGTCCCTCTGTTGGAGTCTTAAATGACAGAAGTGCTGCTGCTGCTGCAACAGCTGCCCGTGGTCTCGGTGCCCTGCTGCTGCTCCTCCTCCTCCCCTGCAGTGTTCCACGATGCTCGCCTGCTGGTAATTATTGGCGCTCCTTTGGAGACGATCCCCCCTCCTGGATCCCCGGGAAAGGAGCAGAGAGGTGGAGGAGGGTGGCGGTGGAATCGGTGGCGGAAGAAGTGGGGAGGGCTGCGGTGGGAGAGGGTCAACGAGATGGGGCTGGTTTGCAGGAAAGCTGGCTTCCTGCTCTGAAAAGCTGCAGTGACAGCTGGGAAACGCAGCCTCCCTGTCTGCCTGCAGCGGCGGGGAGACGGCCGGGGCCCACGGATCCTGCTGCCCGGTGCCTCGCGCTGAAGGTCGCTGGGGGCTGCAGCTGGCTGGAGGTAGGGGGTCGCCGCTGCGAACTGGTCTCCTGGAGGGCTGGCTCACGCACGGGAGCTCCTGCAGACTTTGGCGCGGAGCGGCGGTGGTCTGCGCGCGGTCTCGGTGCTGAGAGGAGGGCGGGGGCGGCAGGCTGAAGACAGGAGCGGCTTGGTCTCGGCTCCGCGCGCTGCCTCCGTGCTTGTGTGCGGCGGGTTGGTGCTGATGGACAGCTCCCGCGCACCGATGCCGCATCCCCCTGATCGCCTCGTCTCGCTCTGCTTGCTCCTGTGCCGTGCAGAACACCGACACCCATTCATTCCGACCAGTCCCAGCAGACCGGGACCGACTTGTACCATTGGCAGGTTTGACCAGGACCTGCCTTAAGACGTCACCGTGCAGCCAAAACGCCGCCTTCCACGGCGTCTCGCGACTTTGGCTGCCATGCGCACACAGGTTGCAGCGGATCGATCCTCCTTCAGGGCGCGAGCGTGATAACAGGCACGGGCTGACAGAGATGCCGAAATGTCTTTAAATCCTCATTTTAATCTGCTGCAGACCTGCTACACCTACTTTCTCAGCGTTGCCATAACCACCCTGCATAATCAGAAATCACTTCTGCTACGTCACACGCTTCTTCAAGGTGATGCTCCGCATAGATATGCCCCCCCCCCTTCCAACCCCCCCACAGAGTCCCCGCAAGGAGCTTTTCACCCAGCATGAGGACGGAATAAACTGGGCGTAACACGTTTCCACTTGTTGGTCATTATTTTACAGCAGGCTGATCCCACAGAGGCCTGCTGGGGGGGGGGGGGGGGGGGGGGGGGGGGGGGGAGCCAGCTGCCACAATGACACGGTTTTAAAAAGAAGAAGCGACAGATGATGGATGGAGAAGAAAAGAAAATTTCATTCATTCAGTTTATTCTCTTCATTAATGCCTGGAATCCTGATTTTACACTAAAAACTGAAGAGTTGCTCAAACTTCACTGATCAAATTCATTCAGCAGTTTCCTGCCAGTTTCACCTGAATCTGAGTCACTTTCTGCCACAGATTGTTATTCTCATTTTTATTATTTAATATCTCTGTATCAAACAATTAATATTCTACAAAAACCTGCTTTTCAGTGTAAATATAACATACTAATTATAAGACAACCTCAGCTGAAACAAAGTGCTGCACGTGAATAAAATCCATGTATAAACACTAAACTAAGTCTCTCTGTGGGGTTGAAGGCCAGAGAGTAAAAAGGGATTCTGATGCTAAAGGCAGATTATTCCACTGATGTGGAGCATCAGCAGAGAGGGGACGGTTCCCTCTGGGCTTCCTGCTGGACCTGGGTTCCTGCAGCAGCAGCTGCTCAGCTGACCTCCAGGACCAGGACGGTGAGGAGGAGGGACGATCTCACAGAGAGAAGGCTAAACAACACGGTGCACCACCAAGCAAACTCCTCAAATCCACTTTCTTCAGTTAAAAAACAGCTAAAAAAAAAAAGGAATCATTTGAGCAGAAAAGGCAGCAAAGGATCCTGCAAGAACGCTTCCGGGATTCCAACAGGTCTCTGAGAGCTCAGTTCCTGCACAAAGAGGGGCGTATGCAGAGGGGGTGAGGGGGGGGGATGACCGGCTTTGGGTGTGACAGACACATCAGCATCAAACCATTTAGAATGGGTTCAGACAACAAAGTAAAAAATGCTCCAGGAAAATGTCTCCTACACAACCTTTAAGTTACCAAACTGACTCCCAGGAAGAACAGAAACTCACAGGGTCCAAATAAAACAACATGTAAAAGAAGTTCATCAAAAGCTCCTTTATGAGATTCAGTTTATCCCAGAATACCTTTCTGTTCAGGTATAATGTATTACCTAATGCTTAACGGCAGTCTGGACTCAGACACGCATCAGATCAGCTGTACGTCTGTCTGTCCGGCACTCCCTTCTCTTCCATGGTGCCCAGTTTCAGCTGCATTCACACCAGCATCTAGACTCAGGCCGAGTGGCGGCTCAGTTCAGTTCTGGGTCGGGATAAACCTCTAGTCTCTGTCCCATTGGGGTCTCTGATCAGTTGGGGGTGCAGCCAGTGTTGCCAGATCTTGTTAGAAAAAACAGCAACCAACTTGATGACAACGAGCCCAAAACAAGCGACCGAGAAAAACAAAGAAAATGAATTTTTTCATGTTAAATTTGATGATTAGATTTCCTGGCAAATTTACAGATATGACAGACCTGGAAACACTGGGTTCATGCAGACCAGCGTTTCTCAGTTCCAGTTTCAGTCTGAATGAAATAAAGTCTCCTTAACAGGCCGCAAAAAACTTGATGAGGAAGTTCAAGACTCAGGTCTTTGCAGGAGGAACATGTCTAAAACATGCAGGGGGGGGGTTAGACTGAGACTTCCTTCCCTCTGCACACCTCAACCTAATCAGGTCTTTTAATAACATGTTTCTCTCTGCAAACGGCGGCGCTGAAAATTATTACAGAAGAAGACAAGACAACCAACAAAGAAGAAAACTGGTTCACGCAGGACAAACAGATCAGAACATCTGAGACGGAGCAGTTCTGGACCAGCTTCCTGCAGCATCTGGTCTCTACAGAGCCGCAGAAAGAACTAAAGGACCAGCAGCAAAGCAAAGACCTGCAAATGCAACAGGATTCTGACTCTTAAAAAGCTCTTAGAAACATCATAAAACATGTTTTTCATTGATTAATTTCCGAAGAAGTGGAAAACGTTGGCGTGAAGGAGGAGAATGTATGGTTTTAGTGCAGGAGAGAGGAGGTGAGATGGAGCCAAAGAGAAAGCAGAGGAGATGGAGGGAAGAGGGAGCCAACTTCTACATCATACATTAGCCATTTTTAATAAGTAATCATCTTTTCCCTTAAAGCTGGCTCAGCTGTTTGGACGTCTGATGGGTGGAAGGACTGCAGCGGCAGCACGCTTAGCTGGAGGGAAACTTCTGTTCTCGCTGCGAGCAGCATTGCAGGAGTCCAGCTTTCTGCCAGAAACCGGATCGTTCTCATCAAGTAAGAGCGTGCCGTGACCCGTACCAGCTCCTCAGCAAGATGGAGTTTCATTGGCCAGTTTGGGATGCAAAGTTAGCAAAATTAGCAAAATTAGCAAAGTTAGCAAAGTTAGCAAAGTTAGCAAAGTTAGCAAAATTAGCAAAGTTAGCACCGCTTCCACATGAATAATTCACTTTCCAGCTTGACTCAAACACTGACCGACTCACTAAAGCAACTCTTTTAGTTTTCCCTGTTAGAGAGTGTGTGTGTGTGTGTGTGTGTGTGTGTGTGTGTGTGTGTGTGTGTGTGTGTGTGTGTGTGTGTGTGTGTGTGTGTGTTGGCTAACGGCGGAGGAAGAAGCAGGAAGCCGGCTTCACAGCATAACTTAGAAAGTAGATAAGAAGCCTGTAAATACAGAGAGAAGCAAACCGGCTGAAGCGGAGAAGTTAGTGAGAACTTCTGTGTGTGTGTGTGTGCGTGTGTGTGTGTGCGTGTGTGTGTGTGTGTGTGTGTGTGTGCGCTGACAAACATGGGATGGATGAAGAGCAGGTGCATCATCACACAACAGATCAAGAGTTGAATTGAAGAGGAGAGGAAAACAGAAAAGGTGAACTGTGACACAGCAAAAACTAGTTCCAGGTCCAGAGATCCATCTCCTCCATCAGAGGAAGCTTCCTAATCCCACTTAGTCTCAGACTACAGGCCTGGATTCAGCCAAGAGCCAAGCCGCACCATGCAAACCTGCTGGTGGGGTCAAATCAAGTCAAAAGCAGCAGATCTGAGGGAATCTGAAGAGTCAGAGCAAAAGTCACAAGAAGCCATTAAGAACGATTCCACACCTACATTACTAAATATAGGAATAAAAATAACACTAATGGAAACATTACATTTCTAAAAAAAGAAACTCTTGAATATCACTGAAACGTTTGTACCTTCTCATGAGGTGGTTTTCAGAAACCGTGCAGAAGCTGTGATTCTGGTCAAATCTGGAGACAGGAACCAGATTTTACGACAACGGAGGCTTGCGCACGAAACACCGTTCAACGGAAACAAATCGCAACTCTTCGTCAAAACGTACAAATATCGCTTTTATTTTGTTATAAAATGGAAAGGAGGAGGAGGAAAAGATGAAACTGCAAGAAAGATGGAACGAGACGGAAATGTGTGGATGCAAAGCAGATTCTGGTTTGTCACCAAGCAGACAGAAACCCAGGACATGTCTGTCTGGCTCGGTCAGAGGACTGGTGAGTCTGCAGACGGGGACCAGAGGTCAGCGGACGGTCTGGACGGGGACCAGAGGTCAGCGGACGGTCTGGACTGGGACCAGAGGTCAGCGGACGGTCTGGACTGGGACCAGAGGTCAGAGGACTGGTGAGTCTGCAGACGGGGACCAGAGGTCAGCGGACGGTCTGGACGGGGACCAGAGGTCAGCGGACGGTCTGGACTGGGACCAGAGGTCAGGGGACGGTCTGGACTGGGACCAGAGGTCAGGGGACGGTCTGGACTGGGACCAGAGGTCAGCGGACGGTCTGGACTGGGACCAGAGGTCAGGGGACGGTCTGGACTGGGACCAGAGGTCAGCGGACGGTCTGGACGGGGACCAGAGGTCAGCGGACGGTCTGGACGGGGACCAGAGGTCAGCGGACGGTCTGGACTGGGACCAGAGGTCAGCGGACGGTCTGGACTGGGACCAGAGGTCAGGGGACGGTCTGGACTGGGACCAGAGGTCAGCGGACGGTCTGGACTGGGACCAGAGGTCAGGGGACGGTCTGGACTGGGACCAGAGGTCAGCGGACGGTCTGGACGGGGACCAGACGTCAGCCGAGGGTCTGGACTGGGACCAGAGGTCAGGGGATGGTCTGGACTGGGACCAGACGTCAGCCGAGGGTCTGGACGGGGACCAGAGGTCAGCGGACGGTCTGGACAGGGACCAGACGTCAGCCGAGGGTCTGGACTGGGACCAGAGGTCAGGGGATGGTCTGGACTGGGACCAGACGTCAGCCGAGGGTCTGGACTGGGACCAGAGGTCAGGGGATGGTCTGGACGGGGACCAGACGTCAGCGGACGGTCTGGACTGGTACCAGAGGTCAGCGGACGGTCTGGACTGGGACCAGAGGTCAGCGGACGGTCTGGACTGGGACCAGAGGTCAGGGGATGGTCTGGACTGGGACCAGAGGTCAGCGGACGGTCTGGACTGGTACCAGAGGTCAGGGGATGGTTTGGACTGGGACCAGAGGTCAGGGGATGGTTTGGACTGGGACCAGAGGTCAGCGGACGGTCTGGACGGGGACCAGACGTCAGCCGAGGGTCTGGACTGGGACCAGAGGTCAGGGGATGGTCTGGACTGGGACCAGAGGTCAGCGGACGGTCTGGACGGGGACCAGAGGTCAGGGGATGGTCTGGACTGGGACCAGACGTCAGCGGACGGTCTGGACTGGGACCAGAGGTCAGCGGACGGTCTGGACTGGTACCAGAGGTCAGGGGACGGTCTGGACGGGGACCAGAGGTCAGGGGATGGTCTGGACTGGGACCAGACGTCAGCGGACGGTCTGGACTGGGACCAGAGGTCAGCGGACGGTCTGGACTGGCACCAGAGGTCAGGGGACGGTCTGGACGGGGACCAGACGTCAGCGGACGGTCTGGACTGGTACCAGAGGTCAGGGGATGGTCTGGACTGGGACCAGACGTCAGCGGACGGTCTGGACTGGTACCAGAGGTCAGGGGATGGTCTGGACTGGGACCAGACATCAGCCGAGGGTCTGGACGGGGACCAGAGGTCAGCGGACGGTCTGGACGGGGACCAGAGGTCAGGGGATGGTGTGGACTGGGACCAGACGTCAGCGGACGGTCTGGACTGGGACCAGAGGTCAGCGGACGGTCTGGACTGGTACCAGAGGTCAGGGGACGGTCTGGACGGGGACCAGACGTCAGCGGACGGTCTGGACTGGGACCAGAGGTCAGGGGATGGTCTGGACTGGGACCAGACGTCAGCGGATGGTCTGGACTGGGACCAGAGGTCAGCGGACGGTCTGGACTGGGACCAGAGGTCAGGGGATGGTTTGGACTGGGACCAGAGGTCAGCGGATGGTTTGGACTGGGACCAAACGTCAGCGGACGGTCTGGACTGGTACCAGAGGTCAGGGGATGGTCTGGACGGGGACCAGACGTCAGCGGACGGTCTGGACTGGTACCAGAGGTCAGGGGATGGTCTGGACTGGGACCAGACGTCAGCGGACGGTCTGGACTGGTACCAGAGGTCAGGGGATGGTCTGGACTGGGACCAGACATCAGCCGAGGGTCTGGACGGGGACCAGAGGTCAGCGGACGGTCTGGACGGGGACCAGAGGTCAGGGGATGGTGTGGACTGGGACCAGACGTCAGCGGACGGTCTGGACTGGGACCAGAGGTCAGCGGACGGTCTGGACTGGTACCAGAGGTCAGGGGACGGTCTGGACGGGGACCAGACGTCAGCGGACGGTCTGGACTGGGACCAGAGGTCAGGGGATGGTCTGGACTGGGACCAGACGTCAGCGGATGGTCTGGACTGGGACCAGAGGTCAGCGGACGGTCTGGACTGGTACCAGAGGTCAGGGGATGGTCTGGACTGGTACCAGAGGTCAGCGGACGGTCTGGACTGGTACCAGAGGTCAGCGGACGGTCTGGACTGGTACCAGAGGTCAGGGGATGGTCTGGACGGGGACCAGAGGTCAGCGGACGGTCTGGACTGGGACTAGAGGTCAGGGGACGGTCTGGACTGGGACCAGAGGTCAGCGGACGGTCTGGACGGGGACCAGAGGTCAGCGGACGGTCTGGACTGGGACCAGAGGTCAGGGGATCGTCTGGACTGGGACCAGAGGTCAGGGGACGGTCTGGACTGGGACCAGAGGTCAGCGGACGGTCTGGACGGGGACCAGAGGTCAGCGGACGGTCTGGACTGGGACCAGAGGTCAGAGGATGGTTTGGACTGGTACCAGAGGTCAGGGGATGGTTTGGACGGGGACCAGAGGTCAGGGGATGGTTTGGACGGGGACCAAACGTCAGCGGACGGTCTGGACTGGTACCAGAGGTCAGGGGACGGTCTGGACTGGTACCAGAGGTCAGCGGACGGTCTGGACTGGGACCAGAGGTCAGGGGATGGTTTGGACTGGGACCAGAGGTCAGCGGACGGTCTGGACTGGGACCAGAGGTCAGGGGATGGTTTGGACTGGGACCAGAGGTCAGCGGATGGTTTGGACTGGGACCAGAGGTCAGGGGATGGTTTGGACTGGTACCAGAGGTCAGCGGACGGTCTGGACGGGGACCAGAGGTCAGGGGATGGTTTGGACGGGGACCAAACGTCAGCGGACGGTCTGGACTGGTACCAGAGGTCAGGGGACGGTCTGGACTGGGACCAGAGGTCAGGGGATGGTTTGGACTGGTACCAGAGGTCAGCGGACGGTCTGGACTGGGACCAGAGGTCAGGGGATGGTTTGGACTGGGACCAGAGGTCAGCGGATGGTTTGGACTGGGACCAAACGTCAGCGGACGGTCTGGACTGGTACCAGAGGTCAGGGGATGGTCTGGACTGGGACCAGACGTCAGCGGACGGTCTGGACTGGGACCAGAGGTCAGCGGACGGTCTGGACTGGGACCAGAGGTCAGGGGATGGTTTGGACTGGGACCAGAGGTCAGGGGATGGTTTGGACTGGGACCAGACGTCAGCGGACGGTCTGGACTGGGACCAGAGGTCAGCGGACGGTCTGGACTGGTACCAGAGGTCAGCGGACGGTCTGGACTGGGACCAGAGGTCAGGGGATGGTTTGGACTGGGACCAGAGGTCAGCGGACGGTCTGGACGGGGACCAGACGTCAGCGGACGGTCTGGACTGGGACCAGAGGTCAGCGGACGGTCTGGACTGGGACCAGACGTCAGCGGACGGTCTGGACTGGTACCAGAGGTCAGAGGACGGTCTGGACGGGGACCAGACGTCAGCGGACGGTCTGGACTGGGACCAGACGTCAGCGGATGGTCTGGACTGGTACCAGAGGTCAGGGGATGGTCTGGACTGGGACCAGAGGTCAGCGGACGGTCTGGACTGGTACCAGAGGTCAGGGGATGGTCTGGACTGGTACCAGAGGTCAGCGGACGGTCTGGACTGGTACCAGAGGTCAGCGGACGGTCTGGACTGGTACCAGAGGTCAGGGGATGGTCTGGACTGGTACCAGAGGTCAGCGGACGGTCTGGACTGGGACCAGACGTCAGCGGACGGTCTGGACTGGTACCAGAGGTCAGGGGATGGTCTGGACGGGGACCAGAGGTCAGCGGACGGTCTGGACGGGTACCAGAGGTCAGGGGACGGTCTGGACTGGGACCAGAGGTCAGCGGACGGTCTGGACGGGGACCAGAGGTCAGCGGACGGTCTGGACTGGTACCAGAGGTCAGGGGATGGTTTGGACGGGGACCAGAGGTCAGGGGATGGTTTGGACGGGGACCAAACGTCAGCGGACGGTCTGGACTGGTACCAGAGGTCAGGGGATGGTCTGGACGGGGACCAGAGGTCAGGGGACGGTCTGGACTGGTACCAGAGGTCAGCGGACGGTCTGGACTGGGACCAGAGGTCAGGGGATGGTTTGGACTGGGACCAGAGGTCAGGGGATGGTTTGGACGGGGACCAAACGTCAGCGGACGGTCTGGACTGGTACCAGAGGTCAGGGGATGGTCTGGACGGGGACCAGAGGTCAGGGGACGGTCTGGACTGGTACCAGAGGTCAGCGGACGGTCTGGACTGGGACCAGAGGTCAGGGGATGGTTTGGACTGGGACCAGAGGTCAGCGGATGGTTTGGACTGGGACCAGAGGTCAGCGGATGGTTTGGACTGGGACCAGAGGTCAGCGGATGGTTTGGACGGGGACCAGAGGTCAGGGGATTGTTTGGACGGGGACCAAACGTCAGCGGACGGTCTGGACTGGTACCAGAGGACAGCTGACGGTCTGGACTGGTACCAGAGGTCAGCGGACGGTCTGGACTGGGACCAGAGGTCAGGGGATGGTTTGGACTGGGACCAGAGGTCAGCGGATGGTTTGGACTGGGACCAGAGGTCAGCGGATGGTTTGGACTGGGACCAGAGGTCAGGGGATGGTTTGGACGGGGACCAAACGTCAGCGGACGGTCTGGACTGGTACCAGAGGTCAGCTGACGGTCTGGACTGGTACCAGAGGTCAGCGGACGGTCTGGACTGGGACCAGAGGTCAGGGGATGGTTTGGACTGGGACCAGAGGTCAGCGGATGGTTTGGACTGGGACCAGAGGTCAGGGGATGGTTTGGACTGGTACCAGAGGTCAGCGGACGGTCTGGACGGGGACCAGAGGTCAGGGGACGGTCTGGACTGGGACCAGAGGTCAGGGGATGGTTTGGACTGGTACCAGAGGTCAGCGGACGGTCTGGACTGGGACCAGAGGTCAGGGGATGGTTTGGACTGGGACCAGAGGTCAGGGGATGGTTTGGACTGGTACCAGAGGTCAGCGGACGGTCTGGACTGGGACCAGAGGTCAGGGGATGGTTTGGACTGGGACCAGACGTCAGCGGACGGTCTGGACTGGGACCAGAGGTCAGCGGACGGTCTGGACTGTGACCAGACGTCAGCGGACGGTCTGGACGGGGACCAGAGGTCAGCGGACGGTCTGGACTGGGACCAGACGTCAGCGGACGGTCTGGACTGGTACCAGAGGTCAGGGGATGGTCTGGACTGGGACCAGACGTCAGCGGACGGTCTGGACTGGTACCAGAGGTCAGGGGATGGTCTGGACGGGGACCAGAGGTCAGCGGACGGTCTGGACTGGTACCAGAGGTCAGGGGATGGTCTGGACTGGTACCAGAGGTCAGCGGACGGTCTGGACTGGGACCAGACGTCAGCGGACGGTCTGGACTGGTACCAGAGGTCAGGGGATGGTCTGGACGGGGACCAGAGGTCAGCGGACGGTCTGGACTGGTACCAGAGGTCAGGGGATGGTCTGGACGGGGACCAGAGGTCAGCGGACGGTCTGGACTGGTACCAGAGGTCAGGGGATGGTTTGGACTGGGACCAGAGGTCAGGGGATGGTCTGGACTGGGACCAGAGGTCAGCGGACGGTCTGGACGGGGACCAGAGGTCAGGGGACGGTCTGGACGGGGACCAGAGGTCAGCGGACGGTCTGGACGGGGACCAGACGTCAGCGGACGGTCTGGACGGGGACCAGAGGTCAGGGGACGGTCTGGACTGGGACCAGAGGTCAGGGGACGGTCTGGACTGGTACCAGAGGTCAGGGGATGGTTTGGACTGGGACCAGAGGTCAGGGGATGGTTTGGACTGGTACCAGAGGTCAGCGGACGTTCTGGACTGGGACCAGAGGTCAGGGGATGGTTTGGACTGGGACCAGAGGTCAGCGGATGGTTTGGACTGGGACCAAACGTCAGCGGACGGTCTGGACTGGTACCAGAGGTCAGGGGATGGTCTGGACTGGGACCAGAGGTCAGGGGATGGTTTGGACTGGGACCAGAGGTCAGGGGATGGTTTGGACTGGTACCAGAGGTCAGCGGACGGTCTGGACTGGGACCAGAGGTCAGCGGACGGTCTGGACTGGGACCAGAGGTCAGGGGATGGTTTGGACTGGGACCAGAGGTCAGGGGATGGTTTGGACTGGTACCAGAGGTCAGCGGACGGTCTGGACTGGGACCAGAGGTCAGGGGATGGTTTGGACTGGGACCAGACGTCAGCGGACGGTCTGGACTGGGACCAGAGGTCAGCGGATGGTCTGGACTGGGACCAGACGTCAGCGGACGGTCTGGACGGGGACCAGAGGTCAGGGGATGGTCTGGACTGGGACCAGACGTCAGCCGATGGTCTGGACTGGGACCAGAGGTCAGCGGATGGTCTGGACCGGGACCAGAGGTCAGCGGATGGTCTGGACTGGGACCAGAGGTCAGCGGACGGTCTGGACGGGGACCAGAGGTCAGCGGACGGTCTGGACTGGGACCAGAGGTCAGCGGATGGCCTGGACGGGGACCAGAGGTCAGCGGACGGTCTGGACTGGGACCAGAGGTCAGCGGACGGTCTGGACTGGGACCAGACGTCAGCGGACGGTCTGGACTGGTACCAGAGGTCAGCGGACGGTCTGGACTGGGACCAGACGTCAGCGGATGGTCTGGACTGGGATCAGACGTCAGCGGACGGTCTGGACTGGGACCAGAGGTCAGGGGATGGTCTGGACTGGTACCAGAGGTCAGGGGATGGTCTGGACGGGGACCAGAGGTGACCGGACGTTCTGGACGGGGACCAGAGGTCAGCGGATGGTCTGGACTGGGACCAGACGTCAGCGGATGGTCTGGACTGGGACCAGAGGTCAGGGGATGGTCTGGACTGGGACCAGAGGTCAGGGGATGTTTTGGACTGGTACCAGAGGTCAGCGGATGGTCTGGACGGGGACCAGAGGTGAGCGGACGGTCTGGACGGGGACCAGAGGTCAGCGGATGGTCTGGACTGCGACCAGACGTCAGCGGACGGTCTGGACTGGGACCAGAGGTCAGGGGATGGTTTGGACTGGGACCAGAGGTCAGCGGACGGTCTGGACTGGGACCAGAGGTCAGGGGATGGTCTGGACTGGGACCAGAGGTCAGCGGATGGTCTGGACTGGGACCAGACGTCAGCGGACGGTCTGGACTGGGACCAGAGGTCAGCGGATGGTCAGGACTGGGACCAGACGTCAGCGGACGGTCTGGACGGGGACCAGAGGTCAGGGGATGGTCTGGACGGGGACCAGACGTCAGCCGATGGTCTGGACTGGGACCAGAGGTCAGCGGATGGTCTGGACGGGGACCAGAGGTCAGCGGATGGTCTGGACTGGGACCAGTGGTCAGCGGATGGTCTGGACGGGGACCAGAGGTCAGCGGATGGTCTGGACTGGGACCAGACGTCAGCGGATGGTCTGGACTGGGACCAGAGGTCAGCGGACGGTCTGGACTGGTACCAGAGGTCAGGGGATGGTCTGGACTGGGACCAGAGGTCAGCGGACGGTCTGGACTGGTACCAGAGGTCAGGGGATGGTCTGGACTGGGACCAGAGGTCAGCGGACGGTCTGGACTGGGACCAGAGGTCAGGGGATGTTTTGGACTGGTACCAGAGGTCAGGGGATGGTCTGGACTGGTACCAGAGGTCAGCGGATGGTCTGGACGGGGACCAGAGGTGAGCGTACGGTCTGGACGGGGACCAGAGGTCAGCGGATGGTCTGGACTGGGACCAGACGTCAGCGGACGGTCTGGACTGGGACCAGAGGTCAGGGGATGGTTTGGACTGGGACCAGAGGTCAGCGGACGGTCTGGACTGGGACCAGAGGTCAGGGGATGGTCTGGACGGGGACCAGAGGTCAGCAGATGGTTTGGACTGGGACCAGACGTCAGCGGATGGTCTGGACTGGGACCAGAGGTCAGTGGACGGTCTGGACTGGGACCAGAGGTCAGCGGACGGTCTGGACTGGGACCAGAGGTCAGCGGACGGTCTGGACTGGTACCAGAGGTCAGGGGACGGTCTGGACGGGGACCAGAGGTCAGGGGACGGTCTGGACGGGGACCAGAGGTCAGGGGATGGTCTGGACTGGGACCAGAGGTCAGGGGACGGTCTGGACTGGGACCAGAGGTCAGCGGACGGTCTGGACTGGTACCAGAGGTCAGGGGATGGTCTGGACGGGGACCAGAGGTCAGGGGATGGTCTGGACTGGGACCAGAGGTCAGGGGACGGTCTGGACTGGGACCAGAGGTCAGGGGACGGTCTGGACTGGGACCAGAGGTCAGCGGACGGTCTGGACTGGTACCAGAGGTCAGGAGATGGTCTGGACTGGTACCAGAGGTCAGGGGATGGTCTGGACGGGGACCAGAGGTCAGGGGATGGTCTGGACTGGGACCAGAGGTCAGCGGACGGTCTGGACTGGTACCAGAGGTCAGCGGATGGTCTGGACTGGTACCAGAGGTCAGCGGACGGTCAGGACGGGGACCAGACGTCAGCGGACGGTCTGGACGGGGACCAGAGGTCAGGGGATGGTCTGGACTGGGACCAGAGGTCAGGGGATGGTCTGGACGGGGACCAGAGGTCAGCGGACGGTCTGGACGGGGACCAGAGGTCAGCGGACGGTCTGGACTGGTACCAGACGTCAGCGGACGGTCTGGACTGGTACCAGAGGTCAGGGGATTGTTTGGACTGGGACCAGAGGTCAGCGGATGGTTTGGACTGGTACCAGAGGTCAGGGGATGGTTTGGACTGGGACCAGAGGTGGTCTGCATGCGGTCCCAACATGGGAAATGGAGGTGTGGCCAGGTTCCGGCTCACATCGAGCCAGAACCTGGTAAAGGCCACATTTGGACCAAACAGGTTTTACAGTCTGAGTAACGTCACCTCTCACATTTATACATGACATAATTTCCTGTTCATTGTACCTGCAACTTGATGGTGGACCTGATGATGATGATGATGATGATGATGATGGCCATTCACAGTCCAGATGAAGAAGTCAGTTTAAACGGTAGATAAACGTTCTGCATGCGCCGCTCATCCATGCTCCTAACCACCAGAGCCGTTCAGAAGAACTGATCTGCATTGTATTTCATATTGAACACTGATTGTTTTGAAGTTCCAGTGAAATGTCTTTCATAGAAGCTGAAGACAAGACGGACTGGAGGTTGGAGAGATTGCCAAAAGTTCTTCCAACCTGCCGAGAAGACTCTGAAACACCTATAATGGCTGAACCAGCCAACCGGTGATGGTGCGAAGCAGGAGGACGGATCCATCACTGGTCATGTTCAAAGGAACTTCAAAGATCCTTCTTTGGTATTTGGGACGATGAATGAGGACAAGCTCCATGCGGTTCCACTTTATGAAAGTTTGGTACCAAACAGACGAAGGCAGACGAAGAAAAAACCGTCCCATGTAACCCAGTACAGAGGGACAGACCAGATATCTGGTGTAGCGACCATTTTCCTGGTGGTACTGTGTTCAGAGACAGGGATTACTGGAAGTCCTCCTGATTACATGCAGCGGTTTCCAGTCAAGAATCGTGTCTGCTTTTAATGCAGAAGATCACCAGCCTTGTCCCATGCATACAGAGATTCCTCTTGTATCTGGAGTTGATGTTTTACACTGGAGATGGTGGATCATCAATTTCTGAGCAATATTTCTATCAAAGTTTAGATCCTGACTCCTTTTGTGACCTGATCCCAATTAAACTAGTCATATTACCAACCTATTCCCAGTTAAACTGGTCACGTTACCAACCTGTTCCCAGTGAAACCAATCACGTTACTGACCTGTTTCCAGTTGAGCTGGACATATTACCGACCTGTTGGTCACAGTTAAACTGGTCACGTTACTGACCTGTTACCAGTTAAGCCATGATATTACTAGCTTGTTTCCTTCAAACTGGTCATATTACCGATCTGTTCCCAGTAAAGCCAGTCATATTACCGACCTGTTCCTAGTTAAACTGGTCATGTTACTGACCTTTTCCCAGTTGAGCCAGACATATTACCGACCTGTTGCTCCCAGTGAATCTGGTCACGTTACCAACCTGTTCCCAGTTAAACTGGTCACGTTACCGATCTGTTACCAGTTAAACCGGTTTGTTACCAACCTGTTCCCAGTTAAACTGGTCATATTACCGACCTGTTACCAGTTCAACCATCAAGTTAGTAGTCTGTTCCCTTCTAACTGGTCACGTTACCAAACTATTCCTAGTTAAACCGGTCTGTTACTGACCTGTTCCAAGTTAAGCCAGTCATATGAGCAACCTATTCCCAAATAAGCGGGTCATATTACCGACATGTTCCCAGTTAAACCGGTCACGTCATCAACCTATTCCTATTTAAATCAACCATATTACTGACCTGTTCCCTGTTGAGCTGGACATATTACCGCCCTGTTGCTCCCAGGTAAACTGGGCATGTTACTAACCTGTTCCCAGTTAAACCGGTCACGTTGTTCCCAGTTAAACTGGTCATGTTACCGCTCCGTTCCTAGTTGAACGTATCACCTTGTTCCCAGTTAAACCAGTCATGTAACTGACCTATTCCCAGTTAAACCGGTCACATCACCAACCTGATCCAAGTTAGTCTGTTCCCTTCTAACTGGTCACGTTACCAAACTATTTCCAGTTAAACCGGTCTGATACTGACTTGTTGCCAGTTAAGCCAGTCATATGACCAACCTATTCCAAGTTAGACTGGTCATATTACTGACCTGTTCCCAGTAAAGCTAGTCATATCACCAACCCATTCAAAGTTAAACTGGTCGAATTACCAACCTGTTCCCAGTTAAACAGGTCACGTCACCAACCTGTTCCCAGTTAAACCAATCAAGTTACTGACCTTTTCCCAGTTGAGCTGGACATATTACCGACCTGTTGGTCACAGTTAAACTGGTCACGTTACTGACCTGTTACCAGTTAAGCCATAATATTACTAGCTTGTTTCCTTCAAACATGTTATGTTACCGACCTGTTCCCAGTTAAACCGGTCACATTTTTCCCAGTTAAGCTGGTCATGTTACAATCTGTTCGTAGTTGAACCTGTCACGTTGTTCCCAGTTAAACTGGTCATGTCACCAACCTGATCCAAGTTAAACTGGTCACGTTACCAACCTGTTTCCAGTTAAACCATCATGTTATTAGCCTGTTCCCTTTAAAATGGTCAAGTTAACGACCTATTCCCAGTTAAACTGGTCTGTTACTGACCTGTTCCCAGTTAAACCGGTCACGTCACCAACCTAATCAAAGTTAAACTGGTCACGTTACCAACCTGTTACCAGTTCATCCATCCGTTTAGTAGTCTGTTCCCTTCAAACTGGTCACGTTACCAAACTATTCCCAGTTAAACCGGTTTGTTACCGACCTTTTCCCAGTTAAGCCAGTCATATTACCAGCCTATTCCTAAATAAACGGGTCATATTACCGACCTGTTCCCAGTTAAACTGGTCACGTCATCAACCTGTTCCCATTTAAATCATCCATGTTACGGACCTGTTCCCAGTTGAGCTGGACATATTACCGCCCTGTTGCTCCCAGTTAAACTGGTCATGTTACAAACCTGCTCCCAGTTAAACTATTATATAGGCTGTTATGAATTGGCTTTCATTATGTTTTCCCCTCTGTCTGTAAAGCGTCTTGAGATGGCATTGCCGTGATTTGACGCTATATAAATAAAGTTGAATTGAATTGAATTGAATTAAACCAGTCACATTTTTCAAGTTAAGCTGGTCATGTTACAATCTGTTCGTAGTTGAACCTGTCACGTTGTTCCCAGTTAAACTGGTCATGTCACCAACCTGTTCCCAGTTAAACAGGTCACGTCACCAACCTGTTCCCAGTTAAACCAATCATGTTACTGACCTTTTCCCAGTTGAGCTGGACATATTACCGACCTGTTGCTCCCAGTTAAACTGGTCACATTACAAACCTGTTCCCAGTTAAACCAGTCACATTTTTCCCAGTTAAGCTGGTCATGTTACAATCTGTTCGTAGTTGACCCTGTCACGTTGTTCCCAGTTAAACTGGTCATGTCACTAACCTGTTTCCAGTTAAACTGGTCTGTTACCGACCTGTTCCCAGTTAAACTGGTCACATTGTTCCCAGTTAAACTGGTCATGTCACTAACCTGTTTCCAGTTAAACTGGTCATGTCACTAACCTGTTTCCAGTTAAACTGGTCTGTTACCAACCTGTTCCCAGTTAAACTGGTCTGTTACCGACCTGTTCCCAGTTAAACTGGTCACATTGTTCCCAGTTAAACCAGTCACGTTACTGACCTGTTCTCAGATGGGATTCTGGTCTGGGAGCTGGGGTTGGTCTGGTCCTTACTGGTTTTAGAGTGAGGTTGTATTAAAAGGTTTTGTTTAGTGGTATTTTACTGGGAAACCAGTATGAAAACCAGGTTTCCACCTGCCTCCTACATCACATTAACCTCAGATTTGTTGGGAAGCTTCATGGCGTCTCTTCAGACGTCAGAGAAACACAAAGAAAACCTTTGCTCCCAGTCCTGGACATGTCCACGGGGACGAACATTCGTTTCCTTCCCATCATGCAGGATAGTTGCGAGTGAGGCCGCCATCTTGAATGGTCCTGTCAGTTCGCTGCATGTCAGCGCCGCGGCTGTCATCTCAGCCAGCGATGACTTACTGGAACAATGCCCGGAGGACTGGGAGTCTGCTGCATGACAGCAGGCCTGGATGGACCGTTAGGACCAGGGAAAACGTGCCACATATTCAGTTTGCAGGCTGGCCTTGGTGAGATGCTCCACGCCTGATGAACTACCTGGGATCCTGGAGATAAGAGTCGTGACTCAACTTGAGCTCGGGCTCCGTGGCGCTCCCGGGGCAGCCGGACCACAACGACACCAAGCAGCAAGGGTTCAGACAGAGAGATGCAGGCGGAGGCAGGGCCACCATGCTGGAATTTATCTGTGACAGCTCAGATCATTACGTAGATCTGCTTATGCTCTCCAGTGACTAAGCAGCTTCGCCATTATTCAAACGGAGGCAGGTTCGGGGAGACGCAGCACGTAGCAGGTGACATATCTGCATTTTAGTCCTGCGAGGCGGACAACCGTGATGAAGTGTTTCCTGGCAGATGCAGGAGAACGATGCAGGGAGGAGCCGATGAGTTCCAAATGAGACCAGATGGGCCCACGTTCAGTTAGGGAGGTTAAAAAGCCTCCGAGTTACATCCAGACACGTGTTGCCAGGAACACGCGTGTTAGATTAGCTGTGTTTAGAATCACTGCTTACGACTGAAGCAAGGCAGACACATTCAGCAGCCAGTGGAACAATTTCAGATGTTCTGTCATCCAGGGCCGGCCTGAGCCTTTAGAGGGCCCGAAGCCGAACCTCAGCTCCTCTAGTCCCAGTCAGCATGGATCCAGTTCGGCATGGTCCAGTATGAATGTGTTTCCACAGAAAAAACTGGGAACGTACCAGAATATCCAACCTGAACCGTCCCACCATTTTAGGGGCCCTTCTGTTCGGGTCTCAATCATACCAATCCAACCCATGATGGTGGAGCTTGACACTCTGCCATCTGCTGGTTGCCTGAAACAATCATCATTCCCTGTGTGACTCAGCAAATATAAAGAAAGCGGCGCCACGTTTATACAGCCAGAAAAAACTTCCTTCGTCTTCATAATTCATGGAAAGCAGCGGCATCGCATCACGTTGTCACGCATCCATCGCTATCTGCGGAGACGCCACCTATCAGTGCAGTTGCTGTGGAAACACAACAGAGACCAGGGCTCCGACCCGAAGCCAGAGGATCATTTCATATGAAGTCCCACATTCTGACGACTGTCAGGAATGTGGGACTTACGTGATTCAGGCTGCGCAGGCATCAGAAAACTGACGTAAGTCACCGTTTAACTGCGCTTCTCTCTGATGAAGTCAGGTTTCAGTTTCTCCACTGAGGGACGGATAAAGGTGTTTTCAAGACCCTACTCATCGTCTGCATGCAGAGACGAAACGCTAGCACCCTGCAGTCCGGTCAGACCGGAACGATTTGGGTCCGAAGCTCCGGGAGAATCAGGAACCAGGATTGTGGTGAAAAATGACGACGCTTCCTGGCGTTGCTGATGTCAGCTGCACATTCAGATCATTTCAGCGCATTGAAGGAAAAAAATTTCATTTTTCGACCCACATAAAATCTCCTGCAGCCCACCTGTGGGTCAGGACCCGTCTTTGGGACACTGGACGAAGACACGGTGCAGACGCCAAGAAACGTCAGGAAGGATGTTTTCTTTGCTTTCTTCGGAGGTGTGTCCGTTTTTCCAGGATTTTTAAGCTCTCTGATTGGTGGAAAGTCTGACAGGAAGTGTCTTCATCATCATGTCCAGGTGAAAATAGAGGTCTCTTAGCAACATGGTAGTGATGGTGATGAAGATGTGATAAATAATGGTGGATTTACCATCTAGAGTCTCTGAATAAACACTACATCTGGATTGTAGACCTCCTGGACGGATAGAAACGCTGGAAAACCTCCGTAGACCAGCTGGAGGGTCACATGACCATCACACCGTTACACACCGCTGGTCCTGATGGGAGGAGAGAGGGAGACCTCGGGGATCTGATGGAGGTTTTTTAAATATTTGCCAACTTAATGGTTGGAAATCAAAAATTTGAGTGTTTTAGTTGTTTTTTTTAGAGACGTGTGTGTGTGTGTGTGTGTGTGGAGACCGTGTGTGTGTGGAGACCGTGTGTGTGTGTGTGGAGACCGTGTGTGTGTGTGTGTGTGCAGACGTGTGTGTGTGTGTGTGTGTGGAGACGTGTGTGTGTGTGTGGAGACGTGTGTGTGTGTGTGTGTGTGGAGACCGTGTGTGTGTGGAGATGTGTGTGTGTGTGTGGAGACCGTGTGTGTGTGTGTATGTGTGTGGAGACCGTGTGTGTGTGGAGATGTGTGTGTGTGTGTGGAGACGTGTGTATGTGTGGAGACGTGTGTGTGTGTGGAGACCGTGTGTGTGTGTGGAGACGTGTGTGTGTGTGTGTGTGTGTGTGTGGAGACGTGTGTGTGTGTGGAGACGTGTGTGTGTGTGTGTGTGTGGAGACGTGTGTGTGCGTGGAGATGTGTGTGTGTGTGTGGAGACGTGTGTGTGTGTGGAGACGTGTGTGTGTGTGTGTGTGTGTGTGTGTGTGGAGACGTGTGTGTGTGTGTGTGTGGAGACGTGTGTGTGTGTGTGTGTGTGTGGAGATGTGTGTGTGTGTGTGTGGAGACGTGTGTGTGTGTGGAGACGTGTGTGTGTGTGTGGAGACGTGTGTGTGTGTGTGGAGACGTGTGTGTGTGTGGAGACATGTGTGTGTGTGTGGAGACGTGTGTGTGTGTGTGGAGACATGTGTGTGTGTGTGTGTGTGTGGAGACATGTGTGTGTGTGTGTGTGGAGACGTGTGTGTGTGTGTGTGGAGACGTGTGTGTGTGTGCGTGCGTGTGTGTGTGTGTGTGTGGAGACGTGTGTGTGTGTGTGTGTGTGGAGATGTGTGTGTGTGTGTGGAGACGTGTGTGTGTGTGTGTGCGTGTGTGTGTGTGTGTGGAGACGTGTGTGTGTGTGTGTGGAGATGTGTGTGTGTGTGTGTGTGTGTGTGTGTGTAGACGTGTGTGTGTGTGTGTGGAGATGTGTGTGTGTGTGTGTGTGTGTGTGTGTGTGTGGAGACGTGTGTGTGTGTGTGTGTGTGTGTGTGTGTGTGGAGACGTGTGTGTGTGTGTGTGTGTCCCAGCATATCGGGGAAAGACGTGTGTGTGTGTGTGGAGACGTGTGTGTGTGTGTGGAGACGTGTGTGTGTGTGTGGAGACGTGTGTGTGTGTGTGTGTGTGGAGACGTGTGTGTGTGTGTGTGGAGACGTGTGTGTGTGTGTGTGTGTGGAGACGTGTGTGTGTGTGTGGAGACGTGTGTGTGTGTGGAGACGTGTGTGTGTGTGTGTGTGGAGACGTGTTCTGGTTTTTGTTACGGTATGGGGACATCAATCTGTTTACACAGTCACGTAATGGGGACCAATGTCCTTGTGGGGACCAAAAAGCTGGTCCCCAGAAGGAACTCCACTTTAAATGACTCTAAAAGGTAAAATGAAGGTGCTGGCAAAGTTTCAGGCATTGGCCCATAAGTAATGTTTATCTGTCTTTTTGTGTTAAGGTGTGTGTACTGAGAGCGCCCCCTCAAAGGTCATATGTGGTATAGCACCTGATTGTAAATTCACACACTTTTCCAAATATGGTTAGGCACCGCCTTCTTCCTGGTCCCCACAGATATGGATTGTGACCATAGCATGAAATGATCAGTTTTAAAAGATTATTTCAATTTAAAAGACAATTTCGAACTCAAACTATGAGTGGACATTTATCTATAAAGATGGACTTCTGTAATTCAGTACTTAAACATTTGAATTTTCACTTAGATAATTGTCTGTTCACTGAACTTTCATGAAAATTTAACAAAAGGCAAAAATGGGGTTCATAGTGTAAATTTATTAGAGATTTAATTCATTAACAGGTTTTGAAACTCGTGCAGACTGCATAAAAACATAACAGGGGTGAGCATTTGTGCAATTTTTTTTATAAGGTCATATTCCACACTGCAGTTTTAGGACAGACAACACATATACACATGCTCTATCTATCTATCTATCTATCTATCTATCTATCTATCTATATATATATATATATATATATATATATATATATATATATATATATATATATATATATATATATATATATATATATATATAATTTATGGGGGGGGTTTATGGGGAGAGAGAGATGCTTTATTCATTCCCAGGAAGGAGATAAGGGGTGGGGAGTCAGGTTGTTCCAACAGTTCCCTTTTTCACAAAAAATTTGTTACAATGATAAATAGATAAAATTAAAGATTAATATTAAACAGTTTAATGGCTGCTGGAATAAAGGACTTGCTGAACCTTTCAGTCCTGCATCAAAATGAGACCAGTCTCTCTGTCCTTCCAGAAGAATAGCTATCGTTGCTCCACCACAGTTCTGATAGGGTCCAGACTTCTACTAAGGACAGAACTAGCTTTTCTGACCAGTTTGTCCAGTCCTTTGCAGTCCTTGTTTGTAATGCTGCTCCTCCAGCAGACACCAGCGTAAAACATCACACTTTTGATGACTGTGTTATAGAACATCTGCAGCAGGTCACTGCAGACATCAGAGGACCTGAGCCATCAGAAGAAGATAAGGTGACTGTCCCTTCCTGCATGTTGTGTCTGTATTGGCTAACTATTCCAACCTCTGGTCCTGAAACACCCCCAGGTACCTGTAGGTCTTCACAGTCTATTTTCTCTCCATCAATACACACTGGCTTTCTGTGTGATGCAGATCTCCTGCAATCAACCACAACCTTCTTGGTCTTGGAGATGTTCAGGAGAAGACAGTTCTTTTTAACACTAAAAGGCCCAGAGCTACGAGAATTTTTGTCAGCCTGCAGTCCCCCCACAAATCACTAATCCCGTTTTTCATGTAAAGGCCCCATTTAGTGCTGTCATGAGGAACCATTCCACCCCCTCCAGTGCAAAGTTTTAGCTCATGCCTCTGTCTTGAGAGTTTTACCTGAGAGCACTGAAAAAACTCATGTGTTGAAACATGATGAATGAAACATTTCTAATGAAACATTTGTGTCGCCAGATCTGCGGGATTGGAGTGATTTTACATGGCAGCTGAGTCATCAGCACATCAGCTGATATAACGGACAGTTCTTGATCTGTACAAAGAAAATAAAAAATATCTATTTATATAGGCTATATATAAATATATATGCAGCTGTATTGCGGAGGATAAAACTATTTAGAAGCGCAGCGCAGTTTCTGCTCCACGCAGCACCAGCAGCACTGCTTTGCTAGTAAAAAAAAAAAAAAAAAAAAAAAAGTGGGAAAGAAACGACAAAAGTGCGAAACGTTTTTGGAGTTGTTGCATGCTTTTATCTGAACTCCACAGCACTGCCGCATGCCATTGGACCAAAGAGTTGCACGCAGCAGCAATGTAAATTCTGAATTGAGTGTAGCTGCGTGATATGTGTCAACACTGCCTGCGTCGTCAGGTCTCTACACCAGAATATGATGTCAATGAAAAAATCAGATCCGCTGCAGCACTGGGAAGTTCAGACACCAGCATGAAACGTGTCTGTCCAGCTGTTGCTCCTTTCATACCCCTCAGATTCACACGTCCGCTGAACTGATGCGCTCTTTTATATTAAAAATATAACAATGAACACCAGATGCACATGCTGGCTAAACTGATGAACGGATGGATAGATGGATGGCAAGATAGATGGATGGATGGATAAATGGATGATAGCTGGATGGCGGAATAGATGAAAGATGGATCGATAAATGGATAGGTGGATGGATAGATGGATGGACAGATAGATGGATAGATGGATGGACAGATGGATGGATAGATTGATGGACAGATGGATGGATATATTGATGGACAGATGGATGGACAGATGGATGGACATATGGATGGAAAGATAGATGGACAGATGGATGATAGATGGATGGAAAGATAGGTAGATGGATGGAAAGATGGATCGATTGATGGATGAAAATTTAGATGGATGGATGGATAGATGGATGACTGAATATATAGAAATATAGATAGATAAATGGATAGATGGATAAATGGATGGACAGATGGATAGATAAATGGATGGATAGATGGATGACTGAATATATAGAAATATAGATAGATAAATGGATAGATGGATAAATGGATGGACAGATGGATAGATAAATGGATGGATGGATAGATGGATGATAGATGGATGGCTGAATAGATGGAAAGATAGACAAATGGATAGATGGATGGATAGATTGATAGATGGATGGATAGATGGATGAATGAATGAATGGGGTGATGGATAGATGATAAATGGATGGAAAGATAGATGGGTGGATAGATGGATGAGTAGATGGATGGATAGATGGAAAGATGGATGGAAAGATGTATGGCTGAATAGATGGAAAGATAGATAAATGGATAGATGGATGGATAGATGGATAGACTGATGGATGGAAAGATAGATAGATGAATGGATAGATAGATGGATGGAAAGATAAATGGACAGACAGATGGATAGATGGATGGACAGATGGATGGATAGATGGATCAATTGATGGATGAAAATTTAGATGGATGGATGGATAGATGGATGATAGATGGATGACTGAATAGATGGAAATATAGATAGATAAATGGATAGATGGATAAATAGATGGACAGATGGATAGATAAATGGATGGAAAGGTGGATGGATGGATGGATAGATGGATGATAGATGGATGGCTGAATGGATGGAAAGATAGATAAATGGATAGATGGATGGATAGATGGATAGATGGATGAATGAATGGGGTGATGGATAGATGATAAATGGATGGAAAGATAGATGGATGGATAGATGGATGAGTAGATGGATGGATAGATGGATGGAAAGATAGATGGACAGATGGATGGATAGATGGATGGAAAGATGGATGGCTGAATAGATGGAAAGATAGATATATGGATAGATGGATGGATAGATAGATGAATGAATAAATGGGGTGATCGATAGATGGATATATGGATGGATAGACTAATGGAAAGATGGATGGATAGATGCATGAGCTCTGCATGAGCGTCTTAAAAACACAATGCCCCGCCCCTTCCCATGAACTTCCCAATACTACAAATAAAAGAGATTTTCCCCCAAATTTCCCAATAATATATCAACCACCCAAAGAAACCATATCAACAAAGTTCATGAACGTAACCCCATACATATTTCCACAGATGAACATAGAAAAACATAATACTACGGTGTATTAATCTGAAAATCCGTTAGTCACGGGACGATGACGTCTTTGCCGCATTGCGGCATACTCCAGCCATAAAACACAGGTAAACCTCTTAACCCAGTTTTCACCAACCCCCAGAAGATGAAGATGACACCCCAGTAGTGCTCCCAGTATTTGTAGCAAAACCAATAGGTGTGCATCCCTATTAGTCTGCTACCTGACAGGTGGCATGACTGAACTAAAGCAGCTACGTGGGACTGCGAGAGATTTGCTGGGCCTGACGACCCGGAACACAGTCAGGTAGGTGGTTGGGGGTGTGGGTGTCAGTGACAAGGCAGCTTTGTCACAGAACATGAAAATTTTACCAGGTAGAGTTAAGGTCCAATTTGACCATGAGTTCTTGTAGGGCTTCCGGTCCCCAGGGGACCTTTTTTTGTTTTAAATTTTTACTTATATTTCACTGACACTACTAACAAATACAAAAAAATCAAATAAAATATGTCAATAATTGATACTATTTAAAAGGGTTACAACAATATGAAAAAGAAAGCCTTTTTTAAAATGCTGATCTGATGTGAAAGTAAATCACAGTAAAAGCACTAAATGTTTCTAATAAAGACACACCAAAGTATCTTGAATCATTTGACAAAATTAGGAGATTCAATAAATAATTAGGTGGTGAGCTCAAACCCCCAATGGTGTAGCTAAAATTGAGCCCTTGCATGGCAGTAGAATCCAAAAGAGGGAGGAAACCTGGAAATTCAACGGGATATCTGTCTAAAATTATGCTGTTAAAACAATGGTAGATTTTTAAAAAAAAATATGTAAAGAAAACATCTTTTTTTAAAATGTTAACTGCTGTAGCTTTGAGATGTAGATTTTGATGTTATTTTTATTTAATGAATTCAGTTGAATAGAAACACCAACATTTAAATCTGATTTTACAAAGAACTGTAACTGTATTCCATACTATCCATTTAAAATAGATAGAATACGCCAAAAAATTAACAAAAACACACTATATTTTGTTCTCAAATCAAATCAAATCAAATTTGATTTGATATCTTTTGTTCTAATCTTTACTTCCTTTCGCCGGCTTTTATTTTTGAAACAGCAGGAAGTAGCAACTATTTAGCAGTAGCTTAATTTCTCACAATTTTTCGAAGGGCAGTTGATGAGGAAATGAGACCGGAGTTTAAAGCTGTGACTACTAAAGAACATGTCCGTAAGTATTAAGATTTTATTATTTAAGTTATGCATTGACAACATAGCATTGCTGTCTGTCTGTTGTGATTTCTTTGAGAATGTGCAGCTCAGCTAGCTAGGTAGCTAGCTTGTGTCACAGATTTTGGATATATCCATTTGTTGCTTTTAAATTTGGCAGTGTTGTGTGGTTAAACATGAATTTCATTGTAGGTAGGGAAAATTCCATCCAAAATAATTTGGGATTTATGATTTGGTTTATTATCTTAAGGCTTAAATCACACATGTAGGTAGCAGCAGGCATGGATTACTGGTATGACGATGTCCCCATAAGTGACATTTTTCCAAAATCCATAAAAGAACATGGGAATCATATTGTATGCTCATTATCAGTTAAGAATAGGCTGGCTACAGGCTTCAAGGTATACCACAGTATGAAAAAGTCATGGTTTCAAAACCACTCCAACATACCATTCCTGAATTATTATTATTATTATTATTATTATTATTAATATGTGACATCTCGTTAAGGAGAAAGTAGAGGTCCTTCACTTGTGCAATTATAGCAGCCCGCCCCCCCCCTGCGTTTCTTGACAAACAGACGAGTCTGTAGGCTGTGTGATTATTGGAGGCTTTCACGCTGCACTTTAGCCTAAGAAGCCAGAATCTCATTGCCTCAGTTGCCAAATCTTCTAAGCATGTTGGGTATTTATTTGTATATGTTCACACTGTTGTTGACGGGTTTTTTTTCTTTTGTTTTTTTTAAACTTTTGTTCGGCACTAGTCTACTGTCTTGGTATATCACAGAGCCTCAATTTTACAACTAATACTGTAATATTAGACCTGATTAATCCAGGTGTGTCTGATCATTGCCGTTGTGTCGACTGAGGTCAAGCAGACCTGGATTTATAAATTCATCCTGTAATGTAAGACAGGAGACAAAGGAGCTTCCTTAAAATTTGCAGTTCATGTAGACTTTTCAGTGACAAGCAAAGAACTGGTCATGTGTACCAACAACCCTTTCTTAAATGTTCCAGCCATTGACCAGTGCAAACATGGAACCAACAGAATTGACTTCCAGTCTTCCATCACCTCGTTCAGGCTCCCAGCAGACCAACAATGGCCCTGAGGATAACAGACCTTTCGAACAGGTAATTGCATACAATACATAGTCCCACACCTACCTAGTTTTTGTTTTACATATATATTTTTCTATTCAAATCTTTCTTATACATCCTGGTTCTTAGAGAAAGATTTAGCAACTGAGTCTGCATTTTGGACAGCTAAGTGGCATGTTTTAGATGCTGTTGAGTAGGACAGTGTCCCATAATTCTGGTCCTCGGAGCCCACTGCCCTGCATGTTTTGGTTCCTACCAACTCCACTGCACATGATGCAGATGAACTTCACTGCTTGCCAAGTTCTATTAAATTCGGATAATGAGCCATTGATTTGAGTCAGGTGTGTTTAAAGTAGGGTTACCTACAACACGTGCAGGGCAGTGGGGCCCAGGTCATAGGTTAAGTAACACTGCAGTAGGATTTGAAAACTTGGATACAGATAATAATAGAAGCAAATGTATTAGTAAGGCTAAGATGTCCTTGACTATGAGATGTGTTGACATGGCGTAGGTCTGACTGACATTTGATGGCCAGATGTCCTTAACTACAGCAATCAGTTAAATCTTCTGTGTATGCAGCTGCCGAGCTGCATCTGGGTAAAATTTAATGCAACGCCATGGTTTCTAAATGTGTTTATTAAGTGTCTTTTGTGGACATTGTGGACATTGCGGACGTTGCGGTAACATATTGTCATTTCCTGGTTGCCTAGCGAGTGTCACAGCGGATTGCTACGAGCCGTTGGCTCCTTTAACTTCTTTCTAACTTCTATCTATTGTTAACCAACCACTCACTTCAGCGCACAATACCTTCCCAAACCACTCTTCTATATATTGCATTTATTTTCGGGATCTTTGGCTTTCTGTTTACTTGACTTAAACAGCTCAAGCACTCGGTTTTAGCATGGCTGCTAGCTCTCTTCCCACACCCCGGTCCCCTGCCTTTTCTTGCTCGGTGTGTCTGATATTTAGCTACTCCTCCGCCTCCTTTAGTGATAATGGTAGGTGTATTAAGTGTAGCAGCTTGGCAGCTTTGGAGGCGAGGCTCTGCGAGTTAGAAGCCCAGCTCCGCACTCAGTTAGGAAAGCAGTTAGTCAGCAAGCCCCCATTAGCCAGTGCGGCGCTACCAGCCAGGGCAGCTAGCCCACCTAGTGGTCCTTCAGCAGTTCCCGCGCAGCCGGGAGCCGAGGCGGGCTGGACGACGGTCAGGCGGAAGCGTAGCCCCAAACCAAAACCCACTGGCCACCACCGACCTGTTCACGTTTCTAACAGATTTTCCCCGCTCGGCGACACACCCACTGAGGCAGAAACCCTGATAATAGGTAGTTCCATAGTCAGAAACGTGGCTCTAGAGACACCGGGGACCATAGTCAGATGCATTCCTGGGGCCAGAGCGGGCGACGTTGAATCGTATTTGAAACTGCTGACTAAGGCTAAACGTAAATACCGTAAGATTGTAATTAACGTCGGCGGTAACGACACCCGGTTACGCCAATCGGAGGTCACTAAAATTAATGTTGCTTCGGTGTGTAACTTTGCCAAGAGCATGTCGGACTCCGTAGTTTTCTCTGGTCCCTTGCCAAATTTAATCAGCAATGACATGTTTAGCCGCATGTCATCTTTCAACCGCTGGTTGTCTAGGTGGTGTCCCGATAACAACGTGGGTTTTATAGATAATTGGAGCGCTTTTTGGGGAAAGCCTGGTCTTATTAGGAGAGATGGCATCCATCCCACGTTGGATGGAGCCGCTCTCTTATCTAGCAATATGGACTCTTTCATTAGTCAGCTAAATTGACAACTCAGGGTTGGGACCAGGAGGCAGAATTGTAGTCCTACACACTTTTCTGCAGCTTCCCACCTGCCGCCGCTCACCCAAAACCCCATTCCGACCTTATACAACTTCCCAGCAGTAAGAATTAAACAACACAAAAACACTTCTGGGGTTAATCGTGAAAACCTCATAAAAATAAAAACAATAGATCTAATAAAATCAGAAAATAAGACGATAAAGTGTGGCCGACTGAATATCAGATCCCTCCCAAATAAGTCTTTATTAGTCAATGACTTGATAGGTGATCACCACATTGATTTATTCTGTCTTACGGAAACCTGGTGACAGCAAGAGGATTATGTTAGTATTAATGAAGCTACGCCAGCTAACTATTTAAACTTTCACATTCCTAGAACTACAGGCAGAGGAGGAGGTGTTGCAGCTATTTTTCAGTCAGAATTTTTAATTAATCCTAAGCACAAAACGAACTATAAATCCTTGGAATTCCTGACATTAAATTTATCTCATCCAAAATGGAATTCAGAGAAACCGCTCCTTTTAGCATTAGTGTATCGCCCACCTGGACCTTACTCTGAGTTTCTGACCGAATTCTCTGATCTCTTGTCTGAGTTAGTGCTGAGTACTGATAAAGTCATTGTACTAGGTGATTTTAATATTCATGTTGACGATGAAAATGATAGTTTAATCATTTCCTTTAGCTTTATTCTAAACTCAATTGGGTTTTCACAAAATGTCCATGCTCAAAGTATTTCCTCAAAACCCTGTCTTGCCTGATCACTTCTTATTAACCTTTGAATTCACTTTATTTGATTACTCACTGACCAAAAATAAATTCTACTATAGTAGATGTTTATCAGACAATATTACAAAATTTAAACAATCAATTGAATCAATTTTTTCACCTCTACCATGTGTTAGCATGTCTGAGAGTCCCCCTTTAAGCTTTACTCCCACTCAGATTGATCAGCATGCTGATACTATAATAGCTTCAATGCATACAATCTTGGATAATGTTGCTCCCCTAAAGAAGAAGAAATTAGGTAAGATTATGAAGGCTCCCTGGTTTAATTCCCAGCTTCGAGCTCTAAAACAGGCGTCAAGGCGTTTGGAAAACAGATGGCGTTCATCAGAATTAGAGGAGTCTCGCTTAACCTGGAAAGAAAGTTTAATTGTATACAAAAAAAGCCTTACGTACGGCAAGAACAGCTTATTATTCATCATTGATAGAGGAAAACAAAAACAACCCTCGGTTTCTTTTCAGCACTGTAGCTAGGCTTACTAGGAGCCGGAGCGCTGAGGAGCCATGTATTCCTTTCTCACTTAGCTGTGATGATTTCATGTATTTTTTCAGGAATAAAATTGATACTATTAGAGATCAAATTCACAATATTCTTCCTTCTACTTATAATGTTGAGTCTGTTGTGGTCTCCAAAGCATCCTTAGAACCAGGATCTGACTTGTGTCTAAATAGTTTCTGTCCTGTCCAACCCTCTGAATTAACTAAAATAATAGCTTTATCTAAACCATCCACCTGTATCTTAGATCCTCTCCCAACGAGCCTCTTTAAGGACATTTTCCCTTTAATTGATACATCACTACTAAATCTTATCAATATGTCTTTAGTGACAGGATATGTACCACAATCATTTAAAACTGCTGTAATCACGCCTTTACTTAAAAAGCAATCTCTGGATCCAGAGGTGATAGCAAATTATAGCCCTATATCTAATCTCCCGTTTATGTCCAAAATTCTGGAGAAAATAGTTTCAGCTCAGCTACATGCCCACCTGAGCAGAAATAATTTATTTTAAGAGTTTCAGTCAGAATTTAGAGCTCATCATAGCACTGAGACAGCATTGGTGAAAGTTACTAATGACCTTCTTATGGCCTCAGACAAAGGACTTGTGTCCGTACTTATCTTGCTTGATCTTAGTGCTGCATTTGATACAGTCGATCATAACATTCTGTTACAGAGACTAGAACAGGTGGTTGGAATTACAGGTACAGCATTAAGCTGGTTTAAATCATATTTATCTGATAGACTTCAGTTTGTTCACGTTTGTTCATGTAAATGACAAGTCCTCCTCACAAACTACAGTAAGTCATGGAGTTCCTCAAGGTTCTGTACTTGGACCAGTACTCTTCACGCTATATATGCTCCCTTTAGGCAAAATTATTAGACAGCATGGAATAAACTTTCATTGTTATGCAGATGATACTCAGATATACTTATCCTTTAAACCAGATGAAACAAATCAGCCCAATAGGCTACAAAATTTTCTCATAGACATAAAGACTTGGATGTCTAGAAATTTTCTCCTTTTGAACTCAGATAAGACTGAAGTAATTCTCGTTGGATCTGAAAAACTCTGAGCTAAATTCTCCAGTTTTGTAATGAACCTGGATGGCATTACTTTAGATTCCAGTGCTACAGTGAGAAACCTTGGAGTAATATTTGACCCTGACCTGTCCTTTGGCTACATATTAAGCAGGTTACTAAAACAGCCTTCTTTCATTTACGCAATATAGCCAAAATTAGGGACATTCTGTCTCAGAGTGATGCAGAAAAACTGGTTCACGCTTTTGTTACTTCGAGACTAGATTACTGTAACTCTCTATTACTGGGCTGTCCTAAATATGCCCTGAAAAGCCTTCCGCTGATCCAGAATTCTGCAGCCAGAGTCCTGACCAGAACCAGCAGGACAGATCATATTTCCCCAGTTTTAGCCTCTCTTCACTGGCTGCCTGTTGAATCTAGAATAGAATTTAAAATCCTTCTCCTTACATATAAAGCCCTCCACAACCAGGCACCACTATATATCAAAGACCTCATAGTTCCTTATATACCAGGCAGAGTACTTCGTTCGCAGACTGCAGGCTTACTTGTGGTTCCTAGAGTCTCAAAGAGCCGAGCAGGAGGCAGAGCCTTTGGTTATCAGGCCCCTCTCTTATGGAATAAGCTCCCAGTTAGTGTTAGGGAAGCAGACACCCTCCCCACCTTTAAGACTAGGCTGAAGACTTATCTTTTTGATAAGTCCTATAACTAGGGATGGTTAGCATCCCTTAGTTATGCTGCTATAGGTTTAGACTGCTGAGGGACATTTCCTGATACACTGAGCTTCTTTCTCTTTATCTCTCTCTTTTACCCCCCCAATAACAGTGTAGCATCATTAACATGTATGTCTCCTGTCTCAGCAGGTCTCCCTGGCCGGGAGTAGCAGTTCCTGTTGTCTGTTGTCTTTCTGTCCTCTTCCCCCCACACAGCAGAGGCAGATGGCTGCCTGTCCTTGAACCAGGTTCTGCCGGAGGCTTCCTTCCTGTTAAAAGGGAGTTTTTTCCTTCCCACTGTCGCCTGTGTGCTTGCTCAGGATGGGAGATTGAGTTGGACTCAACTCAATCTGTTGGTTTCCTTATATAGGTTGTTATGAATTGGCTTTCATTATGTTTTCCCCTCTGTCTGTAAAGTGTCTTGAGATGGCATTGCCGGGATTTGAGGCTATATAAATAAAGTTGAATTGAATTGAATGGACACTCACGGGGTCCCCACAGCACATGTTAACAAGTGTAAACTAGTGTGTTCAGAGCTGGAGCAAAGTCAGTCCCCAGAAGGACATGTAACTAAGGGTGTGTGTTGGGTCCCCATGACTCATGTCTGAGGGGTGTTAAACACCAAAACCAGTTGTAATACCTGAACAATGTGGATGCTTTTGGATTATTTCTGTGATGTGTATTTTAATGTACATTAGGACTTCAGCATGATTATTTGACTTCATGTTTTTATTGTATTCTTTCAAATATTGGGCTTAAAAGAAGCAATTTGTTGTCCATGTTTGTGTACCAACAAGTCTTTCTTAAATGTTCCAGCCATTGACCAGTGCAAACATGGAACCAACAGAATTGACTTCCAGTCTTCCATGGCCTCGTTCAGGCTCTCAGCAGACCAACGATGGCCCTGAGGATGACAGCCTTTCTGAACAGGTAGTTGCATACGATATATAGTCCCACACTTACCTAGTGTTTGTTTTTTACATATACATTTATCTATTCAAATCTTTCTTATACATCCTGGTTCTCAGAGACAGATTTAGCAAATGAGTCTGCATTTTGGACAGCTAAGTGGCATGTTTTAGATGCTGTTGAGTAGGACAGTGTCCCATAATTCTGGTCCTCGGGGCCCACTGCCCTGCATGTTATGGTTCCTACCAACTCCACTGCACATGATGCAGATGAACTTCACTGCTTGCCAAGTTCTATTAAATTCGGATAATGAGCCATTGATTTGAGTCAGGTGTGTTTAAAGTAGGGTTACCTACAACACGTGCAGGGCAGTGGGGCCCAGGTCATAGGTTAAGTAACACTGCAGTAGGATTTGAAAACTTGGATACAGATAATAATAGAAGCAAATGTATTAGTAAGGCTAAGATGTCCTTGACTATGAGATGTGTTGACATGGCGTAGGTCTGACTGACATTTGATGGCCAGATGTCCTTAACTACAGCAATCAGTTAAATCTTCTGTGTATGCAGCTGCCGAGCTGCATCTGGGTAAAATTTAATGAGACGCCATGGTTTCTAAATGTGTTTATTAAGTGTCTTTTTTGGACACTCACGGGGTCCCCACAGCACATGTTAACAAGTGTAAACTAGTGTGTTCAGAGCTGGAGCAAAGTCAGTCCCCAGAAGGACATGTAACTAAGGGTGTGTGTTGGGTCCCCATGACTCATGTCTGAGGGGTGTTAAACACCAAAACCAGTTGTAATACCTGAACAATGTGGATGCTTTTGGATTATTTCTGTGATGTGTATTTTAATGTACATTAGGACTTCAGCATGATTATTTGACTTCATGTTTTTATTGTATTCTTTCAAATATTAGGCTTGAAAGAAGCAATTTGTTGTCCATGTTTGTGTACCAACAAGTCTTTCTTAAATGTTCCAGCCATTGACCAGTGCAAACATGGAACCAACAGAATTGACTTCCAGTCTTCCATGGCCTCGTTCAGGCTCTCAGCAGACCAACGATGGCCCTGAGGATGACAGCCTTTCTGAACAGGTAGTTGCATACAATATATAGTCCCACACTTACCTAGTGTTTGTTTTTTACATATACATTTATCTATTCAAATCTTTCATATACATCCTGGTTCTCAGAGACAGATTTAGCAAATGAGTCTGCATTTTGGACAGCTAAGTGGCATGTTTTAGATGCTGTTGAGTAGGACAGTGTCCCTTAATTCTGGTCCTCGGGGCCCACTGCCCTGTATGTTTTGGTTCCTACCAACTCCACTACACATGATGCAGATGAACTTCACTGCTTGCAAAGTTCTATTAAATTCGGATAATGAGCCATTGATTTGAGTCAGGTGTGTTTAAAGTAGGGTTACCTACAACACGTGCAGGGCAGTGGGGCCCAGGTCATAGGTTAAGTAACACTGCAGTAGGATTTGAAAACTTGGATACAGATAATAATAGAAGCAAATGTATTAGTAAGGCTAAGATGTCCTTGACTATGAGATGTGTTGACATGGCGTAGGTCTGACTGACATTTGATGGCCAGATGTCCTTAACTACAGCAATCAGTTAAATCTTCTGTGTATGCAGCTGCCGAGCTGCATCTGGGTAAAATTTAATGAGACGCCATGGTTTCTAAATGTGTTTATTAAGTGTCTTTTTTGGACACTCACGGGGTCCCCACAGCACATGTTAACAAGTGTAAACTAGTGTGTTCAGAGCTGGAGCAAAGTCAGTCCCCAGAAGGACATGTAACTAAGGGTGTGTGTTGGGTCCCCATGACTCATGTCTGAGGGGTGTTAAACACCAAAACCAGTTGTAATATTTTTTTTATAGTTTTATTGTATTCTTTCAAATATTAGACTTGAAAGAAGCAATTTGTTGTCCAAATTTATATTCCTTAAAAATTATGAACATCAACTACAGTCAGTTGCATCACATGCCTCATCCTCCACAAACATGGTAATTGAGTCTAGCATTTATTTAAACATGTTTTTGTTACCTAAACAGAAAATATTCTCAACCTGCATGAAAAGGATAGTGGCAGTGAAGATGACGACAACAATGCTGTCGAGGAAAATTCCTCCGCTATTGGTAAGAGTGTTAAAAAGTTAATATGCTACCAGTACAGAAGTTGCCTTATATTAACTTTTTGCCATTGTAACTAAATGTACCTTTTGGAAAGAGAAACACTAACAGAATGTGGCAATGCTGAGAATTGAAATATATTTTTGAAATTGAATTATTCTTTAAAAAATCTTTAATTTGCCTTTTTCCCCAATTTCAACGCAATGTCTGAATTGTTACATTAACTTTTCATTTTACCATTAAAAACATGTTGCTTTAATTTTCATAGAACCATCGGCAGTGCAAATCCTTCCTGAAAGTGGGAACAAGATGGCATCACCACCGTCCAGGAAACCTAAAATATTACCCTCATCTTCATCAGATGATGATCAGGAAGTCAATAAAAGTTGTTCTGCAATGTTTGTTTTTCCTAGAATTTTTTTTATTTATGTTAGCAACAGTTGTTATTGATGGTTTGGTTTAAATCAAATATGACTGAGTAAATATCTCAAACAGAGGTATGGTCCCCACTTGGTAAGTTAGTATGTGTAAATTATGCAAATTATATGTAAATCTGGTCCCCATCTGTCATGTTTTTTCGAAAGTTAATGAGTCCTCATAAAGCATTGTCCAGACAGGTTGATGAACTTACTTTTGAAATTCAGTTATTTGAAGCCGTGTATAGGACAATACAGCTTCAAATGTTATCCCTGATTTTTTATTAGTCTGTAGATCCACCAGAAAGGGTGGTCCCCACAAGTGATGCTTAAAAAGTTGGTCCCCATGCCCCACGGAAACCAGTATGTGTGTGTGTGTGTGTGTGGAGACGTGTGTGTGTGTGTGTGTGGAGACGTGTGTGTGTGTGTGGAGACGTGTGTGTGTGTGTGTGTGGAGACGTGTGTGTGTGTGTGTGTGTGTGTGTGTGTGTGTGGAGACGTGTGTGTGTGTGTGTGGAGACGTGTGTGTGTGTGTGTGTGGAGACGTGTGTGTGTGTGTGTGTGTGTGTGTGGAGACGTGTGTGTGTGTGTGTGTGTGTGGAGACGTGTGTGTGTGTGTGTGGAGACGTGACGTCTTCCCGGCTGGAAACAACACACACTTCCTCTGTCCAGGCCTTGAAGGCGCCGCGGACCATCAGCCTCTTTCACACAGCTGAGTTCTGTCTCTGCGTTAAATGGAGCAGCTGATGATGAGGAGAAGGAACGAAGAAGGACAAGCTTGTGTGTGTGTGTGTGTGTGTGTGTGTGTGTGTGTGTGTGTGTGTGTGTGTGTGTGTGGAGACGTGTGTGTGTGTGTGTGTGTGTGTGTGTGTGTGTGTGTGTGTGTGTGTCCCAGCATATCGGGGAAAGACGTGTGTCCAGGCGGTGATGCACAGCTGTGATGGGACGGTTGCAGAATATGCTGATGAGAGCAGAGAGGATGAAGCTCATCACTGATGCAAAGGTTCAAAGACTCGGAGTCTCTCTCATCATCAGAGCTGCAACAAGCACAAAGGAGATGACCAACTGACCCCCCACCACCCACCCTCATCCACGTCACACGCAGCCTGATGCAGAAACAAGCAGGATTCTCCCCACACAGAGCTCCTCTGGGGGGGGGGGGGGGTCTGCCACTCTGTCAGCTTTACATTATCAGACTCATTTCATGCAGGGAAAGCCCCTTCAGGTCCCACTCTGCACCCAGATCAGCTGCATGCATCACAGGCTGCTGCTACTAGCTGCAGATCGGAGACCCTGCACCCCCCAGCCCCCCTGCACCCCCCAGCCCGTCGTTGTCAGCTCCTGCTGGCGGAAAGGAAGAGAAGGAAGTAGACAAACCTTTTATCTGATGGAGGCTGCTCCGGCTCTCTGCTTGCAGAAGACACATCAGGATGACGGTAGAGAGGATGGAAATCAGTAACGTCCTGCTAATAAAAGGGCTTTTCCCGCTCATGGCAGGCTGTGTCGCTTGCAGCGTGAAGGAACGGAGAATACACACTGAGAAATGTTGCAAGCACATGATCACTTTATTGTTCCAGCTATTGGCTGCTCCCTCTTCTTTCCTCCTGTGGTTTTCTCTCCATCTCCTCCAACTGTGCGCAGATCCACCCCAGTCCTGCCTGCAGTCTGTTTTCTTCTCCTCTTTTTCATCACCAGTATTTTGTGTTTATCTTCACTTGATTTTATCTGTTTTATTTCTTATTTCTGCCTCTAGTCTGCAAAGGTTTTCCCCTCCTCCCATCCTGACATTTATTCCAGGGGGGGCGTTTAATGGGATTTTGCAGGGGATCGATACAATTTGGACTTTTATCAGTTAAATATGATGAAATGAAAACTGTCACGGTTTGGGTCACGAGTGGGAGAAAGGCTGACGGGAACTGGGAGAAATGGGGAAAAGGGAAAGCTAGTGGGGGGGTTTATGACCTTGTGTGAGCTGACACCCCCCTTCTCCTTCTGAACTGATGCGGGGATTCCTGCTGCTATTTTTAGCCTCGCGGTCGTGGAGAGCCATGCGTGGGTGGAGGAGAGAGAGAGGGAGGGAGAAGAGAGGAGTGAAGAGGAGCAGCGGGGGATGGAGAGATGGAAAAGGAAAGAGGAGAGGGGGAAGGAGCAGGAGGTGGTGTTGCATGAGGATGGTGGGGGGGTTTCCATGCGGACTTCAGCTGCAGCAGGATCAACATGAAGCTCCAGCTGAGAGCTTTGAATCGTGACCAGACAGGAAAAGAAGGGAGCGCCGTGTCATCCTGCACAGGACGGTACCACCTTCTTCCATCCAGCAGCATTTTATCCTCTTATCTGCATCGTTGTTCACACACGTCTCTGCTGGGACGAGCGTGTACATGATGGTGGATAAATTATAAATATAATCACAGCCACTAAAAAAGAAATGTTTGAAAAAATGTGGATTTTTTTTTTAAAAAATCTCCTCAAACAGTTTTCTTTTTATAAAAAATATCCATCAATTATGATTCAAGATTCTATTTTTCTACATAAAACTGAAGTAAAAAGCCTTTTCTAAAGGAAATGTGCACGTTGAAGGGTCTTGCATATCACATGCAGCCTGCAAATGAAGTCATACAATTAGCGGCAGAGCAGGAGGAAGAGGAGGGATGCCTGGCATATGGGGAGAGCTTTTATTATTTATCACCTCCGCACTATTTATAGCCTGTTCTGCATGGAGGGTGTCCGGGCACATTGATGGCAGGTTTCCCCGTCACCTGCAGGATACACGGCGGGGGGAGACCCCAGCATACCAAACTGTAAGGAGGAGGGGGGGCTCGGATCAGGGCTGCTTGCATTATTCACGCAGGCTCTTCATCGGAGGTGTGTAATTACAGACAGAGACGGTGTGGCAGTAAAACTGCTGCAGAGGGTCTGCAGCTTACTGTACAGGCTGGATGCGTTGAGGAGGAGCAAAATGATCAATCTCACAAAACTGAGCAGAAATGTTACGACCGCACATGATGACACAATTCAGCTGCAGCACATAAAACAGCCTAAATGTCCTAATGAGCGGTGTCTATCTGCAGGCTGGATTTTTCCCTCCGTGTTGCAGCCAGATGTACCGTTTTCATGTTCGGAGGACACACTGATAGTAGACACACTGATGCATGAAAACCAAAGTCATATTCAAAATGGCTAAACTGCACATTTATTCAGTACAAAACATGATTCACATGTTTTACACGCAGGAGATCACATGTTTAACTGCAAGAAACAAAAAAAGGGTTGATTTAGAAGTGGTTTTTACTGACAGCATGAAAACTACTCAACCCATAAAACGTCTAAATATTTCTTGCCATTTTTGGTAAATTTTTGGTTGTTTTACATGTAAACCAGCCAGAAGCAACTTAACAATTTACATAAATGACCGGCTGAAGCCTTTATGAGGCCACAAGCAGAAGATTTGAGGGAAATTATACCTGTTTAACCATGCAGACGTGATGTTTTTATGCAGACGTGATGTTTCCATGCAGACGTGATGTTTTTATGCAGACGTTATGTTTCTATGCAGATTTGATGTTTCTATGCAGACATGACATTTTCAGCCTCAGCTGTCAGATTCTGAGGCTAAAATGGTGTAAAATGAATGTATGAATAGATAAAGCAGCATAAAGAGCAACCAGAAGTTGGTAGAAATAACACACAGATCAGCAGCGAGCAAGTCTTTTCCCATCTGCACATCATTCTCTCACGTCTGAAACACACACACACACACACACACACACTGTTTATATGTTTAGACTTTTTGTTCGCAAAATATTCTGACAGTTTTTGCTAAATGTGAGACCTGAGCTTGCAGACAGGTTTATGTTGATACACACTGCTGCATCATGAAACCTGGAATCATTCATGTTAAAAGGAAAGGAAGTGGGCCGAGTACAGATCTCTGTGGGACTCCTCTGAACATTTCTGAAGTGCATCTGGCCTGAAACCTGTTGGTACTGAAACAAACAACAGAAACTATTCATATTTTCACACTTTTTCCTCATTTACACTCTTCTTCCTGCTACTATCTACCTGCTGTCCTCACTGCAGCACCTCCACCTCAGCTGCATCCCAAACGTCTTCCTGGCTTTATTCCAGCCATAGAGGATCATTATTTTCCTGCTTTTCTCATCACTTGTTGATCTTTGGCTGCTCCTGATCGATCTGATGGAGGTGTAAGGGTTGATGAATCTTGAAAATTGCTTAATGCTGCAGGCGTTTAACAGTGACCCAAGGGGGAATAACCAACGAAAGGGAGAAATTGAACAAACTGTGAGGAAGATTTTGGGAAAGAAAAGATAAAAGAGGGTTTACACTGAGAGGCGAGCAGGGAGACAGAGTCCATAAGAAATGATAGGAGGGGAAATTATCATTAAAAAAAAGACAGTAAAGGATAAATTCAGGTGTTCTGGGTGATAATTCTGCCTTGTGTCTTAATGAAAAAGCCCAGATACAATCTGACTGCTGCTGGAGGGATTTGCTGGACCTCTCCCCCCTTCTCCATTTATTCTTAGTGGGCTGTTGGGGCTAAACCAGGTAGGTGGGGGGGGGCTTTGGCTTCTCACTGCAGTGTCCGCCCACCGCGAAGAATCATCATTCTCTCTCCATCTACTGAGCACTGCCTTTGTGTCTCTGTGGCCACATTAAACTCTGAATAAAAGTTAAATCTGCTTTAAACTGGTGAAAAATGACCATGTAAACACATCATTTCTAACGATAAAAGTCAATTTAGAGTTAAACTTAATTCCAAACTAGGTGGCTGGTTGTTCGCATTTTAAATCTGAATTCCTCTGTCAAGTAAACGTTCAATCAGCTCAGTTAATTCCGGTCATTCTGAGCATGATTCGTACCAATAACGCACATATCCACACATTGTTTCGCCTCCCGTCTTCTGGTAGCCCATCTTTCTTCTCAGCTGCTGAAAAAAGGGAAGTAGTATGCTCATGTCGAGCTGCTGCTTCAGAATTATAATCAACACAACAGTGAAACTGGTTCTTATTGCATAGTTTTCCATGTTACGACCAAAAAAACGAGACGCAGGAAGCAAACTTTGTGTATTTCTACTAGACATAAGTACGTCACGCTCCCTTAAAGCTGGGGTAGGAAGGGTAGCACGCTAGCCAGATGTGAAAGTGGTGCCTTGTATTGGCCCCTCCGCCTGTCTTGACTCCTCCGCCTGTCTTGTCTCCTCCCCCAGCCCTGGCCCCTCCTCTTGTCTTGGCTCCTCCCCTTGTATTGGCTCCTCCCCCTCTGGTTCTGCTCCTTGCGTGATCTGAGGCTTTTTTATTCGCAGCTTTTTCCACCAACGATTTTTACTTTCTTGGCTGTTTAGCAAGAGGAAATCCTTCCTGCATCTCAGCCATGTTTGCCTTCCGAGTTTCTTCTTCACTACTTTGTATTTTCATCCTAACATGCTGTTTATATGCAGGGTGTGGCTATCAAGTATGTGCTGCTGGAGAGGGAGGAGGGGAGCCGGGAGAAGAAGCTACGAAATATAAGAAATGAACAACTCCATTTGGGTCGGAACATTTGGATTGGTCAGAGTTTTTACAGATTTACAGTAAACTGAGGGGTCTAACTATATTTCTTATTGTTCATGATTACAAAATGTATAGACTACTATCAGGACGAGGAACCACTTCACCTAGAGGAACATGTCTCTGAGAAACATTACCTACTGGATCTTTAATTTGGGAATATTAATTCCAAATTAAAAAAGACATCATGTAACCAAAGGCCATGTGTCTCTGTGTCATTTGTTCTGCAGTTGTTAGTTTTTCCTGTCTTCCACTCTGACAAACTCCCTGACTGCTATCCATCTACATGCTGGCGCTAGGCATTGCCACTACAGAGAAAGCTCTGTCACACCCAGAAGCTGCATCGTTTTCTTGGTCACGACGCAACCTTTATATTTAAAGTTTATAGCTCTGCAGGGGTGAATTTGGCTAATGGTTGCTCATTTAAAATGGAGCAGAACCATGACACATACAGAGTTCTAGGTAAGGAATTAATGCAGCTTTTGTTTGATGGGAAACAAGGTAATTCTTGTTGGAGAATTAAGCCAAGTGGCTTGTATTGTCTGCAGAGGATACAGCTCCATTCTGACCACATTCATGATCACATAATCGTCACATACAGTGAAATAACAGCTTCTGTTCAACCATTAAGGAGCAAGTTTAAACATTTCTCTGTGTTTTTTTTTTCTTTTCATCACGACACTGCAGAGAAACAGACATCTGCTTCTGATTAGCATCATTAGCTGCTGTTAGCAGCATTTGCCTGTTTAAAAAATACTCTCAGGGTGATGTTTAGCATCATTAGCAGCTGTTAGCATGAGTGTAAAAATCAGTTCCATGGTGACGTTTAGCATCATATTATTTTTTAGTATCATTAACAGATATTAGCATTTGTAAAATGTAGTAATGGGGTGGTGTTTAGCATTGTTAGCAACTGTTAGCATGAGAAAATTAGTTCCAGAGTATTTTTTAGCATCATTAGCAGATATTAGCATTTGTAAAAAGCAGTTATGGGGTGGTGTTTAGTCTTGTTTGCAGATGTTAGGGCCCTGTGATGGACTGGCAACCTGTTCAGGATTTATCCTGGTCCCTGCCTCTTGCCCGATGATTACTGGGATAGGCTCCAGCTTTCCCAGCAACCCTTTATTGGTACAAGCGGTTAAGAAAATGGATGGATGGAGCTGCTTTTAGGATGTGTAAAAAATGATTCCAGGATGATGTTTCGCATTTTTAACATTTTGTTTACTGCCAGTGAATGTCTGGGAAGTCAGAAGACCAGCTGATTGAGTTTTAGGAGATAAATATTGTCCTGTTCTGGTCTGACGCTGGAATCTAGCTGCACCACATTCTTTCATGCTTTCATGATGCTTCAGATGTTTTGTACTGGTGAAAGATCTGGACTGCAGGAAGACCAGTTCTCCTGCAAAGCCGTGTTGTTGTGATGGATACAGGATGTGTGTCAGCATTGTCTTGCTGAAATCTGCAGTCTTCCCCAAAAGAGACGTTGTCTGCATGGGTGCATATTAACATATTAGTATTTTAGATCTGCCCCTCCAGATAACATCTCTTTCAGAGAAGACCTTACAGATTTCAGCAAGACAATGCTAAAGTCAAATGTTATTTTTTATTCTACATGAAATAGTAAAATGTCTCATTTGGGTTGATAATATTTGGAAATCATCAAGTATTTAAATTAATTTACTGGTATAAAATCTATTTGTATTTAATGTATTCCAAAACATTTCAATATTGGCAGTGTTTCTGGATCCTAATCAAATATGGCTAATTCTCTTCATGGTGGAGCTTTAGCCTTCATTTGTGGATTTCAGGATGAACTGTGTTCACAGACAGTGATTTCTGGAATTCTTCCTGAGTCCATGCAGCGATTTCCAGTTGAGAATCATTTCTGCAGAAGATCGCCAGTATCTAACCATGGCCCCATCCATACAGAGATTCCTTCAGAATCTTTTGATAACCTGTAGATGGTGGCTCTTTCGTCAAAGTCAGAGGAACGTTTTTCTGAATGTTTCGATCCGTTTTGTCTCATATTGGTGAAGCTCTGTCCTTCTGAGAGATTCTTAAATCCTCATTTTATACCCGGTTATGTTACTTACCTATACCAGTTAAACCAGTAATGTTACCAACCTGTTCCCAGTTGTTCCTTTTTTTACCCTTGCATTGGGCATAAGTACGGTTTGCTGAGTTTTACAAGTTCAGCTTTTCAACTCTTTTTAGAATTAAGGCTGCTGTAAAGATTATAAATAAAGTTTCTTTTAATGTCTCTCAAATATAAAAATGTTTTTTGAGATAAACACTGGCCTGCTAGTACGTCCTGTATTCCAGCTCATTCTTCTTCCGTTCAACAGAAAAATAGGTGTTTGTAAAGGTGACTCTTTATTTTTAGTGTTTTTGTTTCCGCCGGGCGGGACAGATGTGCTCGCCATCCATCGGCTCACGTCTCCAACGTGGCGCTGAGTCTGTTCCCTGTGGTGCTGCCTCTCTTTAAAATGTGTCACTTTATTGTTCTGATTTCTTTCTGTTCTCCAGGGAGCAGAATATGATTTCACAGAACATTAAGTGGATGGGATCTCAGGGAATAGTGGAGGGACTGGGGACGGTGGTGGTGATAGAGGTGGTGGTGATGGATCTGGCCTAATTAAGCCCCCCTAACCCAACCACCACCCAACATCCCCCTAACTCCTTATGCTTTCTGATTGGTGGCAGACTGAAGGGCGAAAATGATTTAACTAGTTGCGGTGCGTCTTTCAGGATGTTGAAAGTGGAAAAGAAAAAAAAAAATGAAGCTGCTAATGAAAAAAACCTCGACAGGTTTCTGATGAGAAAGCCATGAATCCAAACGAGCCTTCTCCGACACTCGGAGCAGTCTCAGGTGGAATCACGTCCTTTCTCCAGCTATATTACCGTTTACATATGAGGAATGACCTCATATTTTCTTAATAGCTCTAAACTCCGTGTTTCATTGAGCGGCACCAGCGGGAACGAAGTTAACCTTGCGGCGGGCGCTATTATTAGCCATCTTGTCCTGTCATTAAAAGCAGAGCTTCTGTGCGTTACGAGACCACACAGAAAGGCCAGAGGTCGTGCAGAGACAAAAAAAAACTAATCCTAGGTATATGCATATGATGAAGGAGTGTTAGATCTGCTGGGTGGGAGCAGAGGGAGGGAGGCCTCTAGCCCCAGTGCAGCCCCCCTCCCTGCATCAGGCTCGGGTAAGCATAGGATGATTGATGGCGGTGCCACTACTACATCTCGTTCAGGGCCCAGTACACAAGGCTGCCTAGCAGAGCCATGATGGACGAGCCGGCGGACCCTACATAAAAATCGAAGCTGGCATATATAACGCATTCCCAGCTCCCTTTCTTAACCTGTAATGTATAGTGATAGAAATTTGTTTCACAGTCCATTGCTGCAGACAGTGATGGATGCTGAAAAGAAACAGAGGGAGGAGAGACAGATGGAGAGAGAGTGAACAGGAGATGCTGCTGTACTTTTTATTTTGTGTAATACATGTGGAGACACTCCTGAGAACGGCTAGGAGACTGAACGTACAGGAATCTCACACACAGACGTGTGTATTTCCTGCGTTTTTTAGTATTGTAGCAGCACTACTGACCTTTGCTTTCTGAAAAACCAAGCGCTACATGGTGGCATAGTTTGCACAGCAAGAAGTTCGCTGGTTTGAGCCTCAGCCAAGGAGGGGTTGAACAGCGGCCTTTCTGTGTGGAGTTTGCATGTTTCCCTGTGTTTGCATGGTTTCTCTCTGGGTTCCTCCCACAGTCATGATGACAATGATTGATTACTCTAAATTGTCCCTTGCAGTGATTGTTTCTGTTCTGGACCGGTGACGGACTGATGACCCGTCCAGAGTTGACCTGCTAATTGCCGGGATAGACTCCAGCTTCCCTGTGACCCGAAGTGGACTGAACAGTTTAGAAAAGGAATGAATGATGAATGAAACGGACCGAGACCTGCGTTTGTAGGCTGACCGAGTTTCTTTGATCTGAACCATAGACTGTATATAAAGAGATGGGCGGAGCCTCCATGACGTCACCCGTAGGTTTCTGAAGAGCTGAACTGAAGCTCGGTGGGCGGTTCCTACCATCGCCATCTTGGCAGAGGCATGCGTGTCGTCTCGCCCAGAAAATACAAATATGGGCAAAGAGGTGGAGCTTAGAGGGGGGCTGTAAGCATCATGGTGGATGATTGACATCGAGCGAAGTCTGAGCTTTCAGTAAGCTAACCAAGCTAACCTGGAGAGAACAGGAGCTAACCTGCTAACGGAGGTAAGCGGGTTAAAGCTAAGTCACGTTGTTAACCGGCTAAAAACCGCGGTTGTTCTACGTTCTTCTTACTTGAAGCGGGAAATCGGGTACCTGTCAATCAAAAGGACACGCCCCTAAATATGCCGAACTTCGAGATTAAATTACTTTTAAATGGCGAGTTAGAAAAAAATTCACTCCCCCCACAGTTGTCATGAAGGTAAACCTGACCTATTAAACCTAAAATGGATTTTTGAATCAGGCTGTAAACATGTTTATTTCTGCTGTGAAGTTGGTCTTTTTAACATGGGAGTCTATGGAGATTTACTCTGTTTTGGAGCCCCTAGTGGATGAAGGGGGAATTGCAGTTTTATGCACATAAACTTCACTTTTATCCACCAGAGGTTGCCGCTTGATCTGAATCAGAATTTGTTTGGCAAATTCACATTTTCCCAAACAAAGCAGACTTTCTGAGGAAACAGACTTGAAATCAAATAAAAAAGGCCAATATAAATATGTTCAAAGATTAAAACACACAAAAGGACCAAAAATCAACAAATAAACACAAGTTCAGCTGATATGGGACATACTGACTGAGCTGTCAGTCTTCTTGCTAAATGTGTAAATATATTTTTTAAAAAACTGACATATAGAATAATCCTGAAATGGTGGCCTGAGGAGAGACCATTTAGAGACAAACTATTCCAACTGATAATGTTATTAATTAAAGTGTCAGTGTCACATGCTGCTTCCACACACGTCCTCCCAAACATGTGCTGTTAATGCCGCCGACATGGAGACCCGTGTACATGGCAGGTCGTGCTCACACCGACCACCTCGCCATATTTCTGACTTGTCATCACGAATCTCCCAGTCGCTGATAAATATTGGATGGGAGCAGAGGACCCCCCCCCCCACCCCCCACCCCACCCCCCGCCATCAAGGCTGCAGACTCAGCAGTGAAGCGATGCCTACTGAGACCAGAACCAGGCCGCTGAATGCTGGTGGATGCAGGATCTCGTGTACTTTATCTACAGGCACTTTTCTAGATTTATTGGTGCATTTTAAAATTAAGAGGAGGGATTCAGGGATCATGTTTGTATCATCATGACAAAAATAGCAGAAAAATCTGTGAGGTTTGCATGAGTTTGCAATAGACCCCTACATGTTTCTAGCTCCTTATATACCAGTGCAGGTAAAAAGATTTGATGAGTTTCCATAACTCAACTCATCTTCAGCCCTGCTGAGTTTAAACAGACTGTCCAGGTCGTTTCAGCTGAACTCAGACTAATAAAACAACTGCATGACAACCTGAAAAAGATTAAAACTCTAAAGCCAGGTCTATTGAAGCTTTGTGTGTGAGAAAACGTTCAAATTCACTTCACTGATTTACTAACAGTAGCACTGAGGGTTGCATCTTTCAAAGGCTCAAAACAGCATGTCGGGACACCATGAATATGCAGTCTGCAGCGTTAACACACTATTCTGTGTGTGTTGGGAGGAGAAAATGTAAACATATTATTTTAGCAGCTGCAATGTGATCTACAAACCTGACAGCATGTTGCTTATAGAAACTTAGTCTATACTTTATACGCTTTAAAAGGAAACAGTCTGTGTGTGTAATTGTACACATAGGTATTGTCACGAGAAAGAGACATCGAAGCGAAGCAGGAAGAGATGCAGAGCGTTTTTCATCCTTGTGTTCATATTTTTGGAGTGAACAAGGAAACAATCAAAACATGGCTTGTCCAGCATTTTATAGCTGTTAGGATGGATGTGGAGAGGAGCCACGCATACCTGTAGATGACAGATATTGTGTGTCACAGAAGTATAGTGCGATTGGTTGGACATTTGAGGTGGGCGTGGTTAACACATAAAAGCATGAAGCTGAAAGTTCCTGCTTTCACATTTTTTTATGTTGCAGGTGGAATGAATTGTTTTTGTAAAAAAGCTGATCAATATATATATATATGTATGTATATATATATATATATATATATATATATATATATATATATATATATATATATATATATATATATATATATATATACATACATACATATATATATATACATATACATATATATATACA
>NC_136625.1:37579461-37624461 GCF_933228915.1 Telmatherina bonti
AATATATATATATATATATATATATAGATAGATAGATATAGATACATATATATATATATAGATAGATATATATACATATATATATATATAGATAGATATATATATACATATATATATATATAGATAGATATATATACATATATATATATATAGATAGATATATAGATATATATATATATATACATATATATACACATATATATATATATATATATATATATATATATATATATATATATATATATATATATACATATATATATATATACATATATACACATATATATACATATATATACATATATACATATATATACATATATACATATATATATATATATATATATATATATATATATATATAAATAGATACATATATATATATATTTACACACACACACACACACACATATATCTGGTCTTCCACAAGGCTCGGTTCTTTTTCCACTTAGTAACTAATACGTCCTTACTTGGCAATATTACAAAACATTAAACATATCATGTATATGCAGATGATGCACAGTTATATCTGTCATTGTACTCAGTTTCCCTTAATTCTACCATATTAAAGATATCAACTTTGGGACGTTCAGAAACTTTTAGTATAAAATATTTGTAGGATTTTACGAACATTCAACTTGTTAAAAATGCAGCAACAAGTATTCTGATTGTGACCCTGAAACTTGAACGTATCAACTCTGAAATTAAAAGTCCTCTAAAGGTCCATATCTGCTCCCTTACATATGTAAAAGTTCATTTTACATATGTAAAAGTTCATTTTAAACGTTATCATATGTTGCCATCCTTATATTTCCATGTGTCTTTATGTTGTCATAGTTGATAAGTGTGATGGAGATGTGTGACTCCATCACCAAGTACTGCTTTATAGTTGATGCAAAACGTATGTGATGACAATGAGTAAGCACACTGATTAATTGTTTATTGAAAATGTTTAAAATCAAATGTTGATAGGTATTTGTGGTGGGGGACTGGCCATCCTTCCTCTGTGAAGAGAGTTTTAGTTTGCATTGCTTGATTAGAAAACTTCCTATACATTTGTTTTATTTTCTTAACAACTAAAGTTACTACTTACATCTTGTGGTCTTGGAGGAGCGCAGGAGCTAAAAGAGGGAAGTAGGCTCAACTACCTGCTTAAGAGCTGCAGGAATGGACCATATTAACGAGGAGGGGGATGTAGTTTAAAGATTAAATAGTTTTATGTATGTAACAAGGTTTGATAGTCACTGACTGATGGGTATATATATAAAAAGAGATGTTTATATGTAAATATTTATGCTTTTTTGTGTTTAATGCTTTTAACTAGGTGTTAGTATTTTGTGGTTGGTAATTGTAGCCCCACCTTAATGGGCTGATCTCTTAAGGTTGACAGCAAGAGAGTATAAAAGCCTGCTGTATCTGTGTGGAATGTGATATTGGTTGGAAAGTACATTGAAATAAACTCATTGCTGGATTATAAAGCAGTCTCATGCCTCTTCATATTAATCATATGACCGATGGCTAACTGACAATAAGTCAGTTCATCCACTAGTGGGCAGTGCTGAGTTCAGAGTTCACATTCTGACGCTGGTTATTAGCAATAATCCACCACTAGAAAGTTGTTTACAACTGTCTAAAAATACCACAAGAGGAAGAAAAAAACCACAATGTTTTTGCGATTTCCTTCAACTTCTTCAGGAGCTTTTAATTTGGTAGGTTCTATGTCTTCCTGTTGCCCTTCTTCTCTGGTTTGTTCCTTTCTCTGGTTGCATATCAGCTGTAAGACTCAATACTGCCCCTGTGATTTCTACTGGTATTGCTCCATTTTCTGTGTCAAATGACGAATAGCTAAGCTCCTTGAAAACTGGACAAATCCCATACATAACCACCACCAAACCCTCTGTCCGTCTGCGTCCAGCATAAATGGACCTTTACTGGTCCGTAAAGCCCTAGTGGTTCTGCCCCTTCTTGTTACTGTGAGCCCATCTGGTACCGGCACTCAGTCCAACCAGGTCTTTTGGTTGCTCCTAGAACCAGATCCAAGGCTGCAGGAGGTGCGTTCAGGCACTGCGGCCCTGTTCTCTGAGATTTAAGGTCAGCTACTACCAACGTTTATTCTTCTAACAGGCTTCTTCAGAATACTGCTGTGTCTGTTTGTTGGTGTGCAACATTTCTATTCTATTCTATTCTGTTCTGTTCTGTTCTGTTCTGTTCTGTTCTGTTCTGTTCTGTTCTGTTCTGTTCTGTTCTGTTCTGTTCTGTTCTACAGCCATTTAGCAGAAGCTTTTCTCCAAAGCGACTTCCATCTGAGAGTAAAACAAGCAATAAATAAAACAGACATCGTTGGTAGGTTTTATTCTGGATGTGTGTATTCCTGTGTGTGTAAATGTACATCAGAGGATATGTACATGTAACCTCTTATATTTCTTGTACTTTTATGTGATGAACATTGTGTTTGCATGCTGTAAGGAAAGCTTCCGTTCCCACCAACGTCCCACCTGAACACCGTCTCCACCAGGAGGAGTGTTGTGCTTGTCGTTCTCCTTTAAAACATCACGAGGAGGAAGTTACTTTAAAGTTTCAGCAGCTTTAAACGATACATTTTCTATGAAGTCCTTTCTTCACAATGTCATTTTTTTATTTGATCTCAAAGTTAGAGTAAATCACATTCATAAAAATGTCAACCAATACCAAACAATCTGAGAGACTTTTATGTTAGAAGTTTCTCCATCCAGTCTGAGGAAGGTTTGGTTGTGACAGAGAGATAAATGAAGGAAAAAGGAAGAAGGAAGTCTGGAAGATGCTGGAAGAGAAATGCGCTGGCTGATGGAGCGCTGGCATTGAGTATTGATGAGTGTGAGTGGATAGAATGACAGCCCACTGTGAAAGCTGAGATGCTTCACAGGATGAGGTGGAGGGAGGCGGCGACAGTGGTGTGATTTAGCATTTTAACATTATCGCTTAACAAGACCAGCCTGGCACACGGCCCCGGTGTAGGCCGAGGACAGCAGGTAGGAAAGGAAGGGAAACCGCCTAGCGATCCAGAGACGTAGGGACACTGGGAGGGGGTGCATTTCCACTCCAAACATAATTACGCATTAAAGGGCTGCTGGAGCAGCAGAGTAGAAGAGCAGAAAGAGGAGAAAACCCACCTACGCAGAGGAGGTAAGGGAGCATGTGGAGAGCAGGGGAGGACGAAGGGCAAAGGAGATGAATATGAGGAACAAGTGGAGGCGGTTGGGGAGGGCTGGGGGTGTTCTGCCATGCTGAAGAGGGGCTGAGAGGGTGGAGGCTGAAAAACACGAGAGCTGGAGGTAATGTGCTGCTTACCGCTGCGAGAAGGGAAACGCATCCTCTTCTAACATTAAACACACAATTAATAAATAATAATGATCTAATATTCAGACTCAGTAAATAAAAGATCAAACAAGCACCAGACAACATTTTACATGATGTTTTATTAGAAAGTATGATTAGAACTAAAGCAGGAGCAGAGCAGACGAGTAGCAGGTTCTGATAGTCAATACTCTTGTTTAAATGATCATCAGTAAGAACGTCTTGAAACGGATTGATGTGTCATCTTTTCTTCTCCTCAACAGAACCAGAACCAGTTACCCCCAACAGAACCACAACCACAACCAGTTACCCCCAACAGAACCACAACCACAACCAGTTACCCCCAACAGAACCACAACCACAACCAGTTATCCCCAACAGAACCACAACCACAACCAGTTATCCCCAACAGAACCACAACCACAACCAGTTACCCCCAACAGAACCACAACCACAACCAGTTATCCCCAACAGAACCACAACCACAACCAGTTACCCCCAACAGAACAAGAACCAGTCATCCCCAGCAGAACCAGTTATTCCCATCAGAACCAGAACCAGCCATCCCCAACAGAACCAGTTATTCCCAACAGAACCAGAACCAGTTATCTCCAACAAAACCAGTTATTCCCAACAGAACCAGAACCAGTCATCCCCAACAGAACCAGTTATTCCCAACAGAACCAGTCATCCCCAACAGAACCAGTTATTCCCAACAGAACCAGAACCAGTCATCCCCATCAGAACCAGTTATTCCCAACAGAACCAGAACCAGTTATCTCCAACAAAACCAGTTATGCCCAACAGAACCAGAACCAGTCATCCCCAACAGAACCAGTTATTCCCAACAGAACCAGAACCAGTTATCCCCATCAGAACCAGTTATTCCCAACAGAACCAGAACCAGTTATCTCCAACAAAACCAGTTATTCCCAACAGAACCAGAACCAGTTATCTCCAACAAAACCAGTTATTTCCAACAGAACCAGAACCAGTTATCCCCATCGGAACCAGTTATTCCCAACAGAACCAGAACTGGTTAACCCCAACAAAACCAGCTATTCCCAACAGAACCAGAACCAGTTATCCCCATCAGAACCAGAACCAGTCATCCCCAACAGAACCAGTTATTCCCAACAGAACCAGTCATCCCCAACAGAACCAGTTATTCCCAACAGAACCAGAACCAGTTATCTCCAACACAGAACCAGAACCAGTTATCCCCATCAGAACCAGAACCAGTCATCCCCAACAGAACCAGAACCAGTCATCCCCAACAGAACCAGTTATTCCCAACAGAACCAGTCATCCCCAACAGAACCAGTTATTCCCAACAGAACCAGAACCAGTTATCTCCAACAGAACCAGTTATTCCCAACAGAACCAGAACCAGTTATTCCCAACAGAACCAGAACCAGTCATCCCCAACAGAACCAGTTATTCCCAACAGGACCAGAACCAGTTATCTCCAACACAGAACCAGAACCAGTTATCCCCATCAGAACCAGAACCAGTCATCCCCAACAGAACCAGAACCAGTCATCCCCAACAGAACCAGTTATTCCCAACAGAACCAGAACCATTTATCCCCATCAGAATCAGAACCAGCCATCCCCAACAGAACCAGTTATTCCCAACAGAACCAGAACCACTTATCCCCATCAGAACCAGAACCAGTTATTCCCAACAGAACCAGAACCAGTCATCCCCAAAAGAACCAGTTATCCCCAACAGAACCAGAACCAGTTATCCCCATCAGAACCAGAACCAGTCATCCCCAACAGAACCAGTTATCTCCAACACAGAACCATATCCTGATTTGTTTGTCAAGTCACTCGGAGTCTCTGGTTCTGGTTCTGGTTCTGTTTCCCCAGCAGTTTCTGTAAAGCTAAAGACAAGCTGATGGAAGATCTGCAACATGTTGCTTCTGACACTGAAGGACTCAGTTTCCACCAGACTATCCTCTGTTCTCTCTTCTGAATTGTCCTGGTCCTGGTCTGGTCCTGGTTCTGGTCGTGGTCCTGGTATTGATCCTGGTCCTGTTTTTTTTTTGTTTTTTTTCCCCAATACGCGGCAGAGTAATCAGAGTATAGTTGTCGATACTCCCAGTGGACCAGGACCAACATGGGGTGATGGTAACAACGCGTATGATACGCTACACTGCGCAAGGTTTCATGTGAAAAGACTGAAGAACCCAATGCTGAACACAACATGACACACACTGAGGAAAACAAAGGCTGAGGTATGACACACACACACACATATCTCAGCGTGCCAGGAAGTCGGTGTGCTTTCGTTCTGTTTGCACACATCCTGATTGGTTGGAGGACTGGAAGTTACACAAGCAGATTTACTTGGATTAGATGAAGTGTATTGAACACTGGAAGAGCTGAGATGCCCGATTGATAACGGGAATACTGACGGGAGGCAGTGTGTGTGTGTGTGTGTGTGAGTCTGTCTGTGCTTTTTAACCTCCTGATCACTACTCTACGAAGAATCATGCAGAATAATTATTAAAACCAAAGTTGTTTATTTTAACGTTCAGTCTGCAGACAACTCATGTTAGATGCAGAACATATTACGTTAGTTAAAGCCGGGGTAGGTGATGTTGGGGAGCTAGCAGAATGTGAAAGTGGAACCCTGTCGTGGCTCCTCCCCCTGTCTTGGCCCCTCCTCCTGTATTGGCCCCTCCTCCTGTCTTGGCTCCTCCCTCTTGTCTTGGCACCTCCCCCTCTGGTTCCGCTCCTTGCGTGATCCGAGGCTTTTTTATTCACAGCTTTTTCCACCAAAGATTTTCTCTCTCTCGGCTGTTTAGCAGGAGGAGGCAAATAAACCGAGCCGGGTCGGGAAATCCTTGCTGCATTTTCTCAGCCATGTTTGCCTTCCGAGTTTCTTCTTCACTACTTTGTATTTTCATACTAACACGCTGTTTATATGCAGGGTGTAGCTATCAGGTATGCGCTGCTGGAGGGGGATGAGGGGAGCCGGGAGAAGAAGCTTACGAAATATAAGAAATGAACAACTCCATTTGGGTCGGAACGTTTGGATTGGTCAGAGTTTTTACACATTTACAGTAAACTGAGGGGTCTAACTATATTTCTTATTGTTCATGATTACAGAATGTATAGACTACTATCAGGACAAGGAACCACTTCACCCAGAGTAACATGTCTCTAAGCAACGTTACCTTTAGAGCTTTAAACCAGGGTTTTTATGGATGTATTTCATAACTATTCCTGCTGTAAGCCACTGGGGAAGACATTTTTCTATTCTTACAAAACAATAAAGTAAGTAATAAGTACGTATTACAATAAAGTAGTATAAGTATTGGCACACTTTAGCATTTGGGGAAAATTTTAATGGGACAAATTGAGTTAGACTTACCTGTCAGTGTCCACATGACATGAATCAGCCAATGAGAAGTCAGCTAGTGTAATTTCTTGTCCTCTGAAAACAAAGACAAAGAAGCCGAGAACTTCCCGAGTGTTGTCATTAACAAACAGAAAAGCTCTCTGAGAACCTTAGCATCTCTGTTTCAACAATCCATGACGTTATTCCGACGTCTTCAAACCATGGAACGGACCGGAACTTTTCTGGACACGCTGGGAAGATGGAAACCTCAGAGACAATGTTTGGTTCAAACAACAAAGACCTCCCAGCTGACCTGGAACGACGTGGGGCGACATAACATCGCTACACTGCAGGGTTTGATGCACGACGGCTGAAGAACCCATCGCTGAACACAAAACGATGAAAAGCTGCACTTTGCCCAGCAGCCACTCAACGAACAGCAATCCTTCTGGGATGGAAGGAAAACAGAACAACATGTATCAACAGCTGGTTTCCAGACAGAGAACTGAAGCTACTAGAGAAAGGAACATCCTCCCATCGGTTCAGCACGGTGGAGGACCTGCAGGCCTTCATCACATCACAGGATTCATGATGTAACAGGATTACCAAGGCAGTTCAGGAAATGAATGCACATCTTCACCCGTCTCTTCTCTGAGATCTCCCCTAACAACGTCCACTCTGGTTCGTCCTGCCTCTCCATCACCCTGCCAGCCGACAGCAACAGCAGCAGGTCAGGCAAGGAGGATGTCACCATTACAGACTACCGGAGATTCTTTTAGTTTCCATATTATGTTTTATTGAGCTTTTATTTAGGAAGAAATGGAATGGAACTCAAATCAGATTTGATTTTAATCTTTCTTTTTCTTCCTTTCACAACAATTTGGCATCCCTTCCAGTAGTTGGCGCCCTAGGCAACCGCCTGGGTCACCTAGGCCTGGGTCTAATCTGGCAACATCTTCATCCTGTCTCTCCTGTAGGATCTCCTTTAAGTTTTAAATGTTGGGATGCTGCACAGCTCCAGAACTGAACACGATAAATACCCGTCTACCATCAAACTGAAGAATGTTTTGTTCCAGTGTTGGATAGCTAAGTTGTGTTTTAAGTCAAATAAATCTCATTTTTTCAGACTTCAGTAATCTTATCCAACAAGCATCAAACATATTTATGCTTTTCATGAGTATAATCCCCATGCCTACTGCTGCTCATCACACAGCTCCGTTCCAAAGGAAAATGAACCAGTATGTACACTAGTAGTCCAGACATATAGCACCCAAGCTTTGTTTCCACAGACAGATCATTCAGCTACTCATTTCTTTAATCCAATCCAACTTTATTTAAAGAGTGCTTTAAAACAACATGGTTGACCGAAGGACTGTAAACCATCCAAGGCTCAACAACATTATACTCCAGAATAAAAAAAAATTGTACAAAAACAATAGTATTAGTCACAGTAACACACTATATAATAATAACATTAAACCAACAACCCAAGCAGTGTTAAAAGCCAGGGAGAAAGGTGACATTTAGGAGCAGATGTAAAAGCAGAAAGAGAACCAGCCAGTCTCAGGTGCAGTGGCAGTGACCAACAACTGAAAGGGAGCGGTCCCTCATGGATTTCAGCTTGGTTTTTGGGACAACCAGCAGGAAGCGATCTGCCGACCTCAGAGAGCGAGCAGGGCTGTAGGACTGAAGCAAGTCGGACAGGTACTGTGGGGCGAGGCCATGTCGACATGTAAAACAAATAAAAGAATTTTAAAGTCAACACGTAACGACAAGGTAACCAGAGTGATGTGTTCCTGTTTCTTGGTTCCAGTTTAAAGCCGAGCTGCAGCGTTCTGAACGAGTCGGACAAGAGTTGTCTGACTGAGCCCGACATAAAATGTGTTGCAATAATCTGGGCGAATCGTATAAAAGCATGAATCACACCCTCTCCCAGTCACACCCTCACCCAGTCACATCCCCACCCAGTCACACCCTCTCCCAGTCACACCCTCACCCAGTCACATCCCCACCCAGTCACACCCTCTCCCAGTCACACCCTCACCCAGTCACATCCCCACCCAGTCACACCCTGTCCCAGTCACACCCTCACCCAGTCACATCCCCACCCAGTCACACCCTCTCCCAGTCACACCCTCACCCAGTCACATCCCCACCCAGTCACACCCTGTCCCAGTCACACCCTCACCCAGTCACACCCCCACCCAGTCACACCCTCACCCAGTCACACCCTCACCCAGTCACATCCCCACCCAGTCACACCCTCTCCCAGTCACACCCTCACCCAGTCACATCCCCACCCAGTCACACCCTCTCCCAGTCACACCCTCACCCAGTCACATCCCCACCCAGTCACACCCTCTCCCAGTCACACCCTCACCCAGTCACATCCCCACCCAGTCACACCCTCTCCCAGTCACACCCTCACCCAGTCACATCCCCACCCAGTCACACCCCCACCCAGTCACACCCTCACCCAGTCACATCCCCACCCAGTCACACCCTCTCCCAGTCACATCCCCACCCAGTCACACCCCCACCCAGTCACATCCTCACCCAGTCACATCCTCTCCCAGTCACACCCCCACCCAGTCACACCCCCACCCAGTCAGATCCCCACCCAGTCACACCCTCTCCCAGTCACATCCCCACCCAGTCACACCCTCTCCCAGTCACATCCCCACCCAGTCACACCCTCTCCCAGTCACACCCCCACCCAGTCACATCCCCACCCAGTCACACCCTCTCCCAGTCACACCCTCTCCCAGTCACATCCCCACCCAGTCACACCCTCACCGAGTCACACCCTCACCCAGTCACACCCTCTCCCAGTCACACCCCCACCCAGTCACACCCCCACCCAGTCACATCCCCACCCAGTCACACCCCCACCCAGTTACATCCCCACCCAGTCACATCCCCACCCAGTCACACCCTCTCCCAGTCACATCCCCACCCAGTCACACCCTCTCCCAGTCACACCCCCACCCAGTCACACCCTCACCCAGTCACACCCTCTCCCAGTCACACCCCCACCCAGTCACATCCCCACCCAGTCACACCCTCACCCAGTCACATCCCCACCCAGTCACATCCCCACCCAGTCACAACCCCCACCCAGTCACACCCCCACCCAGTCACACCCTCTCCCAGTCACACCCCCACCCAGTCACATCCCCACCCAGTCACACCCTCACCCAGTCACATCCCCACCCAGTCACAACCCCCACCCAGTCACACCCTCACCCAGTCACACCCTCTCCCAGTCACACCCCCACCCAGTCACATCCCCACCCAGTCACACCCTCACCCAGTCACACCCTCTCCCAGTCACACCCCCACCCAGTCACACCCCCACCCAGTCACATCCCCACCCAGTCACACCCCCACCCAGTCACATCCCCACCCAGTCACACCCTCTCCCAGTCACATCCCCACCCAGTCACACCCTCTCCCAGTCACACCCCCACCCAGTCACACCCTCACCCAGTCACACCCTCTCCCAGTCACACCCCCACCCAGTCACACCCCCACCCAGTCACACCCTCACCCAGTCACATCCCCACCCAGTCACATCCCCACCCAGTCACACCCTCACCCAGTCACACCCTCTCCCAGTCACACCCCCACCCAGTCACATCCCCACCCAGTCACATCCCCACCCAGTCACACCCCCACCCAGTCACATCCCCACCCAGTCACACCCTCTCCCAGTCACACCCTCACCCAGTCACACCCTCTCCCAGTCACACCCCCACCCAGTCACATCCCCACCCAGTCACACCCCCACCCAGTCACATCCCCACCCAGTCACACCCTCTCCCAGTCACATCCCCACCCAGTCACACCCCCACCCAGTCACATCCCCACCCAGTCACACCCTCTCCCAGTCACACCCTCACCCAGTCACACCCTCTCCCAGTCACACCCCCACCCAGTCACATCCCCACCCAGTCACACCCTCACCCAGTCACACCCTCTCCCAGTCACACCCCCACCCAGTCACATCCCCACCCAGTCACACCCCCACCCAGTCACATCCCCACCCAGTCACACCCTCACCCAGTCACACCCTCTCCCAGTCACACCCCCACCCAGTCACACCCTCTCCCAGTCACACCCCCACCCAGCCACACCCTCACCCAGTCACACCCTCTCCCAGTCACACCCCCACCCAGTCACATCCCCACCCAGTCACACCCCCACCCAGTCACATCCCCACCCAGTCACACCCTCTCCCAGTCACACCCTCACCCAGTCACACCCTCTCCCAGTCACACCCTCACCCAGTCACATCCCCACCCAGTCACACCCCCACCCAGTCACACCCTCACCCAGTCACACCCTCACCCAGTCACACCCTCTCCCAGTCACACCCCCACCCAGTCACACCCCCACCCAGTCACATCCCCACCCAGTCACACCCTCTCCCAGTCACACCCCCACCCAGTCACACCCTCACCCAGTCACACCCCCACCCAGTCACACCCTCTCCCAGTCACACCCCCACCCAGTCACATCCCCACCCAGTCACACCCTCTCCCAGTCACACCCCCACCCAGTCACATCCCCACCCAGTCACACCCTCTCCCAGTCACACCCCCACCCAGTCACACCCTCACCCAGTCACACCCTCACCCAGTCACACCCCCACCCAGTCACACCCCCACCCAGTCACACTCCCACCCAGTCACACCCCCACCCAGTCACACCCTCACCCAGTCACACTCCCACCCAGTCACACCCTCACCCAGTCACACTCCCACCCAGTCACACCCTCACCCAGTCACACCCCCACCCAGTCACACCCCCACCCAGTCACATCCCCACCCAGTCACACCCCCACCCAGTCACATCCCCACCCAGTCACACCCTCTCCCAGTCACACTCCCACCCAGTCACACTCCCACCCAGTCACACCCTCACCCAGTCACATCGCCACCCAGTCACACCCCCACCCAGTCACATCCCCACCCAGTCACACCCTCACCCAGTCACATCCCCACCCAGTCACACCCCCACCCAGTCACATCCCCACCCAGTCACACCCCCACCCAGTCACATCCCCACCCAGTCACATCCCCACCCAGTCACATCCCCACCCAGTCACATCCCCTCCCAGTCACACTCCCACCCAGTCACACTCCCACCCAGTCACACCCTCACCCAGTCACATCGCCACCCAGTCACACCCCCCACCCAGTCACATCCCCACCCAGTCACACCCTCACCCAGTCACATCCCCACCCAGTCACACCCTCACCCAGTCACATCCCCACCCAGTCACACCCCCACCCAGTCACATCCCCACCCAGTCACACCCTCTCCCAGTCACATCCCCACCCAGTCACACCCCCACCCAGTCACATCCCCACCCAGTCACATCCCCACCCAGTCACATCCCCACCCAGTCACATCCCCTCCCAGTCACACTCCCACCCAGTCACACTCCCACCCAGTCACACCCTCACCCAGTCACATCGCCACCCAGTCACACCCCCACCCAGTCACATCCCCACCCAGTCACACCCTCACCCAGTCACATCCCCACCCAGTCACACCCCCACCCAGTCACATCCCCACCCAGTCACACCCTCACCCAGTCACATCCCCACCCAGTCACACCCCCACCCAGTCACATCCCCACCCAGTCACACCCTCTCCCAGTCACACTCCCACCCAGTCACACTCCCACCCAGTCACTGTGATGCTCAAACTGATGCAAATAAAACTCCATATTTGGCTTTTCTCATTAAAAACCTGCCAGTCAGCTTGATTTGCTTCAGGACAAATGTTTCAGTTTTCTCTTCGTCTCTTTGCTTCTGGACTTCAACGTCCCCAGATTTTCATTTCCGGCGGCCTCTGAACCAGAACCAATTACCACCTCAACTTTCTTAATTACTTTCCCGCCCTGTGTGGTCTTTCATACGGATGTTATTATACTCACTTAATCTGTCCAGAGAAAGAATAGAAGCACATGCAGCAAACCCCACCCACACACACACACACACACACACACACACACAGACGTTAACTGCCACTTTGTCACAAGCTTGGGGGTTCTGGGAGATGGTGAAGCTGAACTAATGGAGCCGAGCTGGTAGAGGGCGGATCTCTGCAGCTGCAGAGCTAAACGCCACAGATGATGCCGATCCGATGGCTCCTGGACCTGAGAGCGTGAAGAAGGCCGGTCGTGCTGCAGGCGTGTTAGCCTGGATGGTGGCTGCAGATTTTAGAAAACACGGGTGCAGGGGGGGTCAGCTGTGGGCGTCCACAGCATCCAGGTGAGGGATCATTAATATTTAACTTTACTCTCATCATTTGTGCGATGAAACACACACATGAACAGACACACACATGAACTGATACACACATGAACAGATACACACATGAACAGACACACACATGAACAGACACACACATGAACTGATACACACATGAACAGACACACACATGAACTGATACACACACATGAACAGATACACACATGAACAGACACACACATGAACAGACACACACATGAACTGATACACACATGAACAGACACACACATGAACTGATACACACACATGAACAGACACACACATGAACTGATACACACACATGAACAGACACACACATGAACAGACACACACATGAACAGATACACACATGAACTGATACACACACATGAACAGACACACACATGAACAGACACACACATGAACTGATACACACATGAACTGATACACACACATGAACAGACACACACATGAACTGATACACACATGAACTGATACACACACATGAACAGACACACACATGAACTGATACACACATGAACTGATACACACATGAACTGATACACACACATGAACAGATACACACATGAACTGATACACACATGAACTGATACACACATGAACAGACACATACATGAACTGATACACACACATGAACAGACACACATGAAACCTGTCTGGTCGCCACACGCTAAGCGTTGCGTGATGCAGACCGGTTCCACGCGTGGCTCCTGATGTTCCAGCTGCTTCTCATCGCCACGGTTCTGCAGCGACACGTTTGCATCGCTGCCATGACGACGTCAGCATCCTGAGTGATGTAATGAGGAGGTGCAGCTCACCTGGTGGCGTCCTGTGATGTAACGCTCCGCTGGGGTGCAGGGAGTCACGTGGGCTGACGCTAATTGGACCAAACCTGTGTATGTTGCATGACATGTTCATGTGTGTGTGTGCAAAACAGAGGCGGCGGTTAATTAGGAGCGGGGACACGGGGAGCAGTGGGAGCCCAGTAGAAGGAGTTTCTCTTGCTGGTTTTTCACAGCGTCTCCCAGTTGCTCCCTGCGTCACCAGTTGGCTTGCTGCTGTTGGAACGTCCTCCTCAGTTCCACAACGTACCTGCTGGGGAAGAAGGTCAAGATGTCTAGGTTAAAGGTTTCTCTGTGAGGTGACTAGTCCCGGTCACCATTACTAGTCCTCTTTCATTTGTTGCGTAGCATCTTCAGAAACAAACTGAAATCAGAATTCAAACACAATCATTTAACGGAACTATTTTTGCTGTGATTTTAAGGAAGCACCGTGTGCAGTTGTGTTCATATGTATTCATCCCCTTTTATTAAAGAAAAGGCTGAATTTACAACAATCACTCAAATAACTGGAGACTTAAAAAAGGTACAATAACTAAAAATATATTTTAGTAATATAAGACACTGTTTTTTCATTTAATAAAGTTGGGAAAAAAAAAAAAAAAAAACAAATGAACAATTTGGTCCTGGATAAATGAGAGACTTTTCTGTTGAACAGTGGGACAAAATACCTGTAAACAGGTGCAGAAGTCTGACTGAGAGGAACAGAAAACACCTGACTGGAGCGGAAACATTAAAGGATTGTTAAAGGATATTACTTTATGACTGATGTAATTTGTAATAAATTATCTTATTTGTTTGCTTTTAATAAAAATATTTCTACTGAACCAGAATTAGAAAATAATGTAATGATTTTCATAAAATTTTTATTTATTATTACTTTAGTCAATTTCAGCTTATTTTACAGGCAGCTGTTTTTTTTCCTTCTTTAATGAAAGGGGATGAATAAATATGAGCACAACTGTAAGTTAACCTTACAGACTTATTTCTGACTCGGTGTGACGGTTCGCTGACATGTATGACCTTTGCTGTGCAACACATCAGTACATACTAACCCGTCTGAACACGCATCATGGACGAGACATCAGGAGGACATTTCAGAGGACGGGAGCACATGCAGAAAGAGACGGAGCAGAGGAGTCGCCATCAGACCGACTTTTACTGGCAGGACAGCTCTCAGAGAAGAGACGAGACGAAAACAATGCTGGATCTGGTCCTCATGCTGGTCTCCAGTCTGGATCCCCGTCCACATGCTGGTCTCCAGTCTGGATCCCCGTCCACATGCTGGTCTCCAGTCTGGTCTTCATGCTGGTCTCCAGTCTGGTCCCCGTGCTGGTCTCCAGTCTGGTCCCCGTGCTGGTCTCCAGTCTGGTCCTCATGCTGGTCTCCAGTCTGGTCCTCATGCTGGTCTCCAGTCTGGTCCTCATGCTGGTCTCCAGTCTGGTCTTCATGCTGGTCTCCAGTCTGGTCTTCATGCTGGTCTCCAGTCTGGTCCTCATGCTGGTCTCCAGTCTGGTCCTCATGCTGGTCTCCAGTCTGGTCCTCATGCTGGTCTCCAGTCTGGATCCTCGTCCACATGCTGGTCTCCAGTCTGGATCCTCGTCCACATGCTGGTCTCCAGTCTGGATCCTCGTCCACATGCTGGTCTCCAGTCTGGTCCTCGTGCTGGTCTCCAGTCTGGTCCTCGTGTTGGTCTCCAGTTTTATCCTCGTGCTGGTCTCCAGTTTTATCCTCGTGCTGGTCTCCAGTTTTATCCTCGTGCTGGTCTCCAGTCTGGTCCTCGTGCTGGTCTCCAGTCTGGTCCTCGTGCTGGTCTCCAGTCTGGTCCTCGTGCTGGTCTCCAGCCTGGTCCTCGTGCTGGTCTCCAGCCTGGTCCTCGTGCTGGTCTCCAGCCTGGTCCCCGTGCTGGTCTCCAGTCTGGTCCTCGTGCTGGTCTCCAGTTTTATCCTCGTGCTGGTCTCCAGTCTGGTCCTCGTGCTGGTCTCCAGTCTGGTCCTCGTGCTGGTCTCCAGTCTGGTCCTCGTGCTGGTCTCCAGCCTGGTCCTCGTGCTGGTCTCCAGCCTGGTCCTCGTGCTGGTCTCCAGTCTGGTCCTCGTGCTGGTCTCCAGTCTGGTCCTCGTGCTGGTCTCCAGCCTGGTCCTCGTGCTGGTCTCCAGTCTGGTCTTCATGCTGGTCTCCAGTCTGGTCCCCGTGCTGGTCTCCAGTCTGGTCCTCGTGCTGGTCTCCAGTTTTATCCTCGTGCTGGTCTCCAGTTTTATCCTCGTGCTGGTCTCCAGTTTTATCCTCGTGCTGGTCTCCAGTCTGGTCCTCGTGCTGGTCTCCAGTCTGGTCCTCGTGCTGGTCTCCAGTCTGGTCCTCGTGCTGGTCTCCAGCCTGGTCCTCGTGCTGGTCTCCAGCCTGGTCCTCGTGCTGGTCTCCAGCCTGGTCCTCGTGCTGGTCTCCAGCCTGGTCCTCGTGCTGGTCTCCAGCCTGGTCCTCGTGCTGGTCTCCAGTCTGGTCCTCGTGCTGGTCTCCAGTCTGGTCCTCATGCTGGTCTCCAGTCTGGTCCTCATGCTGGTCTCCAGTCTGGTCCTCATGCTGGTCTCCAGTCTGGATCCCCGTCCTCATGCTGGTCTCCAGTCTGGTCCTCAAGCTGGTCTCCAGTCTGGTCCTCATGCTGGTCTCCAGCCTGGTCCTCATGCTGGTCTCCAGTCTGGTCCTCATGCTGGTCTCCAGTCTGGATCCCCGTCCTCATGCTGGTCTCCAGTCTGGTCCTCAAGCTGGTCTCCAGTCTGGTCCTCATGCTGGTCTCCAGCCTGGTCCTCATGCTGGTCTCCAGTCTGGATCCCCGTCCACATGCTGGTCTCCAGTCTGGTCCTCGTGCTGGTCTCCAGTCTGGTCCTCGTGCTGGTCTCCAGTCTGGTCCTCGTGCTGGTCTCCAGTCTGGTCCTCGTGCTGGTCTCCAGTCTGGTCCTCGAGCTGGTCTCCAGTTTGATCCTCGAGCTGGTCTCCAGTCTGGTCCTCGAGCTGGTCTCCAGTCTGGTCCTCGTGCTGGTCTCCAGTCTGGTCCTCGTGCTGGTCTCCAGCCTGGTCCTCATGCTGGTCTCCAGTCTGGATCCCCGTCCTCATGCTGGTCTCCAGCCTGGTCCTCATGCTGGTCTCCAGTCTGGATCCGCGTCCACATGCTGGTCTCCAGTCTGGTCCTCGTGCTGGTCTCCAGTCTGGTCCTCGTGCTGGTCTCCAGCCTGGTCCTCGTGCTGGTCTCCAGTCTGGATCCCCGTCCACATGCTGGTCTCCAGTCTGGTCCTCGTGCTGGTCTCCAGTCTGGTCCTCGTGCTGGTCTCCAGTCTGGTCCTCGTGCTGGTCTCCAGTTTTATCCTCGTGCTGGTCTCCAGTCTGGTCCTCGTGCTGGTCTCCAGTTTTATCCTCGTGCTGGTCTCCAGTCTGGTCCTCGTGCTGGTCTCCAGTTTTATCCTCGTGCTGGTCTCCAGTCTGGTCCTCGTGCTGGTCTCCAGCCTGGTCCCCCGTCCACATGCTGGTCTCCAGTCTGGTCCTCGTGCTAGTCTCCAGTTTTATCCTCGTGCTGGTCTCCAGTCTGGTCCTCGTGCTGGTCTCCAGTCTGGTCCTCGTGCTGGTCTCCAGCCTGGTCCTCGTGCTGGTCTCCAGTCTGGATCCCCGTCCACATGCTGGTCTCCAGTCTGGTCCTCGTGCTGGTCTCCAGCCTGGTCCTCGTGCTGGTCTCCAGTCTGGTCCTCGTGCTGGTCTCCAGTCTGGTCCTCGTGCTGGTCTCCAGTCTGGTCCTCGTGCTGGTCTCCAGTCTGGTCCTCGTGCTGGTCTCCAGTCTGGTCCTCGTGCTGGTCTCCAGTCTGGTCCTCAAGCTGGTCTCCAGTCTGGTCCTCATGCTGGTCTCCAGCCTGGTCCTCATGCTGGTCTCCAGTCTGGATCCCCGTCCACATGCTGGTCTCCAGTCTGGTCCTCGTGCTGGTCTCCAGTCTGGTCTTCGTGCTGGTCTCCAGACTGGTCCTCGTGCTGGTCTCCAGACTGGTCCTCGTGCTGGTCTCCAGTTTTATCCTCGTGCTGGTCTCCAGTCTGGTCCTCGTGCTGGTCTCCAGTCTGGTCCTCGTGCTGGTCTCCAGTCTGGATCCCCGTCCACATGCTGGTCTCCAGTCTGGTCCTCGTGCTGGTCTCCAGTCTGGTCCTCATGTTGGTCTCCAGTTTTATCCTCGTGCTGGTCTCCAGTCTGGATCCCCGTCCACATGCTGGTCTCCAGTCTGGTCCTCGTGCTGGTCTCCAGTCTGGTCCTCGTGCTGGTCTCCAGACTGGTCCTCGTGCTGGTCTCCAGACTGGTCCTCGTGCTGGTCTCCAGTTTTATCCTCGTGCTGGTCTCCAGTCTGGTCCTCGTGCTGGTCTCCAGTCTGGTCCTCGTGCTGGTCTCCAGCCTGGTCCACGTGCTGGTCTCCAGCCTGGTCCTCGTGCTGGTCTCCAGCCTGGTCCTCGTGCTGGTCTCCAGCCTGGTCCCCGTGCTGGTCTCCAGCCTGGTCCCCGTGCTGGTCTCCAGCCTGGTCTTCGTGCTGGTCTCCAGCCTGGTCTTCGTGCTGGTCTCCAGTCTGGTCCCCGTGCTGGTCTCCAGTCTGGTCCCCGTGCTGGTCTCCAGTCTGGTCCCCGTGCTGGTCTCCAGTCTGGTCCCCGTGCTGGTCTCCAGTCTGGTCCTCGTGCTGGTCTCCAGTCTGGTCCTCGTGCTGGTCTCCAGTCTGGTCCTCATGCTGGTCTCCAGCCTGGTCGTCATGCTGGTCTCCAGTCTGGATCCCCGTCCACATGCTGGTCTCCAGTCTGGTCCTCGTGCTGGTCTCCAGTCTGGTCCTCGTGCTGGTCTCCAGTCTGGTCCTCGTGCTGGTCTCCAGTTTTATCCTCGTGCTGGTCTCCAGTTTTATCCTCGTGCTGGTCTCCAGTCTGGTCCTCGTGCTGGTCTCCAGTCTGGTCCTCATGCTGGTCTCCAGCCTGGTCCTCATGCTGGTCTCCAGTCTGGATCCCCGTCCACATGCTGGTCTCCAGTCTGGTCCTCGTGCTGGTCTCCAGTCTGGTCCTCGTGCTGGTCTCCAGACTGGTCCTCGTGTTGGTCTCCAGTTTTATCCTCGTGCTGGTCTCCAGTCTGGTCCTCGTGCTGGTCTCCAGTCTGGTCCTCATGCTGGTCTCCAGTCTGGTCCTCATGTTGGTCTACAGTTTGATCCTCAAGCTGGTCTCCAGTCTGGTCCTCAAGCTGGTCTCCAGTCTGGTCCTCATGCTGGTCTCCAGCCTGGTCCTCATGCTGGTCTCCAGTCTGGATCCCCGTCCTCATGCTGGTCTCCAGCCTGGTCCTCATGCTGGTCTCCAGTCTGGATCCCCGTCCACATGCTGGTCTCCAGTCTGGTCCTCGTGCTGGTCTCCAGTCTGGTCCTCAAGCTGGTCTCCAGTTTTATCCTCGTGCTGGTCTCCAGTCTGGTCCTCATGCTGGTCTCCAGTCTGGTCCTCATGCTGGTCTCCAGTCTGGTCCTCATGCTGGTCTCCAGTCTGGTCCTCATGCTGGTCTCCAGTCTGGTCCTCATGCTGGTCTACAGTTTGGTCCTCAAGCTGGTCTACAGTTTGGTCCTCAAGCTGGTCTCCAGTCTGGTCCTCATGCTGGTCTCCAGCCTGGTCCTCATGCTGGTCTCCAGTCTGGATCCCCGTCCTCATGCTGGTCTCCAGTCTGGTCCTCATGCTGGTCTCCAGCCTGGTCCTCATGCTGGTCTCCAGTCTGGATCCCCGTCCACATGCTGGTCTCCAGTCTGGTCCTCGTGCTGGTCTCCAGTCTGGTCCTCGTGCTGGTCTCCAGTCTGGTCCTCGTGCTGGTCTCCAGTCTGGTCCTCATGCTGGTCTCTAGTCTGGTCCTCATGCTGGTCTCCAGTCTGGTCCTCATGTTGGTCTCCAGTTTTATCCTCGTGCTGGTCTCCAGTCTGGTCCTCATGCTGGTCTCCAGTCTGGTCCTCATGCTGGTCTCCAGTCTGGTCCTCATGTTGGTCTCCAGTTTGATCCTCATGCTGGTCTCCAGCCTGGTCCTCATGCTGGTCTCCAGTCTGGATCCCCGTCCACATGCTGGTCTCCAGTCTGGTCCTCGTGCTGGTCTCCAGTCTGGTCCTCGTGCTGGTCTCCAGTCTGGTCCTCGTGCTGGTCTCCAGTCTGGTCCTCGTGCTGGTCTCCAGTCTGGTCCTCGTGCTGGTCTCCAGTCTGGTCCTCGTGCTGGTCTCCAGTCTGGTCCTCATGTTGGTCTCCAGTTTTATCCTCGTGCTGGTCTCCAGTCTGGTCCTCATGCTGGTCTCCAGTCTGGTCCTCATGCTGGTCTCCAGTCTGGTCCTCGTGCTGGTCTCCAGTCTGGTCCTCGTGCTGGTCTCCAGTCTGGTCCTCGTGCTGGTCTCCAGTCTGGTCCTCATGCTGGTCTCCAGTCTGGTCCTCATGCTGGTCTCCAGTCTGGTCCTCGTGCTGGTCTCCAGTCTGGTCCTCATGCTGGTCTCCAGTCTGGTCCTCATGCTGGTCTCCAGCCTGGTCCTCATGCTGGTCTCCAGTCTGGATCCCCGTCCACATGCTGGTCTCCAGTCTGGTCTTCGTGCTAGTCTCCAGTCTGGTCCTCATGCTGGTCTCCAGCCTGGTCCTCATGCTGGTCTCCAGTCTGGATCCCCGTCCACATGTTGGTCTCCAGTCTGGTCCTCATGCTGGTCTCCAGTCTGGTCCTCGTGCTGGTCTCCAGTCTGGTCCTCGTGCTGGTCTCCAAAAAATAGGGTTTTTTTTTATTTTGACCCAAAAAATAAAAAGTTGTTTTTGACACAAATGAATAAATTAGGCCTATAAAAGTGATCAACTTAACAAAACTATAATCAAAGAATTTGTAACAGAAGTAACTCAAATAAAATGAAACAAACTGACCTAACAAATGACACACAAGGGTAAACTTAAATAGTGGCTGATCAGCCCAAACAAAACAGACAAAGGGGATGACACACAAAAACCGAACTAAATGAACAGAAGAAAACCCTAAATTCCCCCTCCCATCTCTGCCACTGGTTCGGTCCAATTAGCTGGCTCCACCCCGTGGCCACCTGCTGGTTCACAGCCAAGGGACTGGAGCCACTGAAAGTCAAGGAAAAAACAAATGAAAACCACAAACAAACTAAAATGCGCGCTCTTTCAGAATATTTGTGATGCTATATGAAATGGATGTCTGATAAAAATATTGGTCTGGTTAAACAAAAATAAATCTAAGTGTATGTGTAATGAATTTGGACATAACCTATGTGTGGCTGTAGACACAGCCATAACAACGAGCAAGGATGGAGCGAGCTTCACCGCTTTGTGAACAGCTGCCTGGACAAATAGTCCAAGCAGTTTAGGGACGACGTTTCTCAACGTGTGGGAGGGAAACAAAGTCTTTTTCAGGGACGTCTTGTTTATTTCTGCTACATTCTCAGAGGTGTATGAAGTAGTAGTAAAATAAGTCCTGCAATGTTTTTGGATCTATTTGGAACAGGTGTTCTCACTAACAGGCTCGTCTACCTGCAGTGGAGCTGAACTGGTTACGTTCAGCTGGTTTAATGACTGGGTGGAAGGGGCGGCAAGACAGGACTTCTACTTTTACTTTTACTTCTACATCATACTTCTACTTCATACTTCCTACTTCATACCCCTACTTCTACTTCATACTTCTACTCCTACTCCTACTCCTACTCCTACTTCTACTTCATACTTCTACTTCCTACTTCTACTTCCTACTTCTTTGTCATACTTCTACTTCTACTTCATACTTCTACTTCCTACGTCCTACTTCTACGTCATACTTCTACTTCATACTTCATACTTCATACTTCTACTTCCTACTTCTACTTTATGCTTCTATTTCCTACTTCTACTCCTACTTCTACTTTATACTTCTACTTCCTACATCTACTTCTACTGCTACTTCTACTTTATACTTCTACTCCTACTTCTACTTTATACTTCTACTTCCTACTTCTACTTCTACTCCTACTTCTACTTTTACTTTATACTTCTACTCCAACTTCTACTTCTACATCATACTTCTACTCGTACTTCCTACTTCTACATCATACTTCTACTTCATACTTCATACTTCATACTCCTACTTCTATTTCATACTTCTACTTCTACTCCTACTTCTACTTTTACTTCCTACTTCTACTTCTACTCGTACTTCTACTTTATACTTCTACTTCCTATTTCTACTCCTACTTCTACTCCTACTTCTATGTCATACTTCCTACTTCTACGTCATACTTCTACGTCATACTTATATTTCATACTTATACTTCATACTTATACTTCGTACTTCCTACTTCTATGTCATACTCCTACTTCTACTATATACTTCATACTTCATACTCCTACTTCACACTTCATACTCCTACTTCTACTTCATACTTCTACTTCTACTCCTACTTCTACTTCATACTTCTACTTCCTACTTCTACTCCTACTTCTACTTCTACTTTATACACCTCTGTACATTAAAGCAGGTCCGTGGGACCATCAGCAGGTGTTGCCAAGACGACCTGAGGCTTTGAGCTGAACTGAATGGCTTCAGTAAATCTGCGATGTAACTCGTGTCCACGTAGGGCTCGGAAAGTTGGTACCAAGATTTTATAACGAATACAAAACTCGACCGGAAGCCAGTGAAGAAACTTCAACATGGGTGTGACATGAGGTCTCCTGCTGGTGCAGGTCACAACCCTCGCAGCTGAGATTTGGACCGACTGAAGACGAGCCAAAGCTTTCTTGTTAAAGCAGGTGAAGAAGCTGTTGCAGTGGTCCAACAACTGTCCTGCTCAGACACCGTGGATCTGAGCTCAGCAAGCTGAATAACGCCGTTGTTAACCAACTGCCCTGAATGATGCTGGAAAGACTCAGGTTGCCTAAATGTTGTTTAATGTTGGAGACATGTCACCGTCTGCAGCAGCAATGTGTCTCCGTCTGTTAAGCTGGAGACCGTTTTCGTTTGACCGCTGCTTTACTGTTGATAAAAACTGTTCCCAAACAGTTAACAGGAAAATGTAACCCAGCACTCGTATCCATCAACACGTTGGAACATGACACGTGCACACATACGGCTCCATGCAGCATGACGAATAAGAGTCATTTCATTTACATGCAGAGAAACACACACGACCCCGGGACCAGTGTGTGTCAGTGTGTAGTTTATGTTCACATGTATGTGTCACCGCTTAGAAACACAGCCTGACAGACAGCTGATGGAACAGCCATGAACCGGACCCACCATGAAGCTGTGGCGCTGTTGTGGCTTCAGAGGCGTCCAGGAGACACCCAGAACCAAGTCCAGGTCCAGGTCCAGGACCAGGACCAGGTCACAAGGCCCAGACCCAGACCCAGACCCAGGACCAGGACCAGGTCCAGGACCAGGACCAGGACCAGGTCACAAGGCCCAGACCCAGACCCAGGACCAGGTCACAAGGCCCAGACCCAGACCTAGATCCAGACCCAGGCCCAGACCCAGGCCCAGACCCAGACCCAGACCCAGACCCAGGACCAGGTCACAAGACCCAGACCCAGACCTAGATCCAGACCCAGACCCAGGCCCAGACCCAGGCCCAGACCCAGACCCAGACCCAGGACCAGGTCACAAGGCGAGGGATCCCTTGAGCTGACTGGGCGTTTTCCAGTCCTGAGCTTTGAGAGACTGATGGTGGCAGCAGGAGAGGAGTGTGATTTGTTAACTGAGGGATGTTGGTAGAATAGAAGTAACTGAGGTGTTATCCGGCTGTAAGAGGTGGGTTTCAGTACAGAAACCAGAACCAGACATCTGTTTCCCTCTGCTGGACGAGGTGAGAAGCTGCAAGATGAACGGTCAGATCTGTAAAACGAAGCAGTTTAATGAGGAAAAGATGCACATGTTTGGTTTTTATGCTGCATCAGCTTTACATGTTTATGTAACTTTAATTCATGATGATAATACAAGAAACATATTTCCATATCTGTTTTTTATTATTATGTAAAAAATATTTATTTTTTATTTGCACATTCTGCTGACCTGATTTTTTTTTTATCAGTAGTCATTTTTGTATTTTTGTTTATTTTTATTCATTATGATATTCTATAATATTTATATATAAAGTTCCTTTGAATTTCAATTTTTAGCCACATATATTTGTGTGTGTCATGATAAATTATATGAAGTTTCTAATATGGATAATAAAACAGTTAAATAAATTAAATAATACATATCAAAACACATAATTACATGACTTAAACAGAGCTACTATACACACATAAAGACACAAGATGAATACTTTTTACAAAAGCTTTACAAATCATTAAATTTCTTGTGTGTTTTGTCAGATTATACAGCAAATAAAACCATTATGGTAAAACTAATTGGCTTTAGGATGCCAGCCGTCCCTCCACAGCGAACCAATCAGTCGCTGCAGACTGATTGTGTTTGCTATTAAGAGTCATTTAGTGAGGCTGCAGTACAGTGTGGCAGATAATCAGCAGCACATTTGATTATCCTCTGAGAGAATTATCCAGTCCTCAGTGTGAGGAACTGTTACAGAGATTATATCTTGTATTATGGAGCTGAACGATGTAAACTCTACTCATATGATCTAATTACTCTTCTGTGTGTCTCATAGTTTTTATTTAAACTATAATACTGAGATTATAGCGGATCACTCCAATATATTGATCCCATTTCTTCACACATTTAGTTTTTCTACTGATGGCGGTAAAACCATCAGATGATGTCAGATGTTTTACCTGAGAGCTTCCTAATCTGATCAGACAGTTTTCTGCACCGGACGTTAAATCTGAAAATGGAATATTGTCTGAAATGGTTCTGGGACGGGAGGACTGGTCTGTTGGAACACATTTGTGTATTAAAGGTACAGTGTGTAACTAATTGACTTTTTAGTAGCAAAAGTCAATAACTGCTTTCATAAATACGTGTTTTAACAAAGTCAAATCACATTAACATGCATGTCTCCTGTCTCAGCAGGTCTCCCTGGCCGGGAGTAGCAGTTCCTGTTGTCTGTTGTCTTTCTGTCCTCTTCCCCCCACACAGCAGAGGCAGATGGCTGCCTGTCCTGAGCCGGGTTCTGCCGGTTTCCTTCCTGTTAAAAGGGAGTTTTTTCTTTCCCACTGTCGCCATGTGCTTGCTCGGGATGGGAGATTGAGTTGGAGCGGTTTCCTTATATAGGCTGTTATGAATTGGCTTTCATTATGTTTTTCTTCTCTGTCTGTAAAGCGTCTTGAGATGGCATTGCCGTGATTTGACGCTATATAAATAAAGTTGAATTGAACCAAACCAAAGTAAAAATGTTCTTGTAGCTTAAAATGAGTTGTTTATAATTAAATAGGTGGCGGCGCACCCAGCAAAAGGCTGCCATGTTGCATTGCCATCTTTAACTAGTGTAGCCAAAAAGGGACAAACTTGTTAGACTTGCGTATTTTATTTGTGAAACTCCGTGTGTTGTCTGGGGGGAGGAGAAACGTGTGCTTTCTTCTGACAGGTTTTTCCAGAGTTCTCCTCCTGTTTCATCATTTATTTTAGCTCATTTGTCAAGGGGCTATTAGCAGCTAGCAGTAGCTTGGCGCTAAATACATGGGGGACAGTTTGTAACAGGGGCCCAATCCCAATTCTCATTCTTCCCCTTCCCCTTCCCCAAGCTCTTCCCCTTCCCCTAGCTCTTCCCCTTCCCCTTCCCCTTCCCCTTCCCCTAGCTTTTCCCCTTCCCCTTCCCCTTCCCCTAGCCCTAGCTTTTCCCCTTCCCCTAGCTTTTCCCCTTCCCCTTCCCCTTCCCCTAGCCCTAGCTTTTCCCCTTCCCCTAGCTTTTCCCCTTCCCCTTCCCCTTCCCCTTGCCCTAGCTCTTCCCCTTCCCCTAGCTCTTCCCCTTCCCCTTCCCCTAGCTTTTCCCCTTCCCCTTCCCCTTCCCCTAGCTCTTCCCCTTCCCCTTCCCCTAGCTTTTCCCCTTCCCCTTCCCCTTCCCCTTCCCCTAGCTCTTCCCCTTCCCCTAGCTCTTCCCCTTCCCCTTCCCCTTCCCCTTCCCCTAGCTTTTCCCCTTCCCCTTCCCCTTCCCCTAGCCCTAGCTTTTCCCCTTCCCCTTCCCCTAGCCCTAGCTTTTCCCCTTCCCCTTCCCCTTCCCCTAGCTTTTCCCCTTCCCCTAGCTCTAGACCCTCCAAACGGAGAGGTAAAGCTTGTTCCATCCTCCATAAGAAGTCAGAACTTTCTTTTGTTCTCGAGGCTCCGAGAAAAAAAATGACGTAATTTTGTTCTCGCAGACGCGTTTGAGGACAGTTCTTGACAGTTCTTGCAGGGCTCCGAGAAGTATCATGTGATTGGTCGGACATGTGAGGTGGGCGTGGTTAACACGGAGAAAGCAGGAAGCGGAGTTGCTGCTTTTTACTGTTGCAGGTAAAACGGATTGTTTTGATAAAACAGCTGATCGAGGTGGTGAGAAAGTACCAACATTTTTACATGTAGCATTAAAACACTCGGACCCAGCCGCGTGCACGACCCGCCCTGCCGCGTGCACGACCCGCCCTGCCACGTGCACGACCCGCCCTGCCGTGGACGAAGTTGCTCGTTAAATATGAAACTAGAAACTCGAAGAGCGGAAACCTCCGCTACAATGTTAAAGAATCCTTTTAAAACATTCCTGGATCCAAACGGTGATCCGGATCATCACCAGGATTTAATCACTTCTTCATTTTCACATTTCCAACAACTCTTGAAATTTTTTTGAATATCCGTCGGTAACCTTTTGAGTTATCTTGAGCACAAAGACGGCGGGAAAAACATGACCTCCACGGTGGAGGTAACAACCGGCTTCATGGCACATAAAGCAGACATCACCCCCCCTCAGGGACCCCTCCCCGCTGCAGACCTGCTTCTCCTGGAGGATGGATGGACCTGACGAACAAGAAGTTTTTTCTTGTTCTTGCAGCCTCGAGAGACAGAACTCAGTTCTTGCTTCTCGTGGAGTGTTAGGGGTGAAAATGTCCCCTAAGAAATGAGGCTCTGACCCGATGGATGCCGCTTTCGACTTTAATTAGATCTTATTGTAAGTGAAAGGGAAGATGAGGGAAGCCGTTTGACTGTGTCCTTGCTGTGCTCGAGCAGAAACCTCATCTTGATGAGTTGAAAAGCCACGTGTGCTCGAGAAACCATGTTGGCACCATGTTGAGATTAGCTTCATGCTAATGCTGATAGCGTATGAATGTTTAATGTGTAAAAGTACTGTAAATGCTGTTTCCCTGCTGATGTCCTCATTTTCTGTATACACCCTGTGTCCACCAAGAAGGCGAATCATTTTGACCGGAAGGACAACAGTGGTGTTTGTTAGAAACAGTGTAATGAAGCGTTTGACGAGTTTTCATGTTTCTTAGTCGAATGTAATGTTTGTTCAATGTTGAATGCATTTTATTGTTTACTGTGTGGAAGCTAACAGAAAATCATGGTTGCTGAAAATGGTAACCAAATTGGGCTTTATGATTGTCTTTTGACTTTAAAGAAAATATTACTGTTTTTCCTGTTATAGTTTACAAAAGCTAAAAGATGGTTGAACAATCAATACTTTGGTTGGTTAAGGATAAATATTCATGATTTCATGGTTAATAAGAAGGAGAGAAAAAAGGAGAAATTAATTTGTGTTACATGAGTTAAAAAGTTACTTCATGTAAAACAAAAGATATTTTGAGTTAAAAACATGTACAGTATGACTATTTATTATTGAATGGTAATATGGGAAGAATATAAAAAACTAAGCTAAAGCTGTGTGAGAAGAGAAATATTTAGCTGTTTACAATATGTATACAATAATTATTACATCCGCACTGGGCTCCAGTCAGCTTCCAGCACAGCCAGTCTCCTGATTAATGATCAATCTGTTCCCCATTCATTCTCCAGCTTTACATACAGCAGCTTTTCAGGCTGTCCTCGTTGGACCTCGTAACTGCTCGCAGTATTTTCCCTCTTTCCCTTCCCAACACCCGACTGGGAAGGGAAAAGTAGTTGTATTACCAGCACCTACCCCGAAGATTGTTTTCTGGCTCGATTCCCTAGTTCTGATCCCTGCTCGTTTTCTGGGCTCCTCGGCTCAACATCCCGGTTTTTTTACCCCCCGCCTGTCTTACGGATCATCCCATAAGCTGTCTCACCAACAGCTTGGGGAGATTTTCATCAAATACCTGTTTGGTGAATAAACTGTTAAATCTTCTCTCTATCTTGAGGAGTCCTTTGTAACAATAATATCATTATTCTTCTGCAGGCTGGGTTTCTTTGATGGCTAAGAAAACTCTCTAATCTTGTCCAGAATACCGGATGTTCTCCAGACAAACTTTGAGCTCAAAGGATTGGGTTTTTGTTTTGGTTTTTTTGCCATCTATTGTAGTATTTTCTGTTTTCTTATAAATAAACATTATTTTTGCTTTTTTCTGCCTCCAGCCATTTCATTCTGCACCCACCTTAGTGTCCACTGTACTCCTGCCGAACCTAGTAACCGGCCTATACGTCTGCCTAGTTGTAATTTACTTGACGTCAGTCAGAGGTTACAATAATCCAGGGATCTCCTCCGTAGCCTTGGTACCGACTCTTTCCTAATGTCACTGCGCAGGTTCATTGTGTGCCAGGGGAAGCCAAACAAGCTATGGTCTGACGGGGCACTAATTTCAGGGGTGGCCATAAGGAACTGCGAAGCTGCTTTGAGAACATGGTCCCCAAGCTGCAAGAACAGCTAGCAAGCCAGATCATCCATCCATCTCCTGCAGCTTATCCGGGGTCGGGTCGCGGGGGCAGCAGCCTAAGCAGGGAAGCCCAGACTTCCCTCTCCCCAGCCACATTTGCCAACTCTGCGGGGGGGAACCCGAGGCGTTCCCAGGCCAGCCGAGAGATATAATCCCTCCAGCGTGTCCTGGGTCTTCCCCGGGGTCTCCTCCCAGAGGGACGTGCCTGGAACACCTCACCAGGGAGGTCCAGGAGGCATCCTGACCAGATGCCCGGGCCACCTCAACTGGTTCCTCTCACCAGACCATTAAATTTAACTTCAACGTTCCACACTCGCCTCACTTCTCGCATAGGAGAGTCAAGTCAGCCTTACAGGTCGTCCTGATAGACCAAGTTGTGGCAGAGGAAGTCCTCCTAACAGCTCTCAGAAGTTGAAGGCATCCTCATCTCTAAACCTCTGGGTTACGCCTCCTCTGATGTGGTGGACCTGGACCACAGCACCCCAGATCTTGTGTTGATGGGGTGGCGGGACGCTACATTACCACAGGCAGTGTACGGCCCTCGTGATGCATTGTCCAATAGGAGATGGAAACACAGTCAAGTGATCAGTGTGAAACGTTTCATCCAGGACTACCTCCCAGGGCTCCAGCTGAGACAGAAATAATGGGAATCTGCTGATGATGCCGTCGCTGTGGGACGCATTATGATGATTGAAGATTCTAACCTTCCCAGAGGATCGTCGCCTGTTGAGACCATCACTAAGGTTTTACCAGATACAGATGGTGTTGTTCAAGCTGGTTAAAGATAGGATCTACATTCGTCCCATAACCAAACTGGTGGACTGACCACCCAGTACCTTCTCATATTCATTTCTGATGTAAACTTGTTTATTTCTGCTGTAAACATGTTTATTTCTGCTGTAAACATGTTTATCTCTGCTGTGAACATGTTTATTTCTGCTGTAAACATGTTTATTTCTGCTGTAAACATGTTTATTTCTGCTGTAAACATGTTTACTTCTGCTGTAAACATGTTTATTTCTGCTGTAAACATGTTTACTTCTGCTGTAAACTTGTTTATTTCTGCTGTAAACATGTTTATTTCTGCTGTAAACTTGTTTATTTCTGCTGTGAACATGTTTATTTCTGCTGTAAACTTGTTTATTTCTGCTGTGAAGTTGGTCTTTTTAACATGGGAGTCTATGGGGATTTGTTCTGTTTTGCAGCCCCTAGTGGATGAAGGGGGAACTGCAGTTTTATGCACTTCCGCATAGGCTTCAGTTTTTACCGCCGAAGACTCCGTCCATCTTTCATATACAGTCTATGGCAGAGATAAAGCAGTTTTTCACGTTCCCTTCATGTTTCCTTCACCATGTTTCCTTTGTGTTTCCTTCATCATCTTTCCTTTGTGTTTCCTTTATCATGTTTCCTTTGTGTTTCCTTCATCATGTTTCCTTTGTGTTTCCTTTATCATGTTTCCTTTATGTTTCCTTCATCATGTTTCCTTCGTGTTTCCTTCATCATGTTTCCTTTGTCTTTCCTTCATCAGGTTTCCTTCATCATGTTTCCTTCGTGTTTCCTTCATCATGTTTCCTTTGTGTTTCCTTCATCATGTTTCCTTCGTGTTTCCTTCATCAGGTTTCCTTCATCATGTTTCCTTCGTGTTTCCTTCATCATGTTTCCTTTGTGTTTCCTTCATCATGTTTCCTTCGTGTTTCCTTCATCATGTTTCCTTTGTGTTTCCTTCATCATGTTTCCTTTGTGTTTCCTTCATCATGTTTCCTTCATCATGTTTCCTTTGTGTTTCCTTCATCATGTTTCCTTTGTGTTTCCTTCACCATGTTTCCTTTATGTTTCCTTCATCATGTTTCCTTTGTGTTTCCTTCATCATGTTTCCTTCGTGTTTCCTTCATCATGTTTCCTTCATCATGTTTCCTTCGTGTTTCCTTCATCATGTTTCCTTCGTGTTTCCTTCATCATGTTTCCTTCGTGTTTCCTTCATCATGTTTCCTTTGTGTTTCCTTCGTCATGTTTCCTTAGTCTTTCCGTCATCATGTTTCCTTTATGTTTCCTTCATCATGTTTCCTTTGTGTTTCCTTCATCATGTTTCCTTTGTGTTTCCTTCATCATGTTTCCTTCATCATGTTTCCTTCGTGTTTCCTTCATCATCTTTCCTTCGTGTTTCCTTCATCATGTTTCCTTCGTGTTTCCTTTATCATGTTTCCTTTGTGTTTCCTTCATCATGTTTCCTTTGTGTTTCCTTCATCATGTTTCCTTTGTGTTTCCTTCATCATGTTTCCTTCATCATGTTTCCTTTGTGTTTCCTTCATCATGTTTCCTTCGTGTTTCCTACGTCATGTTTCCTTCGTGTTTCCTTCATCATGTTTCCTTTGTGTTTCCTTCGTCATGTTTCCTTCGTGTTTCCTTCATCATGTTTCCTTTGTGTTTCCTTTATCATGTTTCCTTTGTGTTTCCTTCATCATGTTTCCTTTGTGTTTCCTTCATCATGTTTCCTTCGTGTTTCCTTCATCATGTTTCCTTCGTGTTTCCTTCATCATGTTTCCTTCGTGTTTCCTTCATCATGTTTCCTTCGTGTTTCCTTCATCATGTTTCCTTTGTGTTTCCTTCATCATGTTTCCTTCATCATGTTTCCTTCGTGTTTCCTTCATCATGTTTCATTCATGTTTCCTTCATCATGTCTCCTTCGTGTTTCCTTCATCATGTTTCCTTTGTGTTTCCTTCGTCATGTTTCCTTAGTCTTTCCTTCATCATGTTTCCTTTATGTTTCCTTCATCATGTTTCCTTTGTGTTTCCTTCATCATCTTTCCTTTGTGTTTCCTTCATCATGTTTCCTTTATGTTTCCTACATCATGTTTCCTTTGTGTTTCCTTCATCATGTTTCCTTCGTGTTTCCTTCATCATGTTTCCTTTGTGTTTCCTTCATCATGTTTCCTTCATCATGTTTCCTTTGTGTTTCCTTCATCATGTTTCCTTCGTGTTTCCTACGTCATGTTTCCTTCGTGTTTCCTTCATCATGTTTCCTTTGTGTTTCCTTCGTCATGTTTCCTTCGTGTTTCCTTCATCATGTTTCCTTTGTGTTTCCTTCATCATGTTTCCTTCATCATGTTTCCTTCATCATGTTTCCTTCATCATGTTTCCTTCGTGTTTCCTTCATCATGTTTCCTTCGTGTTTCCTTCATCATGTCTCCTTCGTGTTTCCTTCATCATGTTTCCTTTGTGTTTCCTTCGTCATGTTTCCTTAGTCTTTCCTTCATCATGTTTCCTTTATGTTTCCTTCATCATGTTTCCTTTGTGTTTCCTTCATCATGTTTCCTTTGTGTTTCCTTCATCATCTTTCCTTTATGTTTCCTTCATCATGTTTCCTTTGTGTTTCCTTCATCATGTTTCCTTCGTGTTTCCTTCATCATGTTTCCTTTGTGTTTCCTTCATCATGTTTCCTTCATCATGTTTCCTTTGTGTTTCCTTCATCATGTTTCCTTCGTGTTTCCTACGTCATGTTTCCTTCGTGTTTCCTTCATCATGTTTCCTTTGTGTTTCCTTCGTCATGTTTCCTTCGTGTTTCCTTCATCATGTTTCCTTTGTTTTTCCTTCATCATGTTTCCTTTGTGTTTCCTTCATCATGTTTCCTTCATCATGTTTCCTTCGTGTTTCCTTCATCATGTTTCCTACGTGTTTCCTTCATCATGTTTCCTTCGTGTTTCCTTCATCATGTTTCCTTTGTGTTTCCTTCATCATGTTTCCTTCATCATGTTTCCTTCGTGTTTCCTTCATCATGTTTCCTTCGTGTTTCCTTCATCATGTCTCCTTCGTGTTTCCTTCATCATGTTTACTTTGTGTTTCCTTCATCATGTTTCCTTCATCATGTTTCCTTCGTGTTTCCTTCATCATGTTTCCTTCGTGTTTCCTTCATCATGTTTCCTTCGTGTTTCCTTCATCATGTTTCCTTTGTGTTTCCTTCGTCATGTTTCCTTCGTGTTTCCTTCATCATGTTTCCTTTGTGTTTCCTTCATCATGTTTCCTTTGTGTTTCCTTCATCATGTTTCCTTCATCATGTTTCCTTCGTGTTTCCTTCATCATGTTTCCTTCGTGTTTCCTTCATCATGTTTCCTTCGTGTTTCCTTCATCATGTTTCCTTCGTGTTTCCTTCATCATGTTTCCTTTGTGTTTCCTTCATCATGTTTCCTTCATCATGTTTCCTTCGTGTTTCCTTCATCATGTTTCCTTCGTGTTTCCTTCATCATGTCTCCTTCATGTTTCCTTCATCATGTTTACTTTGTGTTTCCTTCATCATGTTTTTTTCGTGTTTCCTTCATCATGTTTCCTTTGTGTTTCCTTCATCAGGTTTCCTTCATGTTTCCTTCATCATGTTTCCTTTGTGTTTCCTTCATCAGGTTTCCTTCATCATGTTTCTTTTGTGTTTCCTTCATCAGGTTTCCTTCATGTTTCCTTCATCATGTTTCCTTTGTGTTTCCTTCATCATCTTTCCTTTGTGTTTCCTTCGTCATGTTTCCTTCGTGTTTCCTTCGTCATGTTTCCTTCGTGTTTCCTTCATCATGTTTCCTTTGTGTTTCCTTCATCATGTTTCCTTCGTGTTTCCTTCATCATGTTTCCTTTATGTTTCCTTCATCATGTTTCCTTCGTGTTGCCTTCATCATGTTTCCTTTGTGTTTCCTTTATCATGTTTCCTTTGTGTTTCCTTCATCATCTTTCCTTTGTGTTTCCTTCATCATGTTTCCTTCGTGTTTCCTTCGTGTTTCCTTCATCATGTTTCCTTCGTGTTTCCTTCATCATGTTTCCTTTATGGTTCCTTCATCATGTTTCCTTCGTGTTTTCTTCATCATGTTTCCTTCATGTTTCCTTCATCATGTTTCCTTTGTGTTTCCTTCATCAGGTTTCCTTCATGTTTCCTTCATCATGTTTCCTTTGTGTTTCCTTCATCATCTTTCCTTTGTGTTTCCTTCATCATGTTTCCTTCGTGTTTCCTACGTCATGTTTCCTTCGTGTTTCCTTCATCATGTTTCCTTTGTGTTTCCTTCATCAGGTTTCCTTTGTGTTTCCTTCGTCATGTTTCCTTCGTGTTTCCTTCATCATGTTTCCTTCGTGTTTCCTTCATCAGGTTTCCTTCATGTTTTCTTCATCATGTTTCCTTTGTGTTTCCTTCATCAGGTTTCCTTCGTGTTTCCTTCATCATGTTTCCTTTGTGTTTCCTTCATCATGTTTCCTTAGTCTTTCCTTCATCAGGTTTCCTTCATGTTTTCTTCATCATGTTTCCTTTGTGTTTCCTTCATCAGGTTTCCTTCATGTTTCCTTCATCATGTTTCCTTTGTGTTTCCTTCATCATCTTTCCTTTGTGTTTCCTTCATCATGTTTCCTTCGTGTTTCCTACGTCATGTTTCCTTCGTGTTTCCTTCATCATGTTTCCTTTGTGTTTCCTTCATCAGGTTTCCTTTGTGTTTCCTTCGTCATGTTTCCTTCGTGTTTCCTTCATCATGTTTCCTTCGTGTTTCCTTCATCAGGTTTCCTTCATGTTTTCTTCATCATGTTTCCTTTGTGTTTCCTTCATCAGGTTTCCTTCGTGTTTCCTTCATCATGTTTCCTTTGTGTTTCCTTCATCATGTTTCCTTAGTCTTTCCTTCATCATGTTTCCTTTGTGTTTCCTTTATCATGTTTCCTTTGTGTTTCCTTCATCATGTTTCCTTTGTGTTTCCTTCATCATGTTTCCTTAGTCTTTCCTTCATCATGTTTCCTTTGTGTTTCCTTCATCATGTTTCCTTTGTGTTTCCTTCATCATATTTCCTTTGTGTTTCCTTCATCATCTTTCCTTTGTTTTTTCCTTCATCATGTTTCCTTCGTGTTTCCTTCATCATGTTTCCTTCGTGTTTCCTTCATCATGTTTCCTTTGTGTTTCCTTCATCAGGTTTCCTTAGTCTTTCCTTCATCATGTTTCCTTTGTGTTTCCTTCATCATGTTTCCTTTGTGTTTCCTTCATCATATTTCCTCTGTGTTTCCTTCATCATGTTTCCTTTGTGTTTCCTTCATCATCTTTCCTTTGTGTTTCCTTCATCATGTTTCCTTCGTGTTTCCTTCGTCATGTTTCCTTCGTTTTTCCTTCATCATGTTTCCTTTGTGTTTCCTTTATCATGTTTCCTTTATGTTTCCTTCATCATGTTTCCTTCGTGTTTCCTTCATCATGTTTCCTTCGTGTTTCCTTCATCATGTCTCCTTCGTGTTTCCTTCATCATGTTTACTTTGTGTTTCCTTCATCATGTTTCCTTCATCATGTTTCCTTCGTGTTTCCTTCATCATGTTTCCTTCGTGTTTCCTTCATCATGTTTCCTTCGTGTTTCCTTCATCATGTTTCCTTCGTGTTTCCTTCATCATGTTTCCTTCGTGTTTCCTTCATCATGTTTCCTTTGTGTTTCCTTCGTCATGTTTCCTTCGTGTTTCCTTCATCATGTTTCCTTTGTGTTTCCTTCATCATGTTTCCTTTGTGTTTCCTTCATCATGTTTCCTTCATCATGTTTCCTTCGTGTTTCCTTCATCATGTTTCCTTCGTGTTTCCTTCATCATGTTTCCTTCGTGTTTCCTTCATCATGTTTCCTTCGTGTTTCCTTCATCATGTTTCCTTTGTGTTTCCTTCATCATGTTTCCTTCATCATGTTTCCTTCGTGTTTCCTTCATCATGTTTCCTTCGTGTTTCCTTCATCATGTCTCCTTCGTGTTTCCTTCATCATGTTTACTTTGTGTTTCCTTCATCATGTTTTTTTCGTGTTTCCTTCATCATGTTTCCTTTGTGTTTCCTTCATCAGGTTTCCTTCATGTTTCCTTCATCATGTTTCCTTTGTGTTTCCTTCATCATGTTTCTTTTGTGTTTCCTTCATCAGGTTTCCTTCATGTTTCCTTCATCATGTTTCCTTTGTGTTTCCTTCATCATCTTTCCTTTGTGTTTCCTTCGTCATGTTTCCTTCGTGTTTCCTTCGTCATGTTTCCTTCGTGTTTCCTTCATCATGTTTCCTTTGTGTTTCCTTCATCATGTTTCCTTCGTGTTTCCTTCATCATGTTTCCTTTATGTTTCCTTCATCATGTTTCCTTCGTGTTGCCTTCATCATGTTTCCTTTGTGTTTCCTTCATCATGTTTCCTTTGTGTTTCCTTCGTGTTTCCTTCATCATCTTTCCTTTGTGTTTCCTTCATCATGTTTCCTTCGTGTTTCCTTCGTGTTTCCTTCATGTTTCCTTCATCATGTTTCCTTTATGTTTCCTTCATCATCTTTCCTTTGTGTTTCCTTCATCATGTTTCCTTCGTGTTTCCTTCATCATGTTTCCTTTATGGTTCCTTCATCATGTTTCCTTCGTGTTTCCTTCATCAGGTTTCCTTCATGTTTTCTTCATCATGTTTCCTTTGTGTTTCCTTCATCAGGTTTCCTTCATGTTTCCTTCATCATGTTTCCTTTGTGTTTCCTTCATCAGGTTTCCTTCATGTTTCCTTCATCATGTTTCCTTTGTGTTTCCTTCATCATCTTTCCTTTGTGTTTCCTTCATCATGTTTCCTTCGTGTTTCCTTCGTCATGTTTCCTTCGTGTTTCCTTCATCATGTTTCCTTCGTGTTTCCTTCATCAGGTTTCCTTCATGTTTTCTTCATCATGTTTCCTTTGTGTTTCCTTCATCAGGTTTCCTTCGTGTTTCCTTCATCATGTTTCCTTTGTGTTTCCTTTATCATGTTTCCTTTGTGTTTCCTTCATCATGTTTCCTTTGTGTTTCCTTCATCATGTTTCCTTAGTCTTTCCTTCATCATGTTTCCTTTGTGTTTCCTTCATCATGTTTCCTTTGTGTTTCCTTCATCATATTTCCTTTGTGTTTCCTTCATCATCTTTCCTTTGTTTTTTCCTTCATCATGTTTCCTTCGTGTTTCCTTCATCATGTTTCCTTCGTGTTTCCTTCATCATCTTTCCTTTGTTTTTCCTTCATCAGGTTTCCTTAGTCTTTCCTTCATCATGTTTCCTTTGTGTTTCCTTCATCATGTTTCCTTTGTGTTTCCTTCATCATATTTCCTTTGTGTTTCCTTCATCATCTTTCCTTTGTGTTTCCTTCATCAGGTTTCCTTAGTCTTTCCTTCATCATGTTTCCTTTGTGTTTCCTTCATCATGTTTCCTTCGTGTTTCCTTCATCATGTTTCCTTCGTGTTTCCTTCATCATGTTTCCTTCGTGTTTCCTTCATCATGTTTCCTTTATGTTTCCTTCATCATGTTTCCTTTGTGTTTCCTTCATCATGTTTCCTTTATGTTTCCTTCATCATGTTTCCTTTGTGTTTCCTTCATCATGTTTCCTTTTTTTTTCCTTTATCATGTTTCCTTTGTGTTTCCTTCATCATGTTTCCTTTGTGTTTCCTTCATCATGTTTCCTTCGTGTTTCCTTCATCATGTTTCCTTTGTGTTTCCTTCATCATGTTTCCTTTGTGTTTCCTTTATCATGTTTCCTTTATGTTTCCTTCATCATGTTTCCTTTGTGTTTCCTTCATCATGTTTCCTTTATGTTTCCTTCATCATGTTTCCTTCGTGTTTCCTTTATCATGTTTCCTTTATGGTTCCTTCATCATGTTTCCTTTGTGTTTCCTTCACCATGTTTCCTTTATGTTTCCTTCATCATGTTTCCTTTGTGTTTCCTTCATCATGTTCCCTTCGTGTTTCCTACGTCATGTTTCCTTCGTGTTTCCTTCATCATGTTTCCTTTGTGTTTCCTTCATCAGGTTTCCTTCGTGTTTCCTACGTCATGTTTCCTTCGTGTTTCCTTCATCATGTTTCCTTCGTGTTTCCTTCATCATGTTTCCTTTGTGTTTCCTTCATCATGTTTCCTTTGTGTTTCCTTCATCATGTTTCTTTCGTGTTTCCTTCATCAGGTTTCCTTAGTCTTTCCTTCATCATGTTTCCTTTGTGTTTCCTTTATCATGTTTCCTTTGTGTTTCCTTCGTCATGTTTCCTTTGTGTTTCCTTCATCATGTTTCCTTTGTGTTTCCTTCATCATGTTTCCTTTGTGTTTCCTTCATCATGTTTCCTTTGTGTTTCCTTCATCATGTTTCCTTCGTGTTTCCTTCGTGTTTCCTTCATCATGTTTCCTTTGTGTTTCCTTCATCATGTTTCCTTTGTGTTTCCTTCATCATGTTTCCTTTGTGTTTCCTTCATCATGTTTCCTTTGTGTTTCCTTCATCATGTTTCCTTCGTGTTTCCTTCGTGTTTCCTTCATCATGTTTCCTTTGTGTTTCCTTCATCATGTTTCCTTTGTGTTTCCTTTATCATGTTTCCTTTATGTTTCCTTCATCATGTTTCCTTTGTGTTTCCTTCATCATGTTTCCTTTATGTTTCCTTCATCATGTTTCCTTTGTGTTTCTTTCATCATGTTTCCTTTGTGTTTCCTTCATCGTCTTTCCTTTGTGTTTCCTTCATCATGTTTCCTTTGTGTTTCCTTCATCATGTTTCCTTTGTGTTTCCTTCATCATCTTTCCTTTGTGTTTCCTTCATCATGTTTCCTTCGTGTTTCCTTCGTCATGTTTCCTTCGTGTTTCCTTCATCATGTTTCCTTCGTGTTTCCTTCATCAGGTTTCCTTCATGTTTTCTTCATCATGTTTCCTTTGTGTTTCCTTCATCAGGTTTCCTTCGTGTTTCCTTCATCATGTTTCCTTTGTGTTTCCTTCATCATGTTTCCTTAGTCTTTCCTTCATCATGTTTCCTTTGTGTTTCCTTTATCATGTTTCCTTTGTGTTTCCTTCATCATGTTTCCTTTGTGTTTCCTTCATCATGTTTCCTTAGTCTTTCCTTCATCATGTTTCCTTTGTGTTTCCTTCATCATGTTTCCTTTGTGTTTCCTTCATCATATTTCCTTTGTGTTTCCTTCATCATCTTTCCTTTGTTTTTTCCTTCATCATGTTTCCTTCGTGTTTCCTTCATCATGTTTCCTTCGTGTTTCCTTCATCATGTTTCCTTTGTGTTTCCTTCATCAGGTTTCCTTAGTCTTTCCTTCATCATGTTTCCTTTGTGTTTCCTTCATCATGTTTCCTTTGTGTTTCCTTCATCATATTTCCTCTGTGTTTCCTTCATCATGTTTCCTTTGTGTTTCCTTCATCATCTTTCCTTTGTGTTTCCTTCATCATGTTTCCTTTGTGTTTCCTTCATCATCTTTCCTTTGTGTTTCCTTCATCATGTTTCCTTCGTGTTTCCTTCGTCATGTTTCCTTCGTGTTTCCTTCATCATATTTCCTCTGTGTTTTCTTCATCATGTTTCCTTCGTGTTTCCTTCATCATGTTTCCTTCGTGTTTCCTTCATCATGTCTCCTTCGTGTTTCCTTCATCATGTTTACTTTGTGTTTCCTTCATCATGTTTCCTTCATCATGTTTCCTTCGTGTTTCCTTCATCATGTTTCCTTCGTGTTTCCTTCATCATGTTTCCTTCGTGTTTCCTTCATCATGTTTCCTTCGTGTTTCCTTCATCATGTTTCCTTCGTGTTTCCTTCATCATGTTTCCTTTGTGTTTCCTTCGTCATGTTTCCTTCGTGTTTCCTTCATCATGTTTCCTTTGTGTTTCCTTCATCATGTTTCCTTTGTGTTTCCTTCATCATGTTTCCTTTGTGTTTCCTTCATCATGTTTTTTTCGTGTTTCCTTCATCATGTTTCCTTTGTGTTTCCTTCATCATGTTTCCTTCATCATGTTTCCTTCGTGTTTCCTTCATCATGTTTCCTTCGTGTTTCCTTCATCATGTTTCCTTCGTGTTTCCTTCATCATGTTTCCTTCGTGTTTCCTTCATCATGTTTCCTTTGTGTTTCCTTCATCATGTTTCCTTCATCATGTTTCCTTCGTGTTTCCTTCATCATGTTTCCTTCGTGTTTCCTTCATCATGTCTCCTTTGTGTTTCCTTCATCATGTTTTTTTCGTGTTTCCTTCATCATGTTTCCTTTGTGTTTCCTTCATCAGGTTTCCTTCATGTTTCCTTCATCATGTTTCCTTTGTGTTTCCTTCATCATGTTTCTTTTGTGTTTCCTTCATCAGGTTTCCTTCATGTTTCCTTCATCATGTTTCCTTTGTGTTTCCTTCATCATCTTTCCTTTGTGTTTCCTTCGTCATGTTTCCTTCGTGTTTCCTTCGTCATGTTTCCTTCGTGTTTCCTTCATCATGTTTCCTTTGTGTTTCCTTCATCATGTTTCCTTCGTGTTTCCTTCATCATGTTTCCTTTATGTTTCCTTCATCATGTTTCCTTCGTGTTGCCTTCATCATGTTTCCTTTGTGTTTCCTTCATCATGTTTCCTTTGTGTTTCCTTCATCATCTTTCCTTTGTGTTTCCTTCATCATGTTTCCTTCGTGTTTCCTTCGTGTTTCCTTCATCATGTTTCCTTCGTGTTTCCTTCATCATGTTTCCTTTATGGTTCCTTCATCATGTTTCCTTCGTGTTTCCTTCATCAGGTTTCCTTCATGTTTTCTTCATCATGTTTCCTTTGTGTTTCCTTCATCAGGTTTCCTTCATGTTTCCTTCATCATGTTTCCTTTGTGTTTCCTTCATCAGGTTTCCTTCATGTTTCCTTCATCATGTTTCCTTTGTGTTTCCTTCATCATCTTTCCTTTGTGTTTCCTTCATCATGTTTCCTTCGTGTTTCCTTCGTCATGTTTCCTTCGTGTTTCCTTCATCATGTTTCCTTCGTGTTTCCTTCATCAGGTTTCCTTCATGTTTTCTTCATCATGTTTCCTTTGTGTTTCCTTCATCATGTTTCCTTCGTGTTTCCTTCGTCATGTTTCCTTCATGTTTCCTTCATCATGTTTCCTTTGTGTTTCCTTCATCAGGTTTCCTTCATGTTTCCTTCATCATGTTTCCTTTGTGTTTCCTTCATCATCTTTCCTTTGTGTTTCCTTCATCATGTTTCCTTTGTGTTTCCTTCATCATGTTTCCTTTGTGTTTCCTTCATCATGTTTCCTTAGTCTTTCCTTCATCATGTTTCCTTTGTGTTTCCTTTATCATGTTTCCTTTGTGTTTCCTTCATCATGTTTCCTTTGTGTTTCCTTCATCATGTTTCCTTAGTCTTTCCTTCATCATGTTTCCTTTGTGTTTCCTTCATCATGTTTCCTTTGTGTTTCCTTCATCATATTTCCTTTGTGTTTCCTTCATCATCTTTCCTTTGTGTTTCCTTCATCAGGTTTCCTTAGTCTTTCCTTCATCATGTTTCCTTTGTGTTTCCTTCATCATGTTTCCTTCGTGTTTCCTTCATCATGTTTCCTTCGTGTTTCCTTCATCATGTTTCCTTCGTGTTTCCTTCATCATGTTTCCTTTATGTTTCCTTCATCATGTTTCCTTTGTGTTTCCTTCATCATGTTTCCTTTATGTTTCCTTCATCATGTTTCCTTTGTGTTTCCTTCATCATGTTTCCTTTTTTTTTCCTTTATCATGTTTCCTTTGTGTTTCCTTCATCATGTTTCCTTTGTGTTTCCTTCATCATGTTTCCTTCGTGTTTCCTTCGTGTTTCCTTCATCATGTTTCCTTTGTGTTTCCTTCATCATGTTTCCTTTGTGTTTCCTTTATCATGTTTCCTTTATGTTTCCTTCATCATGTTTCCTTTGTGTTTCCTTCATCAGGTTTCCTTCGTGTTTCCTACGTCATGTTTCCTTTGTGTTTCCTTCATCATGTTTCCTTTATGTTTCCTTCATCATGTTTCCTTCGTGTTTCCTTTATCATGTTTCCTTTATGGTTCCTTCATCATGTTTCCTTTGTGTTTCCTTCACCATGTTTCCTTTATGTTTCCTTCATCATGTTTCCTTTGTGTTTCCTTCATCATGTTCCCTTCGTGTTTCCTACGTCATGTTTCCTTCGTGTTTCCTTCATCATGTTTCCTTTGTGTTTCCTTCATCAGGTTTCCTTCGTGTTTCCTACGTCATGTTTCCTTCGTGTTTCCTTCATCATGTTTCCTTCGTGTTTCCTTCATCATGTTTCCTTTGTGTTTCCTTCATCATGTTTCCTTTGTGTTTCCTTCATCATGTTTCTTTCGTGTTTCCTTCATCAGGTTTCCTTAGTCTTTCCTTCATCATGTTTCCTTTGTGTTTCCTTTATCATGTTTCCTTTGTGTTTCCTTCGTCATGTTTCCTTTGTGTTTCCTTCATCATGTTTCCTTTGTGTTTCCTTCATCATGTTTCCTTTGTGTTTCCTTCATCATGTTTCCTTTGTGTTTCCTTCATCATGTTTCCTTCGTGTTTCCTTCGTGTTTCCTTCATCATGTTTCCTTTGTGTTTCCTTCATCATGTTTCCTTTGTGTTTCCTTCATCATGTTTCCTTTGTGTTTCCTTCATCATGTTTCCTTTGTGTTTCCTTCATCATGTTTCCTTTGTGTTTCCTTCATCATGTTTCCTTCGTGTTTCCTTCGTGTTTCCTTCATCATGTTTCCTTTGTGTTTCCTTCATCATGTTTCCTTTGTGTTTCCTTTATCATGTTTCCTTTATGTTTCCTTCATCATGTTTCCTTTGTGTTTCCTTCATCATGTTTCCTTTATGTTTCCTTCATCATGTTTCCTTCGTGTTTCCTTTATCATGTTTCCTTTATGGTTCCTTCATCATGTTTCCTTTGTGTTTCCTTCACCATGTTTCCTTCGTGTTTCCTTTATCATGTTTCCTTTATGGTTCCTTCATCATGTTTCCTTTGTGTTTCCTTCACCATGTTTCCTTTATGTTTCCTTCATCATGTTTCCTTTGTGTTTCCTTCATCATGTTCTCTTCGTGTTTCCTACGTCATGTTTCCTTCGTGTTTCCTTCATCATGTTTCCTTTGTGTTTCCTTCATCAGGTTTCCTTCGTGTTTCCTACGTCATGTTTCCTTCGTGTTTCCTTCATCATGTTTCCTTTGTGTTTCTTTCATCATGTTTCCTTTGTGTTTCCTTCATCGTCTTTCCTTTGTGTTTCCTTCATCATGTTTCCTTTATGTTTCCTTCATCATGTTTCCTTCATCATGTTTCCTTCATCATGTTTCCTTTATGTTTCCTTCATCATGTTTCCTTCATCATGTTTCCTTTGTGTTTCTTTCATCATGTTTCTTTCATCATGTTTCCTTTATGTTTCCTTCATCATGTTTCCTTCATCATGTTTCCTTCATCATCTTTCCTTTGTTTTTCCTTCATCATGTTTCCTTCGCGTTTCCTTCGTCATGTTTCCTTTGTGTTTCCTTCATCATGTTTCCTTTGTGTTTCCTTCATCAGGTTTCCTTCATCATGTTTCCTTCGTGTTTCCTTCATCATGTTTCCTTTGTGTTTCTTTCATCATCTTTCCTTTGTGTTTCCTTCATCATGTTTCTTTCATCATGTTTCCTTTGTGTTTCCTTCGTCATGTTTCCTTAGTCTTTCCTTCGTCATGTTTCCTTCATCATGTTTCCTTTGTGTTTCCTTCGTCATGTTTCCTTAGTCTTTCCTTCATCATGTTTCCTTCATCATGTTTCCTTTGTGTTTCCTTCGTCATGTTTCCTTAGTCTTTCCTTCATCATGTTTCCTTTATGTTTCCTTCATCATGTTTCCTTTGTGTTTCCTTCATCATCTTTCCTTTGTGTTTCCTTCATCATGTTTCCTTTGTGTTTCCTTCATCATGTTTCCTTCATCATGTTTCCTTCGTGTTTCCTTCATCATGTTTCCTTCGTGTTTCCTTCATCATGTTTCCTTTATGTTTCCTTCATCATGTTTCCTTTATGTTTCCTTCATCATGTTTCCTTCGTGTTTCCTTCATCATGTTTCCTTCGTGTTTCCTTCATCATGTTTCCTTCGTGTTTCCTTCATCATGTTTACTTTGTGTTTCCTTCATCATGTTTCCTTTATGTTTCCTTCATCATGTTTCCTTTGTGTTTCCTTCATCATGTTTCCTTTGTGTTTCCTTTATCATGTTTCCTTTGTGTTTCCTTCATCATGTTTCCTTTGTGTTTCCTTCATCATGTTTCCTTCATCATGTTTCCTTCGTGTTTCCTTCATCATGTTTCCTTCGTGTTTCCTTCATCATGTTTCCTTCATCATGTTTCCTTTATGTTTCCTTCATCATGTTTCCTTCGTGTTTCCTTCATCATGTTTCCTTTATGTTTCCTTCATCATGTTTCCTTCGTGTTTCCTTCATCATGTTTCCTTTGTGTTTCCTTTATGTTCTCTTGCAGTTGCAGAAGCCTTTATCGTGTGACGTGTTAGAACTGAAAATGTCTACCACAGTTTTAGCCTCCTCTGTTTCACACTGAGCAGTGAAGGCGGTTTGTCTTTCTTCTCCTGAACGTGCACAACCTGGAGAAGATGACCAATCCTTGAGTTGTTGTTCCCCCCATTAAAGGCTTTAGATGATGTACAGATTATTTCTACAAGCCATGTCTGTAGAGGGATTTTCCTGCAAACCGTGTCAGCACTCCTTTAGTGTTCGCTCAGATCAGATGCATCCTTTCATTCACCAGTTTAATAAAGTTTTTACATACAAAGTAAGACAAAAATCTGTCTCATTATTGTTCATTATGTTTCATCATCAATCTCATGAAAAGATGAGAACAGCAACTGAAATGTTCCAGAAGGAGTCATTTTATTGTGACGCTAAACTTATCGAATAACTAAAAGAAAAAAAAACATGGAATTATAAAATCATCAAGAATTTTAGAGTTCACTTTAAAGGTGTAATAAATTACACAAACACAGAAAGAATAATCTCTGACATTAACAGCTGAGATGTGTTTATATCATGATTTATTAAACAGGATGTATAATTCTTGCTGTGTAGCGTTAAATACAACATAGAAACATGGGAAATCTTTTACAGGTTATCCACCGTGGTACAGGTTCTCTGTCTTCAGACTGATGTCGCCCTTCATCACCTAACAAAACTGAATCATCTCTTTCATGGTGCATCCCTTCTCACAGCAGATATCGGAGAGTTTTCCGGCTGATCGTCTGGTCCGAACGGAGAAGGGCTGCCAGTGAGGAGCCCAGGAGAAGTCCTGCTTCTTCCCATCAGACGGTGCAGGGATGTGGAGCATCTCTGAAGCCAGGTCATCCCCGGGGGAGGTGCCCTGCTCCCCTGCACAGAGATAACAGACCAGACATTCAGACAGGAACCCAGAAAACATGTTAAACTGAAACAACTTACAGGCAGCAGAGAACTGATCCTGACCCAGATCCACGTCCGGGATGCTTCTCCTCAGCCGAGAATTACCGCAGAATGAGATGGCCAGACGGATCAGATCCCTCCCGCACACCTTGATCCTGGACTGTGCATGAGCCGCACACACCGCAGCTGCCAGCACCATCATCACACACACCACAAACTTCCCAGTTGCCATGTTTCAGAGTTCCAGCTGGTCAGCAGAGGCTGAAGGCGAGGCTGGCTTTCAGCACCAACCTGAGGGGTTTATATAGGCGCCGTGAGTTACCCCGAGCTGGGGGGAGAAGAATGTTGA